>NW_022147048.1:1838664-2313801 GCF_002938485.1 Sitophilus oryzae | reverse complement strand
GAAGTATGCCTTTATGGAAAATGTTGCATCTAAGGTTGGAACCTTATTTTTCACAATTAGTTACTGATTTTACTACAGACGTAATAGATTATATTTATCTTAGATATTATTTTCATTTCAGTAATATACAGGTCTTAAATAAGTGCAAATCTTTTCAGGGGTGGTATATTTCGACCCCAGGTCTATGAGTTTTTTTTCGCTAAAAAAAGATGTTGAAAATCGTGCATTTTCTTTTAAATTTTCCTGTATATTTTTCGGAAAGCTTTTTAGATCTGCCTGTTCACCGCAAATTTTGCCACGGTATAATTCCTTAATCTCAGTTATTACCATAGTTACGGATTTACTCTATGGTTACGGCACTAAAAAGGGATGCAAATAAATAAAAAATCCCGTGGCTCTGAAAATGTTTCCAAAAAAAACATTTTTTTTTAATTTTGAAACTTAAATAACTCCGTTATTTTGGACTCACCTGAAAAATGGTAAAGAGAAAATATGTTTCTTTTATCGAGATCTACCAGCCCTGAAAATATTTGCACTTATTTAAGACTCACCCTATATATGAAATTTTTTAAAATAGTTTTCTTTTTCTACACAAATTTTCCTACAAACGTAAAAACCGGCAACACCGTATGCCGCTTTTGATTTTATCTCTTTTTCTGTCAACCGGTCATTTATATTATTCTCTGTCTTACACGTTAAAATCCAGACTACTAAAATGACCATATCGGTATACGATTATGGTAAAATTGGGGCAAAGTTTCGCCTCGGGATGTTTGCTCTTATGCTATCAAAAAAGTTTTAAAAATTTCAAGGATTGCTGAGTTCTTAATTTATTTAAGATATACAATATTCATAGATAAAACTTGCTTGTATTATAATTGCCATTTTATTTTAAAAATTAAAAAAGTCTTTATAATTAACCCTGTTCCTACGCTTATTAAAAGATAAAATAATAGACTAGAACATCAGTATTTGTTGTCGGAGAAAAGCAAATACTTATCAAAATAAACGTCAAATCGTAAATCCATTACAAGATTGATTAAAGATTTCCTTCTATCGAACATTTCTCATGTTTACTATAGAAATGACACTTTTTAATATATACCAATAAAAGAGATTTATGAGATATTAGGAATTTTTAATATTGTCTACTTTTGGAGCGTAAACTTCTTTACGCTCGCAGGGAGTAAAAATTCAAGGCCGTGATAGCATGAGCATTCATACTATCGAGACGGCCGTGACACACGAGCTAGTGATAACGATCGAAAAAGTGGCAAGTGGCAAGGACAGTGTATTTGTGAGCAGTCCATGTTTTTATCAAAAATTTTGATATTTTAATCCAAATTTTGTGAAAGCGAATAAAATTATTTATTAATTTTTGAAGTAAACCTTCTTTACGCGCGCTATTGTAACACTCAAAGCCGTAACACACGAGCTAGTGGTAACCATAAAATAATAAATACAAGAAGAAGTGTCAAGTCAATGTTAAATTATGGAAACAGCGTGGCTGCCTGGGTAACTAATTTTCAGATATGGCGGCTGGGACATTTGACATGACATAGACAAGACAATTTCAATTTTACGAAATTTATTTCCGTTTCCGGTTTTTAATGGCGGGCTGTTCAGGAGGTTTAAATGAGGGTTAATATACTTTTTACACTTTCTAGTAGTAAATAATACAACAAAATTACTCAAAAATATTTATTTGGAATTTAGAACAATGTAAATATGCAAATCAACACAATTAAAGAGCTATAAACCAATAAACTACTGTATCAATATTAAATATTTAAATAATATCAGAGATGCTGTGTTAAAGCGAATTAGTAAAGTAACAGTGCATTGACTTACAGAAACTTGAAGATAAATAAATGTTTTCACAGCTTCACGGATAAATAACTGGAAGCAGGAAAAAGGCAACCGGAACCCACACAAAACCTGGAATCAAAAAAAATATGTAAAAAATATAAATATAGGTACCTACATAAGACTTTTGTGAATTAAATCAAACAGGACTTGAATGAAAATAAAATGAATAAAAAATATGATACATATACATCTAATACCTCATTTGTATTTTAAAAATAATCTACATACATAGATTTATAGCATTATTGCTATGAAAATACATAATAGGTACCTATGTGATATGTAATTACGCATTTCTGTTCATCTTGTAGAAATTTAACGTAGGCTAATAATAGTTCAATAATCATAATTTACCTTGTATAACTTGCTTTCAATTGCTCAAAATCACCGATCAGTCTTTAAAGTAGAGATACGGAAAAATCCTTGAAAGAATATCCCAAGATCCTTGGGTTTAAAGCTAAAAAAATATAAAAACAGTTAATATATTACCTATTTTTACATATAATATGGCCCATACCTACTACACGCAGAAACGTCGATTTCATCATTTTCTTCATGTAATTAATATCATATATACTTTATTAAAGTGTTAACAAGGAACTTTATATCAAAAAACATCTTTGTACTTATAAATTTGAGCCGAAATATCAGAAACAAATTTCCAATCAAATCAAAACGGCAAAAATTAAAATGGCGCCCGACCTTGCCAGAGGCCTTGGGAGCTGACGCAGACACACAGACAAAAGAACAGGACGCCGACGTGCATAAAAATGTTCCGTAGCAGAAATTGACAGAAATCATATAGAAATATTCAGATTTTTGTCTAGGACAGTCTAGAAGGCCATGCTTTCTGCCTGGGTAGAACCGCGCCACAACTGTTTCCAATTTTCCGGTTTACTGTCACCCCCCTGGTGGTAACGATTTATAACGAAGAGTGGTAAGGATAGCCTAAAGATGGCCTAAAGTAGAGGTGGGAATTCTAGTTCCTTAGTACTAGTTCCTCCAGAGGAAGAGTTCCTTGAACTAGGTCATTAGATCACAATAGTTCCCGACTAACATTGACATCCCCCTTGCTTGCTAATGCGTTTCGTTGTCAGTCAGAACTATTCACAGTATGATCTGTATAATTTTTATAATGTACAGAGATATAACGAGACGTGTTATTGTGTATGTTGTAATGGCTGGGTTTGGTTGCTCGCGTTCTGGATACCGCTCAAAATATAAATCAGCTGCCATTTGCTTATGTTTATTAGACTCAATATAACATTCTGACATAGTATATTTCTCAACATTTTCAAATTTACTCATTTTTTTATTATTCACACTTCAATCTGTTGAGATGAAATGTCACGCATCCATCAAAGGTATGTCCCGATCACCATGACAACCGTTTACCATGATACAAAGAAAACAAGGTATGATCGATAGCGGCTCCAATTTCGTTAAGTTTGCGCATACCACCTGTGACGTCATACGTCATACAAAAAAATATCCATATTGTTCAATTGCCACTAATAAAAAAAAGACCTAAAATAGGGAAGAATTAGGACATAACCCCAAAAGTTATATCAAATCAACTAGCTTGACATTTGAAAAATTATTTTCACATTTATTGTGTCATCTGTTTGACAATTTGAAATTGGTGCGCGGAGCTTGCCGACCAATGGTGTCGTTTATCACCTGTAACGTAGTGACCAACCTGCGCAATATCATACCTTGTATTCTTTGTATCATGACCGTTTACTATGTTACTCGGCGCGGCCTACTATCTACTAAGTGGATATTTTAAGAAAAATTTAAAATGTTGAAGTTAATAGTGAAAATAAATATAGAGTGTTATATATTTTCGAGAAGCCCATGTCAAGCTCAATAAGAAAATTTAAAAATATCCAGGGGGTTCTATTTAAAAAAACATAAGTATAGTTAATATCTCAAAAAATATTTTTTTCGAAAAAAGTCTGATTACGCCGCTGTATTCTACACAGAAAAGTGCCTTTAGAATGTATAATCCATTTTTCCGTGGTTGCTGAAATAAACAAACTATCGAACATCTTCTAAAAGTACAAAATTTGAGAATCCCCCTGTAGCTTCGAAACCGATCAAGATAGCCGCGATCCGTTTGCGCCATTGTAATTTTTTCAAAAAAAGAACCCGAGACTGCAGTATCAAAATTTGAATATTTCTCACGGTTTCCTAGATACCCTATAGAAACAACCAAATTGGTCCACCCTGTATAGTTATTGATTTTTTTCAACAACGAAGCAATGTAATTAAAAAACAATATAACACTCTAACAGAAAAAAATATATTATAACCTCAAATTAATAACACCAATGTTTATAAATAAATTTCGTAGTATTAACTGAAATATTATATTTATTTATGTAATTTTTGAGATTTAATCCTAAAATTAACTAACTTTTTATGCTTTAAATGATCTCACTAAAGTATTCAAGAATTTTAAATATTTAGCACGTATATCAAAGGATTATTGTTTATCCACTGCTCGTAGAATATTAATATTAATAAGATATAATATTTAACTAAATAAAACTTGTTTTATTTTAAACAGCCCACGATAAATGAAAAATTCATGTTCCCGTAATAATTTCAATTTATTAAATACTATGGACCGATTTGAGAAGAAATTACAAATTAATGGCGTATAGAAAAAGGCTATAATCAATGTAAACTATTTAACAAATTTGGCCAAATATGTACACTAAACTAATGAAACAAAATGTTTTACATAAAGCTCAAACAAAATATGTTTTCGGTTTCGTAATAATTAGAAAATATTTTTTTTAAAATCCATAAATAGTACGAAACAGCATCGATAAGATAAATACAATTCGTAAAATAATAGTGCCTAAATAAATAACAAAGTGCTTATCATACTTTACAAAGTTATAACTATGAGCATTTGAATATATTTTTTTTTATTTCTAAATTATAAAAAACAGTTTTACAAATATTGTTTATACCTAACTAGTAAGATTTTTTTAGTATACCGGGAGCGTCTCAAAAGTGGCTCACCCCTATAACTTTTTTTATTTTTTTTAGATAAAAAAAGAAATTTGGTATGTTAGTATATGACATAAATTAGGATTGATTGACGTATTCAATTGCTTTCGTTTACTTCCTGTTTCACCGGAAATGACTACAACTTTTGATTTTCAAATGGCACCCTCGGTATTTTTTACTTTATTCGATAGAAAATAACACTCTGGATAGAATGACATATCATATGTCAACTTTTGACGTTTTCGCATACGGATTATTTGAAATTATAACTTGCGGTTCGGAACGAAAATTTGACTCGAAATACCAAGTGTGTGGTATCAAATTATTCGTAAAAAAATACCTTTTCCAAATATGCCAACGAGCCACCCTCGTTCCATTTGAAAAAATTCAGATATGATTAAAAATACGATTTGAGCATAGAGATAGACGATCAAATCTATTTTTAAGACTCCTTGATTAAGGATTATCGTTTTTAACATACCCATGCCAATGATTGAATTTTAAAATACCATTTTTTATTTAACGAGAATGTCAAAAGTTGACATATGATATGTCGTTCTATTCAGAATGCCATTTTCTATCGAATAAAGTAAAAAAAATACCGAGGGTGCCATTTAAAAATCAAAAGTTGTAGTCATTTCCGGTGAAACAGGAAGTGACCAGAAACAATTGAGTATGTCAGTCAATCCTAATTTATGTCATATACTGACATACCAAATCTCGTTTTTTTATCTGAAAAAATAAAAAAGTTATAGGGGGTGAGCCACTTTTGAGACGCACCCGGTATAGACTTCTGCAGGGTGGCCCCAAAAAGAGTTAAGCATCAAAGTTATGTTTCTTGTAATGAAACACGCTATATATTAATTGATCGTATTCTAGATAAAAAAATAACGGTAAATTTAATTAAAGAAGCATATGTCTAAAACCTAAGGATTTTGACATACACACACCGGAAAAGTCTAGGGATATTACAATTTTATCCAGCCATCGTCAGTAATTTTATTATTTGCATTTCTGATATAATAAAATTAAAATAAACAAATAGTTTACAGGACGTATTGGAAATAAAAATGCGAAATTTACCGAATTTTTCAAATTTACCTTGATTTTTATTGAACTCAAAAAAATACACACATTTTTTTTTTATTCTAAACTGTGAATTAAAAAAAAACCATGTTTACTTAATAAAGGGTATGGCCTCCTCTACTGTTCATTACAGCCCTACATCCTCTCTCCATGCTCCTGATCAGGTTGTCGATCTCTTCTTGAGGTACAGCCTGCCACGCTGCATTCACGGCCCGAACTAGATCCCTACGAGTTTCACGAGGCATACCCATTCTCAAAATTCTTCTTTGGACCGCGTCCCATACGTGCTCGATGGGGTTGAGGTCAGGAGATTGGGCCGGCCAGGGTAAGATGTTTAATTGATGAGCATTGATAAACTCATTAACCACTCTGGCTGTATGAGGCCGTGCATTGTCTTGCATGAGAATGAAGTTTCCCCCAAAATCATTGGCATATGGTAACACGACAGGCTCAAGAATTAAATCACGATATGTGCTTCCTGTTAGAAACCTTTCAAGAAAAACGAGATCGGTTTTTCGGCCTAACTGGACTCCTCCCCAGACCATAACTGTTCCACCTTGATAAGGGTGCACTTCCTGAACATGATCCAACCGAATCAAAACCAAAGCCTTTTTGAATCCGGATGAATTCCAAAGCGTGACTCATCCGTGAAGAGAACATTGGTCCATTGTTCATTCGACCACTGAACATGATCTTGAGCCCACAAATATCGTACCTCTCGATTTCCTCTCGTTAAGGGTTGAGCTCTCCAGGGGCGTCTGCTTCTTAAGTTGACCTCTCTTAATCTATTGTGAACAGTGTCAGGACTAACGGTTACATTATGTGTTTCCTGGAGAATTAAACTAAGCTCTGGTGCTGTAAGAGTCGGTCGGCGTCGATCATTTAATTGTAAAAAATGATCTTCCTGAGGGGTAGTAATGCGATGTCGCCCTGTGTGCCTTTCTGCAACATCACCACTTTCACGGTAGCGTGCACTTAATCGCGATATTACACCTTGCCTTGTATTTAATGCTCTAGCTACGTTGATTTGGCGCATTCCAGCTTCGAGCATACCCATGGCCCTTAGCATTTCGTCTCTGTTAAGATGTCTACGCTCCATAATGTAGTTTAATACTAAACAGAGTTATTTGAATGAATTCTGGCCAGTTATCATAAAAAACATAGCCAGTACAGGTTAAATTCGAACAATTGATGGTAGGTGCTTTTTATACATTTGACAAAAAATGCACAAACACTTCTGCAAATATCCCAAATTTAGAAATAACTAGTGTGACTACTTCGTTTCAATCGAAGTAGAAAGAATCGGCCTACAAATATGTGGTTGTTTATTCAAAACATTTATTTTTAACTTTAATAAAATGATATCCCTAGATTTTTCCGGTGTGTGTATTTCGAATATGCAAACTTTAAATTCTCTGAAATATTTAATCTAGCTTGAAGATTTATTCAGATTTTAATTAGCTGAATTCGCCGTAACTTCAAAAATATATAAAAAGTAAATATTTCGCTAAACACCGCGATATTAAAAGATCTTTTCAAGCCTTAAAGAGGGGTTGAACTGCGTAAAACGTTAAGTTAAACACGCATTTTGATGAGATACACAAACAGAAACATCCCCTTGACGGTTTTTGGAAATAGACGCTTTACAATTTTGTATGTTTTGATTCTTATACAAAAGATATTAAAATTGTTTGGAAATATCTATAGTTCTCATTACATAATTGAAAATATCATTGATAGGTAAATATTACCAAATGATACGGCGTCAAAGACTGCTGGGGAAATGATAATTTTAGCGATGTCAAGCCCTAGACGTCAATTTCTTAGCCCGTACTCTACTTAATGTTTTAATTGCGCTTACTGCCAGTTGGCGTTTGACCTTGAAAATTATTTTTATATTGAGCAAAAATGATTTTTAAATGGTGCGTAATTTAAAATTCAAATATAATAATGTTGCGGTCCCGTGTGAACCCGGCCTAAGCCAGAGACAAAAGTCTAAGCTGACTAGAGATGAGCGATATTTCACGAACTGTGATTTTATCACTGATATTTAAAAATCACATATCACGATCGTTACTTTTTTTGAGAAGAAAGCGTGAATTGATATGTGATTTTCACACTATTCAAACGAGCAAAAAGTCGACTTGTTTATCCGTTAAATATTTAATATAACATAAACAAAATGGAAATACCGATACCGATTACTATTGCCGGCCGCCTCGCTTTCGTTTAATATCGCTTTTTTTAAAACTATAAACGGTGATGGTACATTTTAGGTACGTCGTCAATCTTGAAGTTATTGATGTAAATTTGATATTAATATATTCTACAATTAATATTTTAACGTTTTAAGAACGGATCGTACGAATACTCGGCTAAATCTTTGAGATTTGAGATCACTGCAATAAAATTATTTATTTTTTGAGGTTAGAAAAACAATTATTCTTAAATAAACAAAACAAACCAGCGACCTTGCAACCCGGCATGTAACCGATCTTAAATGCAACTTGACTGAATACTGGATAAATGAATCAAATCCAAACTTGTTTGTCTGAAATCTAAAAAAAAGTAGATATAAATAAACACGTGAGTATTACGCCTTAACTGGGAACGGGGCAACGGGGACGGAGCGACAAGACTTGTTATTGTTATTGAAACTGTGATCACATCACGTTTAAAAATCACTGATATTAAAAAATCACAGTAACAGATATCAGTGTGATTAAAAAATCACGATATCGCTCATCTCTAAAGCTGACTATACGCCCGGCGCCGTTCGAGAACGAATAGAAGCTGGTGAGACAAAGAACGCTGCTAAGAAAATTCGAGTCAAATCTGGACTGTCTGTTTCTCTCATACACAGGGTGGCCCATCGAAAACGTTCTGCAAGGCATAACGGCCAGGGTAATTTTTTTTTTCAGAAAATTCAAAAACACGCCAATTTTGTTTGTGAGTGGGACAACTTTTGCCCCAAAAATGATTGCAAAATCTTCAACCCTCTGAGCGAGGGTGTCATCCCCCAATTTTTTTCAAAGGAGAAGGGAGTCAAGTGGTACCGCAATGAAAAGGGCTTTCTGTTATCTATACTTTCCCGCTTCGTTTTTGAAAATCGGTCGAGTCATTGAGAAAATATGAAGGATTGAAATTTGAAAAGTTTATTTAAACATTTATCAGGATAAATTCCTTCGACCAATTTGCTGTTTTTTGTTATTATTTCTAAATGTTTTCGCATTTTTTCACTTGTCACAAGGTTGAACGATCTGGGGCCTGTAACACAAAATCTACAACTGTAACAAGCGTAGAACTTGTTGAAGATTCACTTGTAGCTACAATTCCTGTTAATTTCTGTAACACAAAGTTCTTAAAATGACTTGTAATAACGGCGAATATTTCTAACAAGTGTAGCTAAAGTGCACAAGAGTTGTAGGACAGACGTACTAGATCGGTAAACGTTCGTTTGTGTATTATTGCGTATGGGGATAAAATACTTGTTTAGACAAGTTCGTTCTAAGATTAATTTTGGTTATTTTATTTTATTTTGGTTGGATTACTGCTGTTTTGTAGCGCCGGGGAGAGGTCTTCTACGAGATCCTGGCATTGCGCTCTACTTCGTTGAAATCGCTTCCCATTTGAAAAAAATTGGGGGATGACGCCCCCGCTCAGAGGGTTGAAGATTTTGCAATCATTTTTGGGGCAAAAGTTGTCCTCCTCACAAACAAAATTGACGTGATTTTGAATTTTCTGAAAAAAAAATTACCCTGGCCGTTATGCCTTGCGGAGCGTTTTCGATGGGCCACCCTATATAAGCCGACGCCTGGGGCCTGAGGAGGACAGACATAACCGACGCGTACAGTTACAGTTGCCGGGCTAAATTCAAAATAGATTCCTTTTAGATAAATAGTTAGATAAATTGTAAATAAGTTATAAATAGTTCTTTAAGTAGTTTTATCGTCAAAGTTCTTAAAATGACTTGTAAAAAAGCGAATATTTCTAACAAGTGTAGCTAAAGTGCACAAGAGTTGTAGGACAGACGTACTAGATCGGTAAACGTTCGTTTGTGTATTGTGCGTATGGGATAAAATACTTGTTTGAACAAGTTCGTTCTAAGATTAATTTGGTTATTTTATTTTATTTTACGGTTGGTTACTGCTTGCTGTTTTGTAGCGCCAGGGAGAGGTCTTCTAGGATCCTGGCATTGCGCTCACTCGTTAATCGCTTCCATTTGAAGAAAAAATTGGGGATGACCGCCCCGCTTAGAGGGTTGAAGAATTTTGCAATCATTTTTGGGGCAAAGTTGTCCCCCTCACAAAAAAAATTGACGAGTTGATTTCCGAATTTTTCTGAAAAAATTACCCTGGCCGTTATGCCTTGCGGGCGTTTCGATAGGCCACTATAGAAATAAGCCGACGCCTGGGCCTGAGGAGGACAGACATAACCGACGCGTACAGTTACAGTTGCCGAGGGCTAAATTCAAAATAGATTCCTTTTAGATAAATAGTTAGATAAATTGTAAAATAAGTTATAAATAGTTCTTTAAGTAGTTTATCGTTAAAGTTCTTAAAATAACTTGTAATAACGGCGAATATTTCTAACAAGTGTAGCTAAAGTGCACAAGAGTTGTAGGACAGACGCACTAGATCGGTAAACGTTCGTTTGTGTTTTATTGCGTATGGGTATAAAATACTTGTTTAGACAAGTTCGTTCTAAAATTAATTTTGGTTATTTTATTTTATTTTGGTTGGATTACTGCTGTTTTGTAGCGCCGGGGACAGGTCTTCTACGAGATCCTGGCATTGCGCTCTACTTCGTTGAAATCGCTTCCCATTTGAAAAAAATTGGGGGATGACGCCCCCGCTCAGAGGGTTGAAGATTTTGCAATCATTTTTGGGGCAAAAGTTGCCCCCCTCACAAACAAAATTGACGTGTTTTTGAATTTTCTGAAAAAAAAATTACCCTGGCCGTTATGCCTTGCGGAACGTTTTCGATGGGCCACCCTGTATAAGCCGACGCCTGGGGCCTGAGGAGGACAGACATAACCGGTCGACGCGTACAGTTACAGTTGCCGGGCTAAATTCAAAATAGATTCCTTTTAGATAAATAGTTAGATAAACTGTAAATAATTTATAAATAGTTCTTTAAGTAGTTTTATCGTTATTGTTTTTGATACTTATTGTAAAATAAATTGTGTTTAAATAAATTGTGACTTTCTATCCACACGGAACCGCCGAAAAACGTAACAATAATATTTTTTTTGAAACAGATTTTGTGCCTGGAAACGTTCTATCCTTTTTTAATCTTTCTATAATTAGTTTTAATTTTTGACAAGATTTATTATCGTCGGTTTCCATTCCCCAGTCGTCTTTGACGCTGTTTTTTCGATCATACGGTATTTATTCATTTGGAGTTAATTTAAATTTGTTCAAGAAAGGTTAATTTTTTTATAACTTTTTTCTAGCATAAAGTTTTCTAATTATTTTATTATAAAATATAATTTACTTGTCTTTGTACGTCGTACTCTAATGCAATTTCTCGGTTAAATCAAGTTAATATACTTCAAAGCCGTACATATTAAGTACCTACTAGACGAATAAGATAACATGCCGTTTTTCACGGCATCTGTAAATAATTCCGTTGCATTTGCATATTATGTCAAAGAAAACTTAAGCATTCTCTCTATTTTATGTTCCCCTGTACAGCTGCAATGTCATATTCATAGCAAATTCATAGTGAGATTTCAGTTTTCACATGTTATAATAATATACCGGGTTATGCATCGGTTCAGGATATACCGGGTGCGCCTCAAAAGTGGTTCAGCCCTATATTTTATTTTTCTTTCTGGACAAATCCACACTTAGTATAGAAGAAAGTATTACAGCAATAGTTAATGGGCCCCACGTTTTTATTTTAGTCTAATATGCCTAAAAGCTATTCTGCCTAGTACTAAAATATTTCTGAACTAGAAGTTCAAAATACCTAATTGTTATTATTATTTTCTAGTTTTCAATGCACATAAGATAAAACCATTTAACTTGAAAGTTTTTTTACCGATTTTTTTATTTATTCTTTAACATTGTAAACATTTATAAATGTTTATTTTAAACAATAAGACTGACAATGTAATTTGTATAATGTTTTATATACTCTTTTTGTTTGTTTGTTTGCTTACTTTGTTTGTTTACTTTATCTTTGTCTACAAATTGTAAGCTTTTTTGACAATAAAGGCATTTATTTATTATTTATTTATTTATAACATTGACGTTGATACATTTTTGAAGCATTGAAGTCCAAAACATTTTTTTGTGTCACGAAATATTCAATTAAAGAGAAAAACAAAAATGATTAAATGATACTATGGCGGAAATAGCTACCGACAAATATTTTGTAATAAAAATATTAAACGATTAATACCTGCATAAAAAATAAACCTAACTTTTTAACTATTAGAAGATAGCTCAAGATAAACATTCTCTTCTTATTGAAAAAGCTAATTTTTAAAAGTTAAAAAACAATTTATATTCATAAATATAGGAAAGTTTTCACATATGGCCAACTCCATTAGTGCCACAATTTACTTTCGTTTACTAAAAGCTCGAGAGCATCCACCATTAGTTTTTAGAAGCCGTAACTTACACCGCGCAATATATGTATAGCAACTTTAATAAAAAAATAGTTTTATGTTCCTAACGATCAGTTTAAACATGCAAGTAAAACACTCTGGTTAAATAATTTAATTACTAAACGAAAAAAATTAAATTTAATTTATTTTTTTGCTATTTTTTTATCAGGAGTTATTTTCAATATACCTGCTACTACATTTTTGACGTTATTATTTCAAGTGCTTTGTACTTATTGTTATTATTATTTATTGCGTTTTACTGGGTTCCGTGTGAATAATTTAAAGTCATATGCGAAAATGTCAAAAACTGACTGAATTATTTTCTATAAAATAAAGTAAAAAAATAGAGAGGGTGCCATTTAAAAATCAAAAGTTGTAGTCATTTCCGGTGAAACAGGAAGTGACCGAAAACAATTAAATACGTTATGTTATATACTAACATACCAAATCTCGTTTTTTTAACTGAAAAAGTAAAAAAGTTATAGGGGTGAGCCAGTTTTGAGACGCACACGGTATATACCTATTAGCTGATAACTGGCTCACCTCGCCATCAAAGTAGGTTTTAATAGCAAAATAAAACATTAAATCACCACAATACACCAAAACACTTTTACTTTTACACTGGACGCGCGTTTCGCTAACCATGTTAGCATTATCAGCAGATGATTAAGACTAAGTCAGCAGATGATTAAGACTAAAGACAGTCTTAATCATCTCCTGATGATGCTAACATGGTTAGCGAAACGCGCGTCCAGTGTAAAAGTAAAAGTGTTTTTTCTTTACTTTTACTTTTACACTTGACGCGCGTTTCGCTAACCATGTTAGCATTATCAGCAGATGATTAAGACTAAGACAGCAGATGATTAAGACTAAAGACAGTCTTAATCATCTGCTGATGATGCTAACATGGTTAGCGAAACGCGCGTCCAGTGTAAAAGTAAAGTGTTTTTTTTTAACTTTTACTTTTACACTGGACGCGCGTTTCGCTAACCATGTTAGCATTATCAGCAGATGATTAAGACTAAGACAGCAGATGATTAAGACTAAAGACAGTCTTAATCATCTGCTGATGATGCTAACATGGTTAGCGAAACGCGCGTCCAGTGTAAAAGTAAAAGTGTTTTTTTTTACTTTTACACTGGACGCGCGTTTCGCTAACCATGTTAGCATTATCAGCAGATGATTAAGACTAAAGACAGTCTTAATCATCTGCTGATGATGCTAACATGGTTAGCGAAACGCGCGTCCAGTGTAAAAGGCAAAGTGTTTTTTTTTACTTTTACTTTTACACTGGACGCGCGTTTCGCTAACCATGTTAGCATTATCAGCAGATGATTAAGACTAAAGACAGTCTTAATCATCTGCTGATGATGCTAACATGGTTAGCGAAACGCGCGTCCAGTGTAAAAGTAAAAGTGTTTTGGTGTATTGTGGTGATTTAGTGTTTTATTTTGCTGTGTAACACCAAGGGTTCCAACCCCCAACTGTAATGGTTTTAATAAGTGAAAATTATTCGATCATAGATGTAATTATAGAATTTTCCAACTGACAATACTCATATTCCCTTTTGTTAAAGTTAAGATTACCCTATTTCCGCTCCTACGCATATTAAAACAATAATATATAAATTTAAAATCAATCATTGCTCCTTCTACAACCAGACACGTAGAATAACAGATATAATACGGAATTGGGGGCGGCAACAGCAAAATTTCTACGGAAAGAATTCTTTCTTTATTATCTCGCCACATAATACCCAAGTAGTCTCTCTTTTAGAGCTTAATCTTTATTTATCGTTAGATCGCGTATCAGCGTGCCAAGATTTCTAATAGATGCTCTCCCTAGGTGGCGAGGGACAACAAATAAAACTGATTATGAAATAATAAAATTATAAGTATCTCATAAAGGGATGCAAGCTAATCCAGTGTATAGACGCAATTATTCACCAGGTTGTTCACTACATACGACACGAAGTATTGTAGCTAAACGATTAGATTTTTATAAATTGTAAGTTTTAGGTTCGTTGAAGGATTATTAGAGATACAATTTAAAAATAATTTTGACAGAGTGTACCAAATAAGTAAAACATATTATAGTTGTATTTTCTTAAATAAAACACCCTGTATATTATTCTATTTTTAGATTCTACGGTTGAAATAAAAGTAAATTTGATTAAGATTTATCACACTTAAACCTTACCGTTTTTGAAATATTTTCAATTTTGTTCTAATTTGGTATGGTAAAAATAATAATATTGCAAGCCCATTTGTGTGCAAAAAGAAAACTATTTAAATCTTTGTTATTTCCTCCCAAAAATTAGTTAATTACATACTTAATTGTTTTAATTAATACATTATTTTAAATAAATGTGGATTTCACACAGTAATCAATACAATAATAAGTTATGAAAATGAACGTCTCTGTTGTTATTAATAAACATTTGTTTATAATTAATTTTAGTCAAACATTTACAACCCCTAATATTAATCAAAACAGGATCTATTCCACAGATATAATAGAATCGGAGAGAGGGAGAGAAAAAAAATATGATTGTTGTAATTTTTTTTCTGGTTAAGTGATGTCTTATTATGTAAATTAGAGAAAACATAAATCTGTTCCATTAAAGGCAAGGAAGGTGATCGGAAGTGGATAAATGTAACTACATTTATTTAACTCGGTACTGTCTTTATTATACGGGTGGCGTCCCAAAAGTGGCTCATCCCATATTTTTTTTATATTTTCAAATAAAAAAACAAGATTTAGTATGTCATAGTTATGCAATAAATTGGGATTGATTAACGCATTCAATTGTTTCGGTCACTTCCTGTTTCAGCGCGGAACGACTACTACTTTTGATTTTTAAAATTTTTTTTTTTTTTTAATATTTTTTTGTTTCATCGGAAATGAACACTCTGAATAGAAATGCATATCAATATCGTCCCAACTTTTGACATTTCGGCATATGGTTTAATTGTAATTGTAACACGCGGTTCAAACGACAATTTTGACTCGAATACCAAGTGTTGGGTATCAATATATTCTAAAAAATGCTTTCTTCCAAATATGGCTATGAGTCACCCTTGTTTCCATTTGAAAAATTGACATATGTATGATTTAAAAAATACGATTTGTACATCTTTAAACCGGCCTAGACAAGACAGGAAAACATTAGCCAATCCAAACTATTTTTCCAAGGCTCCTTGCATTAAAACTTAGTGTTTTAAAACCGCTATGGCCCCCTGGATTGAAATTTAATAGATTTTTTTTAAGCGACAATGTCAAAAGTTTGACATATGATACTTCATTACTAGTCAGAGTGTCATTTCCTAACGAATAAAGTAAAAAAAAAACACCGAGGGTGCCCTTTAAAAATGCAAAGATGTAATATTCGTGAAACATTAATAGTCAATAATCTTAATTTATGTATATACCTATAACTACAAATCTTGTTTTTTTGATCAAAGTAAATAAAACAGTAAATAGGCGGTGACACTTTTGAGACCGACCCGGTATATTAAAAAATATTTTTTTTTTATTATATGTATTTTTAGAGTTATTTTTAAAATTCTTTGTATGTTTATTTTAGATTCGTGAAGATCAATTTTAGAATAACCGAATATATTTTTTAATAAAACATTATTAATTATACAGGGTTTTAATTATCGATTTTTGTACAATGTAAGTAAGTAAATAATGTAATGTAAGAGAAAAAATTCAGATTTTCATTTTTACTAAAAGTATTATCTAAATAGAGCGCCTTTCTAACAACGCCACTGACTCCTAATGGGTAAATCGAGAGTTGCCTACCGGTCGATAGTGGTTTCAAGACTTAACAGGATTATTTATAGTCAAATTTCTTGCAAATTTGGCACTGGCCGATCATACTTTACTAGTTTCTTGCAACAGAAACAAGCTCAATAAAATAACACTTAAGGACTACAAGCTAAAAAAATGCGTTAATACAGCTGGGGAGATAGTGGCAACAAAGCTTTACCGTACACGTGCGACACGTACTGTAAGGTAATAAATGAATGATTAGGCTATAGATAGGCTCCCTCGCCTCTAATCGGTGTTGTCATATTGTAAGAACTTATCCTTTTTAAGTAGTATCCGACTTATAATTTAGTAGTATAAGGACTATCTAATACCTCTATGGAATATTTTAAACCTACTTATTAAACTGTAGTTATTAATATCTCAATATAATGTGTAATAACAAGAAAAAAATATTGATAATATTAAAGACGTGACAACATAGGCTGGATGAGGAAGGCTCGGTCGACTGTACCCAGAAGTAAACATGTGTACAAAAAAGATTGTTTGACCGCGTTGAGATGTAAGTAGTGTAGTCTATATTTTATTTTAAGTCAAATCTCCGCGCTAATTCAAAATAAATTCCTGTTAGATAAATAATTAGATAAATTGTAAATAAGTTATAAATAGTTCTTTAAGTTTTTTTTAATCGTTATTGTTTGTTAATTAGTGTTAAATAAATTGTGTTTAAATAAATTGTGACTTTCTATCCACACGGAACCGACGAAAAACGTAACAATAACATGACTTTTCAATTACAGATATGAATTACAGTGACATTTCAAAAACAATAAGCTCTATTTCATCTGCTGATTGGGATATTTCTATAATTTTATAGTTTAAAAGTCTAATTTATCACAATAAATATCCTATACGTGTTTTGTTGACTGTTATTACTTGCGAAATAGACCCTGTCTGGCTATATCCCTAATCCTGTTCTTAAATCACCACGCTAAATTTTAGGGACGACTGCTTATTAAAATACTTAGTTTCAAAATTTATTGCACAATCTAATAACCGAGTACAGTTTTACCAGCTTACAAAACTTCTTTATTAATTGTTATATTTTGATATAGTACTGAAAGCCATTTCATTAAAACCGAACGATAAACTAATAATTTATTTAACACCCACTACAACGGAATCTTTCCTTAAATTAATTGATTCATATCATGTAGTTAGGGTGTATATCATTGAGGGTGTAGGTGTATCAATTAGTAGTGGGAACTATCGAATGAATACTATCGAAACATTCGATAGTTGCAATTCATTCGAATAATTCGATAGTTAGTAAGAAAACATTCGTTGAAAACTATTCGAATAAAAATTATCGAACTAGTCCGTCCATCTGCCTTGAAAATATTGTACTTCTAGTAATTCGGCAAGCAAACCATTCATTATAAAATTCAATATCCTTATGGAATTCATTTATTCGTCAGGATCGGATTATTAATAAATATTAATGAATTCTTAGTTGTCGCCCGGCGACGTAACCCGACAGCGGTCGGTAGCAATGCTATGAAAGAAGCCGGCTCATCTTTTGATTTTTTGCGGAGTCAGATATAGATAAGGACAATTATTTTTTTATTGAGGTGCTAGTATTTACACAGAAAAATATATTATGAAGGGCGCTGTTGCCATATTTTGCTATTAGTTGATATTAGCAAAGAATATTATTTTTGGCTTAAGTTAGGTTAGGATAGTATGTCTATATATCTGCATTTTTTTATTATATTCTGTTGTTACACTGCAGTAATACTTGTTATTTTGGATGTCAGGAAAACTATTTTATAATGTTTTTTCATAGCAAAGTCGCCAGGGTGGAAATAATATAATAACAGTAATATCTTTGTTATGACTTATAACAACAATTTAAAATCAATTCTAATATAAAATATTTTTTTTCCAGTAGTAGCAAAAATATAAAACAAATTTTTTTTTTTTTTTTTTTTTTTTTTTTTCATTTTTAAAATAATATAGTCTTAAATTTTTTGTGTGTGGCAACGTTGGTTATAATATATAATAATTACCAAGAGCTAATTTGTTACTACTTTTACAACAATTTTCAAAATCATGAATATAAACATTTATAATTTTCTAAGCATGAAGTTGTAATGGAAGGAAAATATAAATAAAAAATTAAAATCAAAAGTTATTTATATTAGGTGCTTTATATTACTATTTTTAAAAATTATACTTAAACTTTTACTGCATTTACTTTTAAAAAAACAATGAAATATCTTCGCAAAAAACTACATTAAGAGAATTAGCATAAACAAATACAAACATCGTTAACTTTTTTTTTAAATTGGCACGTGTAAAACTTTTTCATTTTTAATTTTCCTCACCCCATAGTTTGAGTTCGATAACCGCACATTTACTTAACCACATTACTCAATATGATTATTAAGTTCACACTAATTCATATTTATTAAAAACATCCTAAAATACAAATAATGGTATTTTAAAATTAATTGTAAGTTCACTTCATCTCTCTTAAAAATGCTACTTCTCAAAATTTCCATTAAAAAATAGACCATATACCAATATAAAAATTAAAAAAAAAAAAAAAAAAAAAAAAAAAAAAAAAAAAAAAAATGTTTTTTCATTTATTTAATATTTTAATAACGCAAATATAGCACAGTATTTATACGGCGAAGTTTAAAAATGTTGGAAGAACTATAATGCACTGACGCATACAAAATCAAACGAATACTAAATTTCATTTATCAAAGGCATTCGATAGTCGTGACTCAACGATAACCATTTAGTCGCACGGCGAGGTGTCACATATGCTTTAGTACAAATGAATGAATGATTTTATTCGAATAAAACCATTCGATAGTTGAAATCATTCATTCATTAACCATTCGATAGTCTAATTCATTCGATAGTTCCCATCGCTAGTATCAATACAAAAAGTATTAGGTTATTATACCGGATGTTTTTCAAAAGTGGCTCACCTCTATATCTTTTGTAATTTTTCATATAAAAAAAACGAGACTTGGTATGTTGGTATAGGACATAAATCAGGCTTAATTGATGTTTTTAGTTGGCTTCGTTCACTTCCTGTTCACTGGAAATGGCTTTTGATTTTCACATTTTTATTAGAAGAAGTAAAAGAGTTATAAAAGTAAGCCAGTACTGAAAAACACCCGGTATACTTGTTGAAAGACAATTTTGTTTTTCGTATATTGTTCGATGTAACGTTTCCTTACAATATTATTTGTTCATACCGGGTGCGTCTTAAAAGTGGCTCACCCCTATAACTTTTTTATTTTTTCAATTAAAAAAAAAAGAAGTTTCCGGAATACTGTTCGGCCCACTTTGAAGATTAGGATTGATTGACGTATTCAATTGGTTTTTTTGGTCAACCTTGAATATTGGGGACTGGACTCGTATTCTTCCTGTTCAAAACCGGAAATGACTAACAAACTTCGTTGATTTTGTTCAATAGCAGGCGGTGAGGTTTTTACTCGAAAAATTTGACTTCGAAACATACTAATGTGTGTGGCTATGCAAATATTAATTCGAAAAAAAAAATGCTTTTTTTCCAAATATGTTAATGATCCACCCTTGTTTTCGTTTCATTTGAAAAAACTTGAGAACACGCATTTTTAATCGACTTTGAGCATTTTCTAAACACGGGCCAAGGACAAAGGGCCTACAAAATTCTTAAGACCTGAATAAATGAATTAGTGGTGTTACATATACCTCTTCTGCACTCGATATAGTTAAAAACACAATACTTTATTTTTATTAAGCGAGAATGTCAAAAGTTGACATATCATATGTCATTCTATTCAGAATGTCATTTTCTATCGAATAACGTAAAAAAATACCGGGGGTGCCATTTAAAAATCAAAAGTTGGGGACATTTCCGGTGGAATAGGAAGTGACCAAAAACAATTAAATACGTTAATCAATCCTAATTTATGTCATATACTAACACACCAAATCTCGTTTTTTTAACTGAAAAAATAAAAAAGTTATAGGGGGTGAACTTTTGAGACGCACCCGGAATAGGATGTCCCAAAAATGCAATAGTATCGTTTTTTTTTTCTAAAATGGTTCCCACTATTTTCTTTATTTTAATACCATACGATCGAAAAAAAACGACGTCAAAGTCGGGTAGGATCCCCCATTCGACAATCGATGATAATTGTGGGGAGTCAAGCTCTAAACGTCATCATTACTAGGCCCGTACTCGTCTCTATTTTTTTATAGCGCTTACTGCCGGTTGATCTTAAAAAGGTTGTAATTTAATATTTTTATATTGAATAAAAATTATTTTAAATAGTGTAGTTAAAAATTCGAGAAAAAATCTCAGTTTGATACTGATTATACAGGATCATTGGAGTAACTACAGTGGTGCCCGAAAGTGCCGGGCTTTGGCCGGGCCCCTCCCCCAGATACTGCCGGGCGCCACCCAGAGAAATCTTGAATTATGACTCTTGGCTACGCATTAATTTTTATTTGCTTGTGATTTGTGTTCAAAAAATGTGTTAATTTTTGTTTTTTTTTATTTGTAGGTATTTAAGTAATTCATGTAAACGTTTTATTCAAAAAATGTGTTTTTTAATATTTATTGTTCTTCATTTTTTGAAGAACAAAAGGCCTAGGCCCCCTTTGGGCTCAACCTCAGGCCCTCCCCCCCGAATGAATTGCTAGTTACGCTAATGTACAGGATAAGTCTTAATTAAGTGCAAATATTTTCAGGACGGGTACGTAGATCTCGATAAAAAAACATATTCTCTTTGCCGTTTTTCAAACAAGTCTAAAATAAGAGTTTTTTACTTTGAAAATTTCCAAAATAAAATGATTTTTTGCTTATATTTTTAGAATCATTAAATCTTTTCTGGGTTTGTTTCTTGTAAAAAAACTCATAATCGTGTTTCTAGTAAAAAAAATAAATTACCTCTAAAATATTTGCCCTTATTTAAGACCCACCCTGTACTATGGAGGGTCTACACTCATTAGCGTTACTATAGCAATTCATCCTGGGGGGGGGGGCTAGGGTTGAACCCCGGGAGGGCCTAGGGATTTTGTATTTTAAAAAATGAAGAATAATATATCATTAAAAATAAATACATTTTTTGAATAAAACATTTACATGAATTTCTCTATCAATAGATTTGATAGACTTGGTTATATCAAGGTTATATCAATCCGTGATCCGTGATTTTGTAAAAAAATAAAAACTAATAACACACATTTCTTGAACACTAAATAAAAATAAAATAAATAATTAATTTTTACTACATGACAAGCAAATAAAAATTAATATTTAGCCAAGAGCAGGGTTCGGAAAACTACATGTTACTTTTAAAAACTACATAAACTACATTACATGTAGTTAATGTAGTTTATGTAGAGGGTGTAGTTTATGTAACCTATGTATGTAACTTTCAAATATCAAAGGTTTGAGGTGAGGTTATAATAAGTTGAGCTTTAAAAACACATAATGTATTCAAGAAAACAGAAGAAATATGGCTTTAAATATAACTATTCACATCATATTATTTAGACTCCTCATACAAAGCAAAATTATTCATAATATCAATAGGTAGTTTATTAACGTAGTTTTCATGTAGTTAATGAACGGGCAAAGACGTAGTTTTTGAAGAAAAACTACACGTAGTTAATCAGGTAAACTACGTCTTAATTAACTACTTCCGAACCCTGCCCAGCACTACCTAGGGGGGGCCAGGCACCCCTGTAGTTACGCCAATGTCTACACTCCATAGATTAAACTCTTCTTATTCAAAGGATTAAACAGAAAAAATAGAAGCTGCTTATTAAATAAAAGTTATTATTAAATTTAGTTTGAATTTAAGATTATTTAACTAAACGATACAATCGAAAAAAAAGGCGTCAAAGACGGCTGGGGAATGACAATCGATGCTTATTTATTTTTATTCAAAGTAGGTACTACTGTATGATAAAAAAAACGGCGCCAGCGATGGCTATATGATTGCAGTCATTTTATATGTAAATTTATATTAGCCAGCCAACTAGACGTCGTTTTTTTTTTCGACCATACGGCATTAATTACTTTTTTTAACAAAAATTTTGTATATAATAAGCAATGAAATATGTTTAGTTCAATAAGTTTTATTGAAAAAAATTACCACAATGAGTCCAACACTCTCACAAAAAATTAAAATTAACAAACTGATCATATAAAAAAATAGCAAGAATTATGGATAAAGAATATCGTAATGACCAGGACGGTATAACAAATGCACTGTAGGTGAACAGCCTTCGGGTAGATCGTGCTTAGTAACATTATTGCCTGTTCCTCTGTCCATGTAGAGTACTCGCACGCCAGTGTTCAGAGCCGAACAAGCAGCCATAATATGAATGTGATCGCTCTCTTTATACATCGGTTCCACTTCTTGATGACAAAAATCGGCTACCTGAAAAATATTTATAGAATGTATTTTTAATTTTTATTTTGAAAGCAACTCTTACTGTTCTATCTCCTTCGATAAAGCAACTGTAGAAGTCGTGTTCCTTCTGTAATTGAGCACTAGTTAACAGTCTTAAGTAAACAACCATATAATCAGAATACCCTTGATCATTAAAGACATTATGAAGTTCTTTTTTAGCCTCACCTATGTTTTCTATATCTTTTAGACGTTTAAGAACTTCCATATACTTAAAAAAATGGCAATTATCGACTAGTTTGTAAATGTTATTCTTCACCTACTTACCGTATCATAAAAATCTTCTACAGTAAACTGTTGAAATCCCAACTCCACTAATACATTCTTACTATTTTCTGCTATTTTATAGAATTTGATAAAACTATCCTTATCGCACAACAATTTTTCTAAAATTGCATAACTGAAAGCTCTAAAAAAACAATTTCCATCAGGACGTGTTCTTCTAACGTAACTATATTTTGAAGCTAAGTCTTTGATTTTTTCAAGGTAAATATCATCGGTCGAGTATTCTTTGTTCAAAGAGATGACTGAGTCTAATTCCCCCACTAAAGGGATATTATCAGATATCTAAAAAAATAATTAAATTAGATAATGCACACAGAATTCCTTATTCAAACTAACTATTTAAACTAATAAAACAATACCTTACAAGTGTACACTATATATGGTACGTATTTCCAATACTATACAAACCATTTAATACATTTTGCATAGTTTCAAACACAAATTTAATCAAATACAAGATAAAGAATGTTTTTATTAAGCGCCGGTCAATGCTCGTTAACCTCCATTTGGTATCTCACCTCTTTTTCGATTTGTCTCTGCTGAGCCAAAATCAGTTCATCTTGGTTCGCGGTTGGTTCACTATTTTCGGATACATTGTTTGTCATAGTTTCACCTTCGTCGCCCATTTCCAAGCGAACAAAAACCAAAGAAATTAATAAAAACAAATCCAATCTGAATAAATCACAATCATTTGTGTCCTTCAACAGAAAAAAAATAACAAAAAAAGCAGATGTTCAATTACAGGAATCTACTGGCAAACTTACAATTCGACTTAATAAAGAAAACTCGAATTTATCGCATTGTGTTACTGTAGAAATTGCCTAGCAGATGGCGGCAGTTTACAAATTAAAATGTTATAAGAGATATAGAGGTTTACGAGAGTTTACCTCTATATCTCGGAATATATCCGGTTATATGTTTTCTGTGGTTGTATTTTCTATCAAGGCAACCAGTTATACTCCTAAAGTCTACATTTGAAAAATTCCCACTTAAATTTTCTAATAGGATAATGATTTCTCTGAACTCATTCATGAATGGACTTTCTTTTAATTTGTTTTAATTAATACCACCATTTTATTTATTTTAATACAACACTTTTATTAACTTTAACATGGAATCTACAATTTTATTTTGAAAACATATAAGGCACATAGTAATAAGGGTAGTACATAGCCGCATTATGGTACAGCAACCATATATTACGAGATTCTTTTACAAAAATTATATGTATATTTAATGTGCTGGTAAATAATCATATTTAGTTACTTAACAATTATACCTATTCTAACATGTAGAAGCAAATAGAGTGGGAGATAATTTGAAAAAATAAATAATTTGTTATAAAAATTATCGTATGAAAGACAATATTAAATATAAAAATATACACTAACTGGCACGGAAAACGGGTACCTTAAAATGTTCATGTATTTTAAAGTTTCATACAGGATTACAGGATGATACACGGCCATGGCAATTATCAAAATCGGCTCATTAGAACAAAATATATTAAACTTTAAAATACATCAAGATTTTAAGGTACCCGTTTTTCGTGCCCGTGATTAGTCAAAGCCATCAGGCAAGAAACATTGCAGCATACAAAAAATTACACTTAACATTAATAGCACAGAAACACAAGTAGGTACATAAATTTATATAAAGCAGATTAAATCTCTATAGATTTTCGTCGTTTTTTAATTAAATCATCATCTGTTATGCCGAACAGGTTTAAATTTTCCAGTGCATCATCATTATTCTGAAGAGAGAATTGTTGAGTATTGCTAGATATCGTTCTACTTCGGCAGCATTCCTTGTTTACTTGTCTGCTATAAAACAGGCTATATTTTCGTTTAATTTCTACATGAACTTCGCTATTTAAAAGGCAGTAAACGAGAGCAGCAAAAAATCCCTGAAATACATTCACCATCATCATAAATAAAAAAAAATAAAACTTATAGTCCAAGATCCAAGATAGAGAGCGATCAGACATAACTTATTTTCACAAGGATGAAACCTTAGGCTCTCAGTAGTACTCTCATGTGCTTTGAATACCGGTGTGTTTGTGGGGTTCGCCCTGTGACACCTTGGCCGATAGCAGGTGAGAAAGGTTACTAAAAGAAATAAATAATCTTTACTTATTTTTACATGTCTGATTTTTACATATGTTATTAAGACAGCTATTATAAAGTTATATTTAATCAGTCAGACAGATTGTAATGGCTAAACATCCTCTAAACACAAAAATTATTCAGCCGTGACTATGAGCGTGGGAGACATATGCGTTTTCTAGTAAACTATTTAAATATTTTAAAAATACTTACTGCTTCTTTTATTTAATATTTTTGCATCTCTGTTTAAGCAAAATAAAACACTCAATCACTAAAATACACCAAAACACTTTTACTTTTACACTGGACGCGCGTTTCGCTAACCATGTTAGCATCATCAGCAGATGATTATATACTAAAACACAATCTATCGGGTATTTATGAAATTTCTTGTAAAGATTGTAATCAGAAATATGTTGGGCAAACTAGAAGATCAATATTAACTAGATTTAAAGAACATTTAGCTCAGATAAGATATGGTAGACCTGATAAATCTTGCGTTGCCGAACATATTGTTGATAAAGAATATTGTATAGATCTTAATAACTTAAAATTACTTAAACAAGTCTCAAATTACAGGCAATTAGATGCATATGAAAGCATCAGAATTAATAAATGTAAAGATAGTATGAACAGAGACAACGGTCCAATTCCTTCAAGTTCTTTGTTCCTACTACTCTAGTGGCGGAAATCTAACTGTTACGCTCGATGGATTCAGACTCGGTTGGCTAGATCTTGCCACGCCCACTCTGTGCCCACTGAGCGAGTATACAAACGCTCCAATTGTAGATTGTCTTGGTCTAACATGGTTAGCGAAACGCGCGTCCAGTGTAAAAGTGTTTTGGTGTATTGTGGTGATTTAGTGTTTTATTTTGCTGTGTAACACCAAAGGTTCCAACCCTCAACTGTAATCTCTGTTTAAACTTCCTCTAGGAGATGCAAGATCTTGTCGTTGGTGGGGAAGCTCCTGATCAGGCTCTGCGGGGAATCCCCCCTAGCGCTTGGCTTGGTCTAACCAGCATCTCACTCATCGTCTTGTTGTAGTGTCGTGGCCAGGGAAATGCACCAAGACATATAACGATGCCGGACGGGGCTACCCCTGTCCGTCATACCAGGCACCCTCTACTGACTGTGGTCATGTCTCGCGGGTAAAGGGTGTGGGGGGTCTTGGCTTAACCGCCTGGACCAAGAGGAGAAAACCTAAATCCTACGATGGCGGGACCAGGTCAAAGAAGTGCGTGGCTAGATGGAGGACTAGCCATTACTGGCCTCAACCTTGGGGCATCAGGGGGCACCCCATTGTATTTACCCCTTACTTCTGCATGCGCGAAAGACACCACCTACCTGCTGAGCCTCATCCAAGATCAGAACTTCAATGTAAGGACATGGAGTTGGCGAGTCATCAACTCGAGGGAGGAAGGTCATGGTCAGGTCCTCACAATAGGAATTGACCTCAAATCCAAGGAGGTAATAGAGAAAGAGGGACATATCCTCTATTATAGATACGGGACATCACCGGCATCAGGTCTAAGGAAAGACCAAGTTAAAGATGTGGAGAAAATGGAGACAGATCCTCCAGCCTCTACTTCACGGGTTCCTCAGTCGAAGGCAAGCTCCTCGACTGTGAAGGGCAGCAGGGAGGGCCAAACCAAAAAACAAGGGTGTGTACCCTCGGAGGAAGAACTGTTGTCAAAAGAGGATGGAAAATACCCTGTCCCCTCTACAACAGGGGTATTATGAGGGGTTATTGATAGTGTGATGACTCAAGGAAGGGGGCACAATTGATCTTTAAGGTCGAAGTGATTACCCCCCCCCCTTCTTACTCATTCTACATTCTACATCTTTGTTTAAATAAGATTATTTGTAAAAGTGAAAACAATACATACTTATGGAGCCGATCGGCCGACTATTTGATTGAATGTGAGCGCGGCTCCATAAAAATTATATAATATTAAATCGAAATCAGTAAGTATTTTTAAACGGTTTTATTTAGCTCGACCCGTACGGTATTTATTTATTTGTTTGTTTATTTGGGTCAAAATTAGAAATTGAAATTTAAGTACCTTCCTGTTGTCAGATTGATCTGAAATTTGGTACACACCTTTAGTTCCGATGAGAGACAAAGGCAGCTGGTAGAGTCAGAAACACCTGAACGTCACGAGTCCAGGCTAGCATCACAACGTGACAGACAGAGAGAGTTGTTAGCGGCAGAAACACCTGAGCGTCATGAGTCTAGGCTGGCATCACAACGAGAGAGACAAAGAGAGTTGTTAGCGTCAGAAACACCTGAGCGTCATGAGTCTAGGCTACCATAAGAACGCGACAGACAGAGAGAGTTGTTAGCGTCAGAAACACCTGATAAATTGTAAGTTTGGGGTTCGTTGAAGGACTATTAGAGCTACAATTTAAAAATATTTTTACAAGATACAGAGTGTCCCAAATAAATAAAAAATATAAAAGTTGTATTTTTTTAAATGGAACGCCCTGTATATTATTACATTTTTAGTTTCTACGATTAAAATAAAGGTAAATTTGATAAAGGTTTATTACACTTAAACCTTACCGTTTTTGAAATATTTTCAATTTTGTGAAATCAAGTCAAAATTTTAAGGCTTCATTTCTCCAAGGGTATCAAAGTTTTTAATACTAAATATTTACTGAAGTTTATTTATTTATCAGTTATCGTGTTGCAATAATAAAAATTATACTACCTTATACAGAGTGTCTAAAATTTTATTTTACATAATTACTAGCTTTAAACGGCAATAAGTTGTAAAATTTAAATGGAACACCTTGTATATTTTATGAGAATCAGATGCACATTTTAATTGTCTATCAAATTGTATTATACCATTTTTTACCTATAGCTTCAAGTTTTCGTAGAAAATGCATTTTCATGTAATTTTAAATTCATTTATCAATATACCCATGGAATACTGACATTTTAGATTATTTTTAAAGACGTACCAAATTTTTAAAGAGTACAGATACTAATATTGTCGATATAGTTTGTTTATTTCATTAAAAACCAAAAAAAAAATTTGAAATATTTGTTAAAGAGGACCAATTAATATGATTCCAGTATTCAAACTACATTAATTGACTGTTTACGTTGATTAATAATAATTGCTCCAAAAACTAAAAAAACTTAATTTTCTTTGTGTATTAGACAGTGTGGTAAAAAGTAACACCTTAAAAATGATATTTAATTTTTTGACAAATGGTTATTTGTAACAACAGAGACATTCATTTTTATAACTTATTATTATATTGATTTCTGATTCAAATCCACATTTATTTAGATTAATTTGTTCACGAACATAATTAAGTATGTAATTAATTAGTCTTTGGGCGGAAATAATGGTGGTATGTTTAATTAATGATGTACTCTTTTATGAAGATTTAAATAGTTTTCTTTTTGCATACAAATGGGCTAGTAATATTATCTTTTTGTTAAAAACGATAATATTACTAGCCTGTACATTTTGTACATTTGTTGCTTTAAAAACAATCTAAAATGTCAATATTCCATGGGTATATTGATAAATGAGGTCTAAATTATAAAATAAATGCATTTTCTACGAAAACTTGAAGGGATAGGTAAAAAGCGGTATAATACAATTTGATAGACAATTAAATTATGCATCTGATTCTCCTAAAATATACAGGGCGTTCCCTTTAAATTAAACAGGTTATTGCTGTTTAAAGCTAGTAATTATTTAAAAAAAAATTAGACACTCTGTACAAGGTAGTATAATTTTTATTATTGCAACACAATAACTGATCAATAAATAAACTTCAGTAAATATTTAGTATTAAAAACTTTGATACCCTTGGAGAAATAAAGCCTGAAAATTGTTACTGCAATTTCACAAAATTGAAAATATTTCAAAAACGGTAAGGTTTAAGTGTGATAAACCTTAATAAAATTTACCTTTATTTCAATCGTAGAATCTAAAAATAGAATAATATACAGGGTGTTCCATTTAAAAAAATACAACTATAGCATTTTTTACTTATTTGGGACACTCTGTATCTTGTAAAATTATTTCTAAATTGTAGCTCTAATAGTCCTTCAACGAACCCAAAACTTAAAATTTGTAAAAATCTAATCGTTTAGCTACAATACTCCGTGTCGTATGTGGTGAACAACCCTGTATATTTTGCTCACCTGAAATGATGTAAAGGACTGATCCAAAAAAAGCCATATTATTTCAAGAATCTTGCTCGATTCTACGTAAAAACTTAGAATCAGCGTCATAGTATAAGGGATTCCATATAATGGTATCAAAATTAAAGTGGACTTCAATAATTTCCTGTGAAAAGAATAAATCGATAAATATATTTACAGAATGTAAGTATATGAACTAACCTGAATTTGACTTTCTTCTGTTGAATAAATGTGGAAGTAAAATGAATCTTGAGTACCAAAACCTTTACAATAAGTAGAAACAGTAGAAAATTTACCTGTTAAAAATATGATCAATTATACAGGGTGTCAAAAAAAGTGTATCTAACTTTGGTGGGTGATTCTATAGATAAAAATAAGATAAAAAGTTCCTATAGGTCAACATTTGCCCCAAAATGCTTCCCGAAGAAGTAACAGCTCTCGAAAGGTTGAATAAAAATTATATATTTTGTTTGTTTTTAAGAATATTGGTCAACGTTTTTCCTGAAAAAACAGTTTTTTTGCAAAAAGTTTGCCAAATTTCTTAAAAATAAACAAAATATATTATTCTTATTTATCTTTTCGAGGACTGTAACTTCCTCGGGAAGCATTTTAGAGCATATATGTTCATAGGAGCTTTTTGTCTTATTTTTATCTGTAGAATCAACCACCGAAGTTAGATACACTATTTTTTGACATCCTTTATTATTATTATCTATACCGGGTGCGTCTCAAAATTGGCTCACCCCTATAACTTCTTTATTTTTTCAGTTAAAAAAACGAGATTTTGTATGTTAGTATATGACATAAATTAGAATTGATTGAAGTATTCAACTGTTTTCGGTCACTTCCTGATTTACCGGTATTTTTTGACTTTATTGGATAGAAAATATCACTCTGGATAGAATGACACAGCATATGTCAATTTTTGACATTTTCGTATATGGTTTATTTGAAATTACAACTTGCCGTTCGTAACAAAAATTTAAATCGAAATACCAAGTGTATGGTATCAAATTATTCGTAAAAAAATGCTTTTCCCAAATATGCTAATGAGCCACCCTCATTCCATTTGACAAAATTGAGATATGATTAAAAATACGATTTGAGCATTTTCTAACAGGCCAGGACAAGACACTAAAAACATTAGACGATCCAATCTATTTTTCCAAGGCTCCTTGATTAAGTATTGGTGTTTTTAACATAGCCATGGCACTCTAGATTGAAATTTAAAATACAATTTTTTATTAAGCGAGAATGTCAAGATTTGACATATATATGTCACTCTATTCAGAATGTCATTTTTCTATCGAATAAAGTAAAAAAATACCGAGGGTGCCATTTAAAAATCAAAAGTTGTAGTCATTTCCGGTGAAACAGGAAGCGACCAAAAACAATTGAACACGTCAATCAATCCTAATTTATGTCATAATATACTAACGTACCAAGTATCGTTATTTCATCTCTGTGTTTTATCTGAAAAAATAAAAAAGTTATAGGGTTGAGCCACTTTTGAGACGCACCCATGGGCGCCGGACAGGGGGGGCAAGAGGGGGCATTTGACCCCCCCCCTGGATCACTGAAACAATAAAAATAAAAGCTATCTTCTTACATCCATCTGTAAAAAAAATAATCATTATTATGAAATTGTTAGGTGTTACCTGTCAAATAATAAAAAATGTGGTAATTAATGGGAAAACTGGAAATCGTCCGATTTCCACCAAAATTGGTATACACACTATTTTGAGGTCGTAGATTACGAATCTATTTTTTTCTTGGCGGTCTCTTACCGTTTTTCAGAAAAACGGAAAATTATTTCAACATTGAATTATTCTTTATTTCGGCCCTATAAAGTAATAATTTCACTATATGTTCATTATATTATAGTTTATCTAAAAGCCACACTTGATTGGGGATAGAAAAGTGTCCACATTTGACTGAAAAACACTTTTCTTAACAAAATAGCAAAGAAAATTGAGACCAGATGGAAGTTTCACATTTGATATATTCTTCTTTCTCTCTCCTATGTAATAAGAGAGACAAATATATTCTAGACCTAATTTAGAAATTTGAAAATTTACAACGTTGCCATATCTTCTATTTTTTCGGGTGATTAGGGATTTTAAATAAATTGCCTATTATGAGATCGACAATAATTAAATATACACCTATATCCACAAAATTACGCGGAAGAGTTTTGATTGCATTGGTTTTAACTTCTTTGCGGAGGAGGTTAATCTTTTTTTAGTTAATCTAATAATATAACAACAAAAGATTAACACTCTCTGCATGGAAGTTGTAACCAATGCAATCAAAACTCTTTCGTGCAACTTCGTGGGTATAAATAGTCAGATCTCGTTGGTAAAATAGCAGTTATGGGAAGGAGCCGTTTTTCTGGCGACCGCCTTTCGTAATTCCAGAATGAGCGAAAAAAACACGCTAAATTTAGGTTTAGCATTGGCAACGTTGCTTTAAATGCCAGAAACACGTAAACTTACTTCGGGTTTATTACCGATTCTGAACCGTCCTAGAACTGTGATGCGTATGCGCAGAAGGAAATATGAAGACATTATTTCATTTGCGCATGCGCTGCAGAGTTCTTTTACGGTTCAGAATCGGTAATAACAAGAACCCGAACAAAGCTATAACCTAACGTTTTCAGATTGTTTACAAATTTATTTTAGCAAAATTTCCTCTATTATGCATAGAATTGGTTAAAAAAGTAACAGAAAATAGCAAAAACATTACTGATTATTGAATACCTAACAAAATATGTGCTAGAAAACCTTAAAAATATGAGAAATTAAGAAAAATTCGATATTGAAATTATTTCCCGTTTTTCTGAAAAACGGTAAGAGACCGCCAAGAAAAAAGTTCAGATTCGTAATCTACGACTTCAAAATAGGGTGTATACCAATTTTGGGAAAATCGGATGATTTCCAGTTTTCCCAATAATTACCAAAAATGTCAGTTTTTTATTCATTTTTACCTTTTCCCCCCTAAATTTCATTCTTCCGGCGCGCATGGACGCACCCGGTATAGATTTATTATTATACAGTATATTTTATACAGTTTTATATGTCTTACAACAACGGTTATTCCAATAGGGATTTCTAGTAAGAGCCCGATGTAATTTTGATCGTTTAATGTCCAGCAAGTGGTATCTTCAAAAAGCATCCTCATTAAAGCCCAAATAAAGACAAAAACTAGTGGTATAGCTGAAATAGAATTTAGTTAAAACAAATTTTCAAAAAGTACATAAGGATAAAAATAAATACCCCAACCGAGGAAGCAATAAATGGCCGTTCCATGAGATTCAGAAAATAAATTCAGAAATATAAGATTGTGTAAATATACGCCTTCCATCAGCATAAACGCAAAGTTACATATGACAAAATAATAACGGATGCTGATAAACAACTTACAAAGCCAGGTCTACAAAAAATATATTTTAGTCTTTTTACGGCCTTACTTCTGTTGCAAAATAAAGTTTTTCACTGTACAGGCTGTCCCATTTTAGTTGAAATCATACGGTATCTCCGTTATTCGCAAAGATAGAAGGATGCGGTTTGCACAAACCTTTGAATAAGAAGACTAAGGAAGGAGCATATCAAAAATCTTAGGTACACCGCGATGGGCCTCAAATATGGCCGACTTAAATTCCGGTTTATCAGTGTCGTTCTAATTTTATTTAAAAAATGTAAAACTATGACGTGGGGTAGACTCAATAATGTGTTGTTTTATTTTACGTTGTGAATAAATGTTGGTAGTTATTAAAATTGTTATAAAAATATATAATTCTAATAAAAACAGATAAGTTATAATAAGTATTTATTAACACAAACATTCGATACGCTACTGAAGCAGGTAAGTCAAATTAACGTATCTAAATTCTTTGACATCTAATCTTTGACAAGTAATAAATAAAAGCTAAAATGCAAGAAAATATATAATTTAGTTAATTTAAGTGAATTTCATAAATGATCGGTTTACTACACGTATGTATATTATATAGTCACTTACTAGCGAAAAGTTGTTCCATTATTTCACTCAATTTTTGCCGAGATCTACCGCACGCTACACAACCAACTATTTTAGAGTCTTTTTCGATAAATCGCGATAGTGTCACTGTTAATTTTAGTTCTGCCACAATTTCCATCTAGATTTACTACCTTTATACAACTATCAGTAGAAGAATAAATAATAAATAACATAAAATAAGCTACGTAAAGACTGAGAAATCCACAAAATTTCAAATCAAATTGAAATGTGTCAAATGAATTGTCAAACAGAACTGTCAAGGATCCCCACCCTAGAGTGCTTTTTCCGCCCACCATGCATGAATACATGGATAGCATTATGCTCCTTCCTTAGTCTTCTTATTCAAAGGCACAAACCTGTGCCACTTTTTAATCAAACGGAAGATCCCGTAAACAACATTTTTTTTTAAAAAAGATAAAAGTATTTTCAGAGGTTCTGTGGTAACAGTTCAAAAGTAAAATATATCAATTCCAAATAAAATTTTAATATGTGTATGTCTATTTTAGTAAATTCCATTTTGATTTTGTTATTTATCACGGCCTACTAATAAAAAAATGATAAATTTTAAATATTGCAGTAAATAGTGAAAATAAAAATAGAGTGATATATATTTTTGAGAAGCTCATAGCAAGGCGGATCATATGGTTTATAAATATACAGGGTGCTCTATTTGAAAAACATAATTTTAGTTCATATAAGAGGGCTATGAAAATTTTGTTGACAGCATCTTCCGTTTGACAAAAAAGTGACAAAAAAGTGGAACAGGTATGATTTCAACTTAAATAGGACACCCTGTACAGGGTGGGTCAAATTCGACGGTTTTAAATGGAAACATCCTTTTCTATAGGAGATAGACAAAAACTAATATCGGTGTCTGGAGCTCAATTTTTGTCAAAAACATGATGGTGAAAACCGCATATCGATATCTGTTACCGTTTCGGAGTTACGGGGTGTTTTCAAAAATATGCATTTTTAACAAATCGCTGTAACTTTTTTGCTATGGAAAATTTTGTATTTTTATGAAAACATTTCCAAAGCACCTTTTTACGTAGAATTTAATGGCTTAAGTATATATTTTTTTAATTAATCTGGACATCTTTATATTTTTAATTTATTAAAAATAATTATCCAAAAATATAACACACTTGATATTTTGCTCGATTCCTCTTCGAGGTATAGAGTATATAACAATTCGCCCGCTTTAAATAAGTAGGCTTTGAACGGCACCGGCTGTAATGCAAAAAAATTCTAGCTGTGAGCATCAATTAAAACGAAAATAATATTTGCTATGAAAGATGCAGAATTTTATAACCATTAAAAATATATTTAACCAACGTCAACACATTTAAACTATATCTAATAACAATAAAAATAAATAGCAAATCAAGACGTGAGATTTTGCTACAGGTGTTCGAAATATAGAGCGTCCTCTGTTATGGACAGACGGGGCAGTTTTTGAACATTTCTCGCGGAATTCATTAACTCAGTAGGGGTGAAAGATACCCTCTCATAACTGCTAAGTATTTCTAATTCTTGTCTAGATTATACGGAAGAATAAGGAACCTTTATTCTTCCGCAAATATATCCAAAGGATTAGATCCATGGGCACTAAGTCAAGCGGCCTCGACGGCGAACGGCTGGGATCTTTGTTAGCTATTCAATTATTCTTGAAATTGGCTGCAAAAATTTGCTGATAACTTTAGCGTTCACAGGCGGTGCGCCGTCTTGCTGGAAAAATATGTTTTCGAGTTCCATTAAGGGCATATTATCAATAAGGAGTCCAAAGCCTACTAGTTAAAAGTGGCAAACTTTTAAAAATTCTGTATTTCGAAGGGGATTATAACAAAATATCAAGTGTGCTATAATTTTGGAAAGGTAATTTTAAATTCTTTTCAGTTAAATAAAAATATAGAGGGTGTCCCAAATAAGAAAATAAATTTTTCTGTTGATAACTCTTAAATTATCAATTTTAAAAAAAAATATGCTTAAACCATTAAATTCTACGTAAAAAGGTGCTTTGGAAATGTTTTCATAGAAATACAAAATTTTCCATAGCAAAAAATTTACAGCGGTTTGTTAAAAATGCACATTTTTGAAAAACACCCCGTAACTCCGAGACGGTAACAGATATTGATGTGCGGTTTTCACCATCATGTTTTTGATGAAAATTGAGCTTCAGGCACCGATATTAGTTTTTGTCTATCTCCTGTAGAAAAGGATGTTTCCATTTAAAAGCGTCGAATTTGACCCACCCTGTACTTTGAGTAAAATTTTGGGTCTAGCCCCCGTTTCCCAAATCCTGGATCCGCCCCTTAGTAGTTTGGTTTTAAATCTTCCATACTTACATAGTTGACGTTAGTATGTCCATTGACATACTCTACATCGTTCGATAGCGCTGTACCCTCAATAAAAAGTACATCTTTCAGTATAAATGAAGCCCCTCTCAAAATATAAGAAATAAATAAGTGCATGTGTAACTTGTTTCTCTCGCAGTGCAATCTTCTGAAATATAAAAATTTATTCGGTAAAATTACTATTATGAAACTTTGTCTTAGCAAATGGTTAAAAAAAAAGGGTTGAAGACGGCTGGGGAGTGACAATCGATAATAATTTGGCGAGGTCAATGTCTAGACGCCATTGACTAAAAATTTAAGTAAAACTTGTCAAAAATTAGATTAAAAAAGGATAGTCAAGATCAGTAGGTGCCATTTAAAAAATAAAGACGAGTAAGGGCAAAGAAGATTCTCAATCCCTAGTCGTCTTGATTTTTTTTTCGATCGTATGGTATATTAATTGTGTCTGCTAGGTCAAGCACAGCCGTACCATCCTTTTCTCGAAGGTATTACCGGCACTTTTGACCACCGTGTAACTTCGTTGTGGATAAAGCAACCATATTCATTTTTTTAAACATCAGGACATACTATAGCTGGCTAGATCACCAAAATATCTAGTAATTATACGTCATAGTTTATGAATTATCGTTTGTCAAATTGTCTTTTTGTCGACATTGACTGACGATGTCGATCGACAGATTTGTTTTCCATCGTCCGTCGGTAAACATCAAAGAACAATCGATCGACATTAGTGTGTGGACCTGTTTTCGACGTTCGTCAAACTGTTATACACAGTGATGTCTTGGCTAGTTGACATCGTATTCGTGCTTTTTCGTTGAAGAAATGGAATGGCAGCAAGATAAAGTCATAGCCTTTATTGATGCATACCAACTGAAAAAAAATCTATGGGATTCTAAAACCAAAAACTATAAGAACATAAACTTAAAGCACGATGCCATTATGGAAATTGCTAGTCAATTTAACATCGATAAGCAAGCGGTAGAACAAAAAATAAAAAATCTTCAGTGTCAATTTGCAAGAGAAGTGAAAAAAATAAAGGAGAGCAAGAAATCTGGCAAGTAAATGGTTTGGTTTGAAAGTTTGAAATTGATAATAATATATGCGGCACAAGCAACTATTGCGTCATCTTCGTCAGACATGTTGATTTCGACTGATCGACAAACATTTCTGTCAATCTGGTGTGGACCGATGCAGTTTTGTCGACTTGTTGATCAACAATGTCGATAGACATGGTCGATCGACAGTGCCGATTCAGTGAGGACGCAGCTTTACAGAGAAACTAAGTAAATAAAATAAATTGACTTGGTTTTACATCAGATCTCAGAACTTTTTATAGTGGAAGATTTGTGTTGCGAAACTTAGCATTGTTTTCCATTCTATGTTTTTGATGGGATAAGGATTTAATGAAAACTAAATGTGACAGACAATGATTTAGTATTGTTGCGAGCCGGTGTGGACTCGACCTAACCTCACAATATGGCCCGCCCTCGGATGACCTTAACATCGCATAGACACCGCAATGATTCATTCGTTCGAGAAGAATCGAGACCCACTAGAATGGACTCGTACATACGAGAACATTCGAAAACCTTCTCTATGCGCCTAACGATCTTTGGACTATTCTAGATTTCTTTTACCTGTCGGTATAAAAGCCGGCGGCAGTGGCCTAGAGAGGGCAGTTATAAATATACAGTCGACGCGCTAAAATTCAAAATAAATTCTTAGTTATAAATCGTTTGTAAATAGTTCTATAAGTCGTTTATCGTTATTAGTTTTGTTAATTAGTGTTAAATAAATAGTGTTTAAACAAATTGTGACTTTCTATCCACACGGAACCGACGAAAAACGTAACAGTATCGAAACTAAAAGAGCCCAAGTAGCATTTTCACGACTTGCGACCACATATTTACTAAACACAACGTTGGATTAGTTACAAAAAATAGTTAGCTCCCTACCTTGGGTATTAAAATAAATTTAAACGTTTTTATAACGTTGTGCCGACGTTGGACTAGTACTACAGCAAAGTAGAAGCTTCTGCGACGTCGAATAAACGTTGTCTTGTAACCTTTTTTGCTTAAGTGATCTTTAGGTGATTTGGACAACGTAGTTACAACGTTGGATAATATAGAGTTTTCCGACGTCAGTTTCAGGACCTATTCCAACGTTATGCAAACGTCGTCTGTTTTACTAATTCCAACGTTGTTTAGATTTCCTTATTCTTACGTTGGTAGGACGTAGAGTCACTACCTTTTTGCAACTGTATTGAACCATAACCTTAAATCTTAAATTTTCAATTCATTGTTCTGTTCAGTCAGACAGTTCAGTGCTGTTTTTGTTTTTATAAAAAAAAAACTTAATTAAAATGGGACATAAGAAAGGTACATATAAAACTAAATTTAAATATACATCGACATATATTACCGACACTTCCTCGTTTATTTAGATTATAGAGGGCGGCACAAGCTAGACTCTAGAATGACTAAATTAGGCAATCTTGCGACTAGTATACTACCTGTTAAGGCCGAACTGCGACTTTATTAGTCCAGTATGCGACTACTCGAACTACTCCATCTTAATCTCCAAAACAACAAAGTTAAAGCCGCCATGTTGTTAAATAAGAAAATGTTTCGTTCTTAAAATAGCAATTCCTGCTTTTTGAATACATTAACTTGAAATATTTGACCCTAAAAAATACGCGGAAACAATTTTTTCGAATGCGAATAAATTATTCTCATTTTACTAAAAAAAAAATTCAAGAAAATTTTTAAAACTTCTTTAATTTCAAGGCCCATTAGTATTTTTTAAAGTAGAAACAATACATTTATCAATAAAGTTGTTTGCGTTTAACTTTTTACCTTGGGTAACGAGTTACAGAGTCGGTTAAAGTGTTTCAATAATTATGATCTTCAAACATCCTCCACACTTAAATACTTTTGTTTTGTTTTCCTTCACTGCCATCTGACATATGTCTCTAACTAAATTATAAATATAATATTTTTACTATAATTATCCCAATTTAGGATAAAACGCGACTTAGACGCCATATTAGTTTTGTATTTCTGTGAATTAGGATTTTAAACAACGTTGCAGTTTGTACTAAATTAGGCTTCTAGCCAACGTCGGTATCCAACGTCGTTTCGACCCAAAAATTATTCTCCAAACTAGTGCAGATTAGGGTTGGCACGAGGTTGTGCCGACGTTGCGCCCCGACGTTTGGTCGCCTGACACAACGTTGTCCCGACGTCCAAATGCTGCTTGGGAGTGTCAGACTTCCCATTGCTGTCATTTATTGTAATTACACACCGTTTCGGTCAGATGCATCACTGACCGTTATCAAGTGGAAACGAATAAAAGTAAGTTTCAAGAATTAAGGTATTAGAGAATGATGTTTGTGTTCTGGTTTCGAACTTACTTGATAGTGATGAATATGAGTAAAGCTAGTATCAACGATAAAATTGATACGGTGTACCCAAAGCGGGCTGTTTTCTTTATAACTGGCAGCCAAGTCTCGTAAATCAATTCTTCATCGATATCGTCCATAATATAGATTACTCCGCACTCTGACAGATTCGTCCAAGGTCTTCCTGTATATTCGTTAAACCACGTGCCATTCTCAGTACATTGCCTGGTCGCCAATCCAGTCTAAAAAAATGGTTGTTTAGAGAATTGAACTATTTAATATCTCATTGATCATATCTAACAATTTTCAAGCAGTATCAGTATCTCAAAAAGACGGCTGGAGACTGAGAATCGGATGATAATTTTCGCAAAGTCAATCCCTAAACGTGAGTTACTTGTACCCTGCTTTATTTTTAATTGCGCTTACTGGCAGTTGGTCTTAAGAAAGTTGTAATTTATTTGTATATTGAGCAAAAATTATTTATTATAAAATTATATAAGGATTCTTGCCACTTAACTGCTGATATAGAAATTTAATTCTACGCTGTGTTTGTCATAATGTGGATCAACCTGCTCTCACTACCGGTTTCGGAGCCCCACTCCATCATCAGGTGAGCTTGGGCAGATCCACAAAATGACAACCACAGCGCAGAGATAGTTAATTCCGACTTGTCGGAAAGTGTCGGTTAGATATTAAATCCCGAACGGGAGATAGCGGCCTGATAACTTCTTGTATTTTTTAAACTTTTGAAGGAATTTTGAATTTGCCAGCCAGATTCTAAAACATTATTTTATCGACTATCGAACCGTTCTTTGTAGTTTTTTTCAATTATTGGTCAGGACCCATAATACAGGGTAAAACAAAAATGCGCGCATTTTTAACAAAATTTTAAGTGAGCCTCATTTTGTGGAAAGATGGAGGAGATCCATTTTTTGTGGATAGTTTGAAGGAGGTGTTTTATACCTCGGGACGTTTATGAGTTTTTTTGGCTATCGCTCTCCATTGCAATGTTTTCGATATTCTTATGATTGTCGGTAGAGTTTTAATACTAATAATTTTATCTCATTGTGAAATGAAGATATCGTATTTTTAAGCATTATGCATTTTAATGTATAATTAAATAAAGCAAACAAATAATTTTATAAAACTAAAAAGTGTTACGGTTATACAGGGCGTTAAAAATTTATCTAGCTGGTATATTTAAATTATATGAACAGGTTTTATTATGTATCTTGGCATAACAAAAGAAGCATTTAACACTTTTTCATTAACGAGACAGTATAATCACTTAGTATAATCATTAGTTAATACGCATAATACTCAAAAATACAATATATTAATTTCATAATGAGATAAATTTATTAGAATTAAAACCTTACCGAAAATCATAAAAAAGGAAAACATCGCAATGGAGAGCGATACCCCAAAAAAACTCAAAAACGTCCCGAGGTATAAGACAGCTCTTTTAAAATACCCACAAATAATGGAAATCCTCCATCCCCCCACAAAATGGAGGTCACTTAAAATTTTGTAAAAAATGCACGCTTTTTTGTTTTACCCTGTATTATGGGTATTGGCCAATAATTAAATAAACTGCAAAGAACGGTTCGACAGTCGATAAAAAAGCGTTTCAGAATCTGGCTAGCAATTCAAAACGCCTTCAATAGTTCAGGAAATATAAGAAGTTCAACTTGATGCAAAAATTTTCACTTTACGTTTCAATTGGTACACAGTTTACTTTTAGATAAATTTATTAAACCATGTTATTTGATGTATTTTATTAAGCTGAATCGAATAAAATCCGTTCCAATGCGATTCGATTAACGGTTTAGGAAATATAGGGTTTTTTCGTTATATTATCAGTTTCACACCACTGTGGGGCGCATCTACATATTATCTTTTAACTGGTTTGAGGAGTCATTTTTGGTCTGTACCAGAATAAGCTACCGAAGTTTTTCAAATACTATTCGAACCACCCCGTAAAAAGCAACCAATTGTAAAGAGTGCTAGGGCATATCGATCATTTTCATAATTTGTCTTTGTCATATACATACATATTTATAATACCAGTTCCGGCTAATAAGATTCTCAAGTGAAATTATTTCTGTTTAGTTATCTTCCATTTTAAATGCCTAACTTGTCAAACGGTATTAATTTTTAAAAGAAATTTGTGCATATCAAATTCGTATCATATCTTTTCAGAGAGAGAGAATAAAATTTATATATAAAAACACTCAAAACAGTCAAAACAACAATGACTAGGCATATTACGTTATAGTTGCCAAGTAGGTATTTTATTACAAAAATACTGCTATCTCAAGTGGCAAAATTTCCAAAAATATGTAAAATGTATATACAGTACGTCCCCAGATTGAGTTAATCAGAAAGAAAAGAACTTTCATATGAATAATCAATATTTTGCAAAAATGAATTTAAAAAAAAATGCTTGCTTTAAAATGGTTAATCCCGATTATACTTTTTAAAATTTCCATACCGTTTTGGAGAATAATAAAAAAAATATAATCGAGAGTACTAAAAACGAGTATATCTATGGCAATATAATTTTAAAATGAAAAAGAAGCACAAAATTTATTTAGTTAGTTGCTACGGAAAGGGTGAAAATAGTTATCGGAAAGAGCGATGCATTCTATTTTCTTACTGTGCCTTGTAATAGAGATGGGCAAAAGTAACTGGTTTTTTGAATAACCGGTATTTTCCTCTAAAATAACCGGTTATTTAAAGGTAGTTATTTTTTCACCAGTTAACCTAATAACCTTGCATTACGTTCAATAACCTATAGCCGGTTATTTTTTAAAAAATCGTACTTGTTTAAAACAAGTAACAATTAAATATTAGCTGTTTGAATCGTAAATTTCGAAGAAGCGAACGGCACGGATCTTCCAGCTATTACGACGATAACGGGAGATCCTGCCCTGCTCCCATAACGAAAATATATGACATCAAACATCAAATGTCAAAATTAAATCAGGCATCAGGCGAACCCTGATGATAATAATCAAAACAACAGCCGAATGGCCCTGACAGGTCAGGCCGTAAAACAAAGTACTAATGGCATAGACTACTACTAGCCACCAGCTAGCCAAGTGATACAAACCTAACTTCAAATAGATTCTCTAAATTCTATATTTAAATTTTAACCCACTTTAACGGATTTTCAACGGTTCTTCAAAAGTTTTCCATGGTTTCGCCTAGTTTCACCCACGTTTCACCGTAAATATATTTTATTTGTAGTTTGAAGTCTCTCTTGAAGCTTAGACTAAAGAATACAAAATTGAAGTTCAAGTAATGAATGAAGATAATCTTTCATTATCTATTCATTCAGTCTCCTTATTTTTTTTTTGGTATTTGATTAAAATAACTTGGTTGTAGATTGTAGAACTTGTGAGTTGTGTGGTTTATTTGAACGTTAAGTAATTACTAGTTTTAATATCATATACATGTCTACTCAAAAAAGTGAGGTTAGCATTTTTATTTAAATTCATTTTGTACATATACATATTTACATTGCTACACTCTCTATTTAACTATAACTAAGTTTATTATCTAATTTGAAGTAGATCTATGGAGTGTAGAGGTAAGTAAACCTATAGGAAAACTAAATATTTAGTTTTGCTAGGTTAGGTTATTTGAATAACCGGTTAATTTGTGTCGGTTAATTTTGTCAAGTTATTATTTTTTAAAGATAATCCCGGTTAACCTATAACCGGTTTTTTACCAATAACCGCCCATCTCTACCTTGTAAGCTTCCTTAGCCGCACGTTGGCGATTGTCTGTTCCGCAGGTTAGTCCACAAAACACATACACAAGAAGAAGTGCGAGCGCCTTGCTAAATATTGGAAAGTAAAATTGACGTTTAAATTTGACACTGTTGACAAGTCTACTGCTACTAGCGCCCCCAATTTCGCTTGTAGGAACTACGGACTAGAGTGTCACGCATGGCGGGAAGTTTAAAAAAATAAAAAAATTTAATTCTTCATTTATTTTTAATTATGACATACATAAAAACAGAAAAAATACACCATTTTTTAAAAATATGTTTAATATCAATATCAAATATACAACAGAAATTAATTTCACCACAATATATTAATAAAATTAAAAGAATAATGTTACAAGTAGATCAAGAGACAAAATTAATTATAACAGAACTGAAAAAAATGGCTTCATAGATGGCTTAGAAATGAAGATATATATCATAATTTTGAAAGTAAAATTATATGGGAAATGTCATCGATCATCATTTTTAAGTCAACTGGACGATTATTTCAAACATACAAGCTGAGTTCGTTCATAGTGCTCTGAGAAATCTAGATAAACAAAGAATAATAAATTAAAAGTATTCCAGGGGAAAAGAGAGGAAAACCTGTATCGTCTCTGATATCTGTCAGGGTATTGTTGAAAGTGTCATCTTTTTGCTCGAAGTTTTCAGGTCGATCAAAAAGATGACATTTACAACAATACTTTGCCGTAACTTTCACAAATATCAGAGAGAGTACAGGTATTGCCTCTCTTTTCCTCTGGGATAGTTTATATCTGTTGTTCTTTGTTTATCTATATTTCTCAGAGTGCCGAACACGACTAGACTATATAATTTCAATATCCTAGAGAGTACAGGTATTGGCTCTCTTTTCCTCTGGGATACTTTATATCTGTTGTTCTTTGTTTATCTATATTTCTCAGAGTGCCGAACACGACTACAGTATATAATTTCAATATCCTAAGTGGAAAGAAAAAAGGTCACCTTTCTGTTTTGTACTATGGTCCCTTTCTTCCGATGGCTCGTTGATATTAAGGAAGGTATCCATAAAATATATATTTTACTATCGGTCCTGGGATGAAAAAATATAAAATTCAATTTGATTTGGTGGTCCTTTTCTGTCACCTAAATCAGGAGAATGACAATGAGCATGTTAAGATGAAAAAAAATTATTTATCAATACTTACCTACACGTTAGTTCGAGAAGTTTTATCAAAAACCTATATTTGCCTAAATAATTTATGTATTAAATTTGCAAAGCAAACTGCAGCTTGTAAACTATGGAGTGTAGAGGACCTCTACACTCCATATTGCAAACAAAAGAAATAAAATGGCGACAAGTCAACGTCAACGACCCGACAAGGAGAAAAGTAGTCACCAAAAATTGTTTTCGTCTCCTTTCAACGCACACTTTAGAAAGAAAAAGAGGTGAACTGTAATACTGACAGAACGTCAAGGTTTTATCTGTCACTCTTGTCAATAATTTATCGGTAAGGAAGATTCCTAGAAAATCACTTGTAGTCAAGTTTTGAACCATTTCCAGTTCTCCCATAAGAAGTGTCATCCACCTGGATTAGTCTGTGTCTCTACTCTTCATATAATGTGTAGAGTGCCGTTTTCGGCTCTTCGAAATATGGTGGCTGCGACGCTGATGTTACACCAATCGACCAATCCAATTGATTGGTGATACATATAGCAAAAATATGACGTTAATCAAAATTAATAATATTATAACCAACCATCAATAAATGAAAACGAAATGATATAGAAATCTAGGATAGAAATGCGTTTTGATTTTTAGAGCTTAAAAATTCAACCACCATATTTTCATTTTTATGTATGGAAACTTGGAAAAACATAAACAGAATTAACCATTTTGGAACAAGCGAAAATTTCCACAAAAAAATCATTTTTCTCAAAAAGTTAATAATAAAAAGTTTCCTTTTATAAAGAAGACTCTCCGGGGACATACTGTATATACAGGGTGCCAAATTCGAGGTACAAAATTGGTATCTCGGTAACCTTAATCCGTAATAGATATGAACATTGAACATGGATAAATTGGAGCAAAGTTGCGCTTTGAGATGTTCACCAAGATGCCATCAAAAAAGAACCAATGAATTAAGACCCTCCAAATAACCACGCTAACCAACCCGCCAAATAACTAAACCAATCCAACTAAAAAGAGCGAAACCAATGCAATAAGATCACGCTACAAGCAAAAAAAATATAAAAAAGTCTTGGTCGGCGTGAGATTTGAACCACGGACCATTCGCTTACGAAGCGATAGCCGCAGCCACTGACCCACAGTCCACAGGTGCTCTTGTAGAATGCTTAAGGCTAGGCATTAAGGTGCGTATTCACTATCCGAACGAACGAACAAATGTTCATTCATTCGTTCGTTCGGTAGTAGTATGGACGGGACCGGATTTTAGAACCAAACGAAAACACCTTAACCCATTAGTTTGCGAACGCCTTTGATGTACCGACTCGAAACGGATCGCGGAGCGAACGAACAAACGAACGACCGCATGCGTTCGGTCCACCGTCCAAATATACCGAATTCCATTCGTTCGCTCGCTCGTTCGTTCGTTCGTTCAGATAATGAATACGCACCTTTACTTTCCGCCGACATGAACGACGTCACAATATCTATTAACGGCATTTTAGTAGGCTACCGTTTAACGGCTGTTTAAGTACATCGAAAAAACTAATAATAAAACTAATAAACACGACTATGACTTTTCGCGAAAGAAAAAAATTGAAAATTTTGTATTTTTCGGAAATGTTATTAATTTTTAGTTAAAAACATAATATCTTGATAATGTAGCAACATAGATGGTAGGTTAAATTAAGGACAAAAACCCTGTACTTAAAATTTAAGTAAAAAAATGATTATTTTTAAATTTTCAAAGTAAAATAACTCGATTATTTAGGACTTAATTGAAAAACGGGAAAGAGAAAATATGCTTCTTTTATCGAGATTTATCAGCCTTGAAAATATTTGCACATGTATAAACACCCTGTATAGAATAATCTTACCTTATTTACAGACTTAAGTAGATCATTATTACAGGACTGCACAGCCAAGAGTCCAGCTTTAGTTCGAGGCCAGCAGTACAGACCGTCGAAAATCCTCTCGCAGGTACTACCACCATCGCTTTGGACTTCCCCCAATTTGGAGAAACAATTCTCCTTAATCAGCGACACAACTTTCTTCAGCTTTTCGTTCTGGTTCATGTTGGTCGAGTTGTAATCGTTCACAAACTGATACGCGTAAAGTGATACCGGGGTGTACGAGGTGTCATTGAGTGTACGTATACTCGCCAATGTGTGTATTGTAATTCGTTAATTCTGTTTGTTTGGATCTTGAAGATGGATCACTATTGCCGTCGGACAAAATTAAACCGTTATTGGATGAGATTTCATTTTATTAAGAGCAATTTGTCGTGTGTTCGGATCAAAAACGATTTGTGTAAACGGTTCGGTTGCTGGGGGCTCGCCCAATTCAATCACGATAAGTAAGGACTTGAAAATAAAAAAAAATATCATCGCAAACAAAGATATGGTTTACTTATTATTAGTGTAATACACAATACACCCTTGGTGTGTTGTGTATAATCGTTACTTAGACGCTGCATTACCTGATTAAAATTTATAACCCTATTATATTACTGGATAATATTACATACACATTACAACGTTATTAAAAACAATAAAGATTATTTTGTTTACAGTATTCGTATATGTTATATTCGTACCAGAGCTCAGAAATAGTAAATTATTGTACCTACAATTATGTTTTCTGTTTCTGTCCCTCATATTTGGGACTACAACAAGATGATTCTGTAGAGGAGGAAGATTCAAGATAACTATCATTTAGTTCAGTTCAGCCTTTTATTCACAACCAGTGGGCCTTGCTAATTTCGTACTACCTAACAGAGAAGTTGATTTTTTTGTCAATCTGGTGGTACCTGAGACCAATTGATTATACAGTTGTTGCAATTTTTTTCTCTATCTTTTTGTCTACATTTTGATTCAAGTATTTTCCATATTAGTGCAGTGCCCAGATACTTTTACCTCGGAATTCAATTACTGTGAATGTATTAATGTGGAACCTTCTGTATTGTGTTTTATAGATAAAATACTAAAATGTTTACCCATTTTTTCGTTGCTTTTAATTTTTTATTTTAGTAAATTCTTAGTTATTTCCTTCTTAATTTTCAATAAATTTTATTGAAATAAATGAATCTAATGCATAAGCTATACCAATTCTGCTTATATTCTAATCACTGAAATTTTGATTGAAATCGAATTATCCATATCTCTTACCATATCTTATCTATATTAGGTATCTATATTTATTATTATTTATCTATTATTATATATATCTTATATCTCTATTAAGTATTTATGAGGTTTCTTGTAAAGATCGTAATCAGAAATATGTTGGGCAAACTAGAAGATCAATATTAACTAGATTTAAAGAACATTTAGCTCAGATAAGATATGGTAGACCGGATAAATCTTGCGTTGCCGAACATATTGTTGATAAAGAACATTGTATAGATCTTAATAATTTAAAATTAATTAAACAAGTCTCAAATTACACGCAATTAGATGCATATGAAAGCATCAGAATTAATAAATGTAAAGATAGTATGAACAGAGACAACGGTCCAATTCCTTCAAGTTCTTTGTTCCTACTACTCTAGGGGCGGAAATTTAACTGTAACGCTCGGTGGGCTCCGACTCGGTTGGCTAGATCTTGCCACGCCCACTCGGTGCCCACTGAGCGAGTATATAAACGCTCAACTTGTAGATTGTATTTTAGTTTATAATCATCTGCTGATGATGCTAACATGGTTAGCGAAACGCGCGTCCCGTGTAAAAGTAATAGTGTTTTGGTGTATTGTGGTGATTTAGTGTTTTTATTTTGCTGTGTAACACCAAAGGTTCCAACCCTCAACTGTAATATACAATAAGATTCTTTAATAAGTGACAAACTGTCTGATGACTAATTTTCTTTCATATAAAAAAAAATAAAACAGTTATATAGTTATATAGATAACCACAAACCATTTGATATATTTATTTGTTTCATATTCATGGCCAGCTATATTAAGTATAACAAAAAAAATCTCCATTTGGAGCTTATCAAAGCTAGGTCAAAGGGAAACGTGTGGTGTCAATGTACTGGAAATATTGTTTTCAATTTAATAAAACCAATTCAAGTTCTATTTATAACAAGAAAATTTATTTTAAATTGTTTGAAAACAAAATATGTGTGTAAATACTTTAATTTAAATCGTCAGTTTAATCACAAATTGGCATTGTTTTTCTACTGGGGATTTTCCAACTGCAATGAGACCTCAACTCGCCAAGACGTACCGCAGGGGTTAGTATTTGGCCCTGCTCTTCCTGTCTGTCTGTGTGATGGCTTTGTGGCTGGATTGGTATGTCAGTTTCTTTAAGAGGTTTAGGAAATCTGCTGGCAAACTGTCCCCTGTAATGAACTGCTGCCACCAATGTTAGGAACTCTACCAATATTGAGTATTCTTCTTCTTGTTGATCTGCTTATGTTGAGATTCTTAATAATAATAATAATAATAAAGGACTTTATTTGTACAACTGTGCCATATACAATAATAGAAGAAAGAGAAAAAAAGTAGTGTACAAAAGGGCGAGGTTCAGTTGAGCAGATTAGATATTAGCCCCCCCCCTGTTCAACTAACCCACAGAGAAGAAAATATTTGTTAACAATAATAAAAATTAATGAAACTAAATCTTAAGTAAATCTACAAATATCCCATACAGCACGTCCAAATGAAATTACGTTTCTACAAGGGAGACACATGAGAAACAAAATATGTTAAAGTGAACCTAAGTGTTCATCTAGTTCTAGCATATACATATGAGATACACGCAGGTTTCTATTGATAGAATTCTGTGATACAGTGTTTACTAGTTGTATACCGTATGCACTCAAGATTCTAAAGAGTTTTTTGTAACGTAACAAATAATTATTAAAATGATGAAATCTGACGTCGGTATATGAGACATACAATGTATAAGTCATATGTATGTGTGATACTTTGTATCATAGTTGTGCCTATAGTACACACCTTGTAAAAATGTGACGTATACACATAATATAAATATCTGTATAGACACTTTGTAATAGTGTACTGTTGTGTCTACATTTTAGCATGAAACGAAGGTGTGCGCACGCGCGGATAGCCTCAGCGTAGACACACCGACCAAGTGTATCTTATGTGTCCTCTCTCCTTCCTCCTTTCTAGGAGTGGTATGTGTTAGCAGTCATTATTGTTTTATCATTCGGAAGCTCTATATAAATGTTCTGTTTGTGTGTAGTTTAAAAGAGATTTTAAGGTAAGCACAAGTTTTTAATTACCTTGTTACACCTTCCTAAGAGTATTATTAATATTAGAGCAGCGACTCTTCCCTTACTCGATACCCAATTTACCAAATTTTGACACTAATAAATCAAAACTCCAAATATTCTCGTATAATGATAAAGAGGTTAGCTCTGCAATATATTTTTTTTTAATTTGGAAATAATAAAAATCTAAATGGACCAGGGAAAGAAAGATTTAAACACTTCAAAGAACTTCTTACACTGATATTCGGTAAGTTATTGATGGGTCAATATACAGATATGTTTAATATTCAATAATCACTTTCATATAAAATTTAAGGGTGAGATTGTTAATCTGGAAATAAAATACAACAAAGTCCAGCAGAGTGCTCGATGAAAGTGTATGCTAACAAACCAACTGTTTGGAAGGAAAAGAGGAGACAAAATGACTAAACGAGGTCCACCAAATCGTGGCGATGTACCAGTGTTTACCATTTTAATATGTTGTTATACTAGGTACTTATATTTTTAATACAATTTGATACAAATTCTGTTCTTTTACAGTGTTTTCTTAGTTCTGGTTTCTGCAGTGTAAATAATTATTATTATTGTGTTATTTGCGCTATAGAAATATACGAATTTTATTTTTTAACCACTTAATGCATTTTATGGAAGAAAAATGGTACATACATAACAAAAAAGGAACAATTTTAAGGCTACTTCTCTTGAACTGACGATCGAGATACTTTTGGAAAATACAAAGTTTTGTTTTCGTAATTTTCATTCTAAAAAGATATAATTGGTATCATTGAATAAATATTTCTTAAAAAGAACGAAAAGATAGGCATCAAAACTTGTATTATTTCCTAAATTCGTTCATAAGAAGTAGTTTTATCTAGCACAAGATGTATATACGAAGCAAAATACATACGTATACACGCGGTAGTCACAACTGCAATGTGTAAACAGAGTTTAAAAGTAATACACAAGCACTGTGTATCCTACGGAACACTGTGTATCCCTTACTTTGTGTATACGTAAATGCTATACTGTGGCTACATTGTGAGGCGGACGTTTAACCTTTGTGCATACGTGTTGAACTACAATGTGTAAACGTAGCATATTTACATCGGGGGAATTGTGTCACCCTGTGTCTACATCTAATAATGTAAACACATCGTAAATGTGATTTGATGTGCTGTATGGGATAGGATTTAGGTTTTTGGTGAGGTTGTCTCCTCTTTGTCCGGGCGGTAAAGCCAAGACCCCTCCACACCTTCTACCCGTGAGACATGACCACAGACAGTAGAGAGTGCCTGGTATGAGGGACGGGATAGCTACGTCCGGCATCGTTATGTATCTTGGTGCAATTCCCTGGCCACCAATTCCCATGCAAGTGCCAGGAACAAGACAGTGAGATGCTTCTTAGACTCTTAGACCGAGCCAAAGTGCTAGAGGAGATTATTCTAGCACCTTACAAGGAGCTTCCCCACCAACTACAAGGTCTTGCATCTCCTATGGGAAGTTCCATTAGAGTTTGTTGTTATATACTTTTTTATAAATTTGATTTTTTTTGTAAATTTGTAATCTATGAAATAAATATATTATAAAGAGATATTTTTCTCATAAATTACAAATAATGTATAACGTCATTTCCGTATACTTTATAAGAAAGATTAGAGTAAAACACTCATGATATACGTAGGGAATATATTATACAGAGACTCATATCCTGTATAGAGATATTTAAAGCATTAAAACACCCTGAATATGAATATTATGTCTTATCTTTCAGTAATAAGGCAATACATATGTTATCAATTGCAAAAATGGGTGTATATCATAAACAAATACAGCATATTATAAAAGCGAGCAAAATCATTAATATACTTATTTTTTACTGTACGAACCATTAAATAAATTGAAAAACCAATTTAGAGGATTAATGATAAGATTTATTAAAAATCAACAAAACTTTTGCAATAATCAGTAACCCAACCCAACCGTTTTAGAACATAAGCGCCGACTCTGGGATAGAAAAGGGTCATTCTAATTAGTCATAATTAGATCAGAAAATTGGTTACTAAAAAGATTTAGGAGAAGGAGGAATAAATAAAAAATTAATGCGCCGAAAATGCCTTTTACTATGTAATTGTAAAAAAAATCGGTAAAAAAACTTTTAAGTTAAACGGTTTTATCTTATGTGCACTGAAAACTAGAAAATAATAATAACAATTAGGTATTTTGAACTTCTAGTTCAGAAACATTTTAATACTAGGCAGAATAGCTTTTAGGCATATTAGACTAAAATAAAAACGTGGGGCCCATTAACTATTGCTGTAATACTTTCTTCTATACTAAGTGTGGATTGCATCGACTTACTATAATCGTAACTGGACATTTTGACAATCAATAACCAGCCGTGGCGGCTTCACCAGCGAACGCCGAGCTCATGATCTACCAAAGTATAAAGATATGCTTTGCCATAGGTAGGATTTCAGAGGGGCCCCACGTTTTTATTTTAGTCTAATATGCCTAAAAGCTATTCTGCCTAGTACTAAAATATTTCTGAACTAGAAGTTCAAAATACCTAATTGTTATTATTATTTTCTAGTTTTCAGTGCACATAAGATAAAACCGTTTAACTTAAAAGTTTTTTTACCGATTTTTTATTTTTGTTTGTTTTTTTATTTATCGTTTCCATGTTGTTCCCACGAGTAATGGACATTTTAACGGTCGACCCCCCAGAGGTTCAGTAGAGGGGCAAGGCTATAATATACAACAAGAGGCGCCCAATCTTGAGGGGAAAACGCTTGCGACATTACATTTTTAGCCACCCTAATGCCATACAGTCCTCAGCACGTTTTAACCTATTACCTTAACTTGGGTGCTAAAGCTAACTACGTAGGTACTTCTAATCACCTATTTTTTTTATCTGTCCTTCTAACGTCACACAATCTTGGACACAACTGTTCTGGACACGACTACTCATGCCCTCACCTAATACGCCATTTTGTAACGACGTCCATCTTGGATTTTAAATTTTGTCATAATCACAGTATTCTACTAGTGTAGCCCTTTCATTTGATACCCATATTGAGGGGGTTGTGGAAAAATATGAAATCCGCCATTTTGTACCGGCGGCCATCTTAGATTTACGATGTTATTGATGTTACTATATTGTATTGTCATCGGAACTAAAGGTGTGTACCAAATTTCAGATCAATCTGACAACAGGAAGGTACTTAAATTTCAATTTCTAATTTTGACCCAAACAAATAAATAAATACCGTACGGGTCGAGCTAAATAAAACCGTTTAAAAAGAAGATAATAAATAAAAGGAAAGAAATTTTGGAAAATACCATTCTAACAAAATACATTTTTACTCGTACTTGTGAGATTCGGAAGTTAAAGTTCTTTGGCAATTTTCTGATACGGATAACTGATTGGCTCAATGATCTGAAATGATTGAGAGCAGTCGATTTAGGTCACTGCGTTAGGATATTAAACTATTATTTATTATTCTATTGATTCTTATAGAATTTTTTATTCTCTTTAATTTTTACCTCTTGAAGTTTTTCGCTATAAGGCACCGTTTTCGAGTTATTTACATTTTTTCCCAAAAAGTACCAAAATTCAAGATGGCGGCCGATTTTTTTTGATGACGCACACATCGGACAAATGGAGACTTTTAGTATGTTAATAAGGGTTACTAAGGCTAACTATCTTCAATGGTCGCAGCTTTCTAAAAATGTTTGCAAATTCAAAATTATTTGCACTGGCCTACTAATCTTTTCTGATCCAATGCGGACCTCTCAGAAACTAAAGACAAAGTAGATACGGTTTAAAGTAGAACAATAGTATTAAGTTTGCTGGATATTATTATAGAAATACTTGGTATACTTAAACAAAACAGCGCACGCCTCTGAACATTTTATGAATTAAATCACCCATGTTTTCAGAAAACTGCATTCCCCTTACCGTTGCCCCGTCGTTTTTGATGAGATCTGATTGTCAAACTGCATGTCTATAATAATTTTCCTATGTTGTATGTTGTTACTTAGATTAGAACCATTTTTAATCGCTATATAAACGTGTGAACTGTTTGTAATGCCGTTGCGATAACCTTTTGGACGTTTCGTATCCTTTTAGGACGTTGTTGTGCACCATAAACAATTTGTGTGCAGTATTAGTCGCACGTAGAAGACCGATTGAATATTTTTGGCTTGAAAATGGTAAACTTTGATATCAAAGGTAAGGTGGCCCTTATCACGGGTGGAGCTGCGGGCCTAGGATTTCGATTTGCAGTGGAATTATTAGAAGCTGGAGCTAGGGTAAGTTTTAAAATCGTTGTATATCTTCTTAGTTTTTACTGAAAAATAGTCAAATTAAAGATTGAGGTAACTAGAAAAAAAAACATTTTTTTCGCAAAAATTTGTAGACTGTTTAATTTTGGGTCGCAGAATTTCAACTTTTTAGCAGTTTTTCCAAAAAATAAATCGAAAAATATTTATAAGAAAATATCACTGGTTCTATGTTTTTAAATTTTTTAAATATTCTTTTACATTTTTAAGTGTTTTTTCACATTCTATTGTACAGTATGTCCCATTTTGTATTGTAGCTAAACGATACTTTTACCAATAACAGAGATACAGGGGGTGTCCCAAACTGCAAAATTTTCAAAAAGACCCTGTTGCTCGGAAACGAAGAGGGCTATGAAAATTTTGTTTACATCTTCCATTTGACAAAAAAGTGGGACAGATTTGTGCAAACCGCAGCCTTTCTATCTTCACTAGTAACGGAGATACCGTGATTTCAACCAAAATGGGACACACTGTACATACGGAAAGAAGGTATGACTGTGCTGACTGGAGTTAATCCAGAAAAAAGGGTTTATAAATTTTTGTGAAAAATATCATAAAATCCGAAGAGAAATAAAGGTAAAATTTTAGGCTGTTACGTTAGCCGATATTGATGCACACGTAGGAAAAAAATCAGTGGACATATGGGAGCAATATGGAAGTGCAGAGCTGTATTTGTGGACTATGTAACGTAGTGGCAAAATCATTTGAAGGTAGTTATTGATGGTGATATTTCAGAAAAAAACAAAAATAAAAATTAATATTTTTTTAGATGCTTTTGGAAAACGTTGGAAATTAAACTTGATATCCTAATAGAGCAGGACGGCCGGGCATTTGAGCGGTCTATGGGAAAAGACGTTGCGTTATTAGTAGTCTGCTTTGGTTGGTTATAGCGGCGTAGGGATCGGAGAGTAGGTAAACCGTCGGCTCTTTTGCTGTGGTGGGGCCTAGTTTTTCTTTTCTCTCTTTTGACGTGTTTGACACTTTTGACAGATAGACTACTTATTTAACTGGTCAACTTATGAAGTTGCATAAAAATACACTACATCACCACATTACACCAAAACACCTTTAATTTTACATTGAACGCGCGTTTCAACCATGTTAGCATCATCAGAGATGATTATAAACTAAAGTTTTAGCAGATGATTATAAATTAAAGTACAATCTACAAAATCTTGGCAAAATCTAGCCAACCAAGTCGGAGCCCACTGAGCGTAACAATAATTAGATTTCCGCCACTAGCGTAGTAGGAACAAACTTGGCAGGATTTGGACCTGTTTTGTCTTGTTTTTCTTTGTTTACATTTTTATTCTGATGTGCTTTAATTATGCATCTATAGCCTGTAATTTGAGACTGTTTAATTAATTCAGTTTAGATTTACAATTTCGTTTATACACACTATGTTCCGGCACGCAAGTTTGTATCGGGTTCAATCTTATTCTGAGCCAAATGTTTCTTTAATCTTAGATATTGATCGTGCTAGATTTTTGCCCATTATATTTCTGATTACAGTCTTTACAAGAAATTTACATGAAATTACCCGACCTTTCAGGAAGAGGTGTTTTGCCTTTGGTTACCTTATTGTTTGATAATTTATTATTAGCACTACACCAGTTTTAATTGATTCTTAAAATTAAGAGAATAAAATTTCCCATAAAAAAAAATGCATTAAAAAAATATTTTGACGTATCTTTCTCCACTTGAAAGTCGAATTTTCAGATTCATTAACATACCTACTTTCTTTTAATTATTATTCATAGTGAAGGAGAATAAACCCACTACACTAGTACTTCTCCATGTACTGCTTTCTATTTCATTATCTTTGTCTGCAAGGTGAATATAAGTAATCTATGGAAACTAAGGAATTTACTAGCCTTTTTGTTATTATGATAGTATTAGGTAATATATCTTGCGTTGTGAGTTGATATTTTTTCACTATATATGTCATTCCAGCAGGTCCATTTTTGAGTATTCTCAACTAACTAATACATCAGAAATGGTTTCTGTCGTTTGTTTTCAATTTCAGGGCGTAAATTTACTGGAAGGAAAAGCGATCTATTTACTCTATAGAATAAAGAATGAGTGGTTAATAATGGTCTACTGCTCATATAATTTGAGTGGTTACGTATAAAGTTCTCTACTAACCTTCTTTGTTGTGTAGTTCCCTGCTCATCCTTATTTTTCTAATTTTGGTATGTTAGTATTTTTTTTTTTTTTTTTTTTTTTTTTTTTTTTAATTTGTAGTTAAATAACTCGATTATTAGTTTGATGGAACATGAAAAAAACGGTTTCAATGTATGGGTATGCTACAACCCCTTATTCAGTTTTGTCTGGGTCATCTCTAAATCGTCATTACTAAAATTGACATTAAACTTGTCAACATTAACACATAATTAAGATTAGTGAAGGGATCTGTATCAACAGGGCGGGGCACGTTTCAGGGACAACGACATCTATTGTTTAAAAATATAATATATTTTGATGTTTTTAACTTTTCATTTCTTAAATATTTTATTATAAAATATTCAACTTTAAGGACCATGGCAGTAAGTACGTCCTTCAGGAATAGAAGAGTCCGGGCCCAGTAACGATGCGTTGGCCTGCCTGCCATTATCACCGCATTGTCATCGCCCAAGAATTACTATAGGACTGCTCATTCCGCCAAAAGTGTCCGCCAGATGCACGCGAAAACTACTCGCTTGCGTGTGACGTTTGTTATTCTCTTGTGCATGGGTTAGTTGTCCTAGCATTTTTTCAAACCCGAGTCACGCTTTTGCAGGCATTCTTTTTTAGATATTCATTTTGGGTAAATAATTAATTCGCGGTCGGGCCGACGCAAATTTCTTACCTCACAACCTAGGTTTTAACTATAAATACGATTTAAATTGAATAGATTTGACAAAAAAATCTTTTATTTTTTTTTTTATATATTTTGTTTACTAGAAATGCGGTTGGAATATATATTTGTGGTTTTATGCCATTATACCTATGGAAAAGCCGAAACGGCAACGTTCATGTAATAGGTGTAAATGATTTAAAAACCTAGTCGAAAAAATTTAAAAACTGCCTAGTTACCGTGAAATAATACACAGAGCTTAAGACCAATTTGAAGAAGTACAATGTTATGTGATTGAAAGTAAGTGTGATATTTTGTTGTTGGTAGAAACGTGGCTATCTGAAAATGAAACATACTTATATGATATTGACGGTTACAAAGCCTTACATTCTTGCAGAGAAACTAGGGGCGGCGGTGCATCAATGTACATAATGGGAATTAATGGATTGTGATTCACAACCCAGCACTTATTAACTGGATTGTTGGCCTTCTTGGAAATTGAGATTTATTTGTCTTATTACTTGTCCCATCCTATGGTCTTTGCCAGTTCTTTTTCACATTAGAATTTATGGAGAAGACCGCCGATTCACATAATTGTTATAGTTCTCGTCGTTGCTTATTTGATATCCTTACTGATGAGTATCTGAACGTAAACTAGATGAACTCACTCTTTATGTTCATGCAGAATACATTAAGCACCATTCGACTTTATTTCAAACTATTTAAAAAACACAGTAGTATATGATTATGTACAAGACAAGCAACTATCCGCTCCATTGAATTAGTCATCTTTGTATGGAAGTCGAATATATAAAGCAAGCGTTGCACCAGGTTTTCAGTGGAATAATAGCAATTATGGTTTCATGAAACAAACTATATTACTTCTTAGCAGATGCCATAAAGTACATCTACAAAACAAGCATATGATTCAGTGCACGTAAATCAAGATATATTTACCGATTTTGAAAGAAACAGTGTGTAAACTCATATTAATTGACTTGGCAGTTAATTAATGTTAACGAACATGTTTGGAAGGAGCTCGAGTCTAGAGTTTAATCCGTTCTGGCACGACGATACCATGGTGTAACGAACCACGGACTTGTCTCATTTGCGCATGCTAGGAATGCTGTTGGTTCGCCTCTATTCAACACTAAAAAAAGAACACAACAATTCCCTAACAGATTGCTGGTATTTTAAATTTCTCCGTGTGTGTTTACAAGATCCTGAAGATAGTGCTACACTCACGCAATATTTAACAACTGCTTATAATACGTTAAAGTTCTTTGCTGAAATGGGAGAGCATGGGAGTCTGTCTCTAAATAAAACAATGGATTCAGTGTACTTTTTTTGTGTGAATAAAAGATAACCAAATATGGTGTCGTATACGGAAAATTGGTGCCTATAGCATTGTCGGCATTAAGACAACTCATATTGTTGTTTTTTCAGTTGAGCATTTCATACAGCGTATGCTTAAAACTCCTAGCAAACAGTGTCTTAATTCCCTGATTGTATCTGTTTGGTGAGTTAGGTGTTACGACTTATAGTTAATACTCTCGCAGAAGTTATTTTTTTTAGACTTCTTTTGTACGTAATGTAACACAAACACAGCGGATGGCATGCATTCTACTCAGCTTGGTATTTGTGAAAAATATATAAATGAATGTGTGTTTCCTATCATTATTCATTTACAATTTTTCGAGTGAAGAGTGTTTCATTCGTGACTAATTACAAGATCTGTACAATCTCGGGCCCTCTGGCGCGATTCAGGACTCTCTTTTGGTACCTTAAAACTTGCATTGATTATTCCCGGATATTATTTTGCTTCATTCAATATGTGCTCTTGAACCGGTATATTTCCGCGGAGCTAAACACGGTGAATAACCTATTTTTTGTGTGACGTAAAGCCTTGTCAGTAAACTATCTGATCCCCGTCTTGATAGCAGTGTGTTAGTGTTGTTTTTCGATTAAGGTTTCATTGAAACTATGGGTCATTTCAATAACAGGACATTGGACGCGTATTTTTCTACTTGATAGTCTGATACCATGCGTTAATGTATGAGATCCCTTTTGTTACAGACTGTGGATCGTTCTTATGACAATAGTTGGAACTCCGAGGCTAGTGGTTGACTGTATTATATTATTATCACGACTAGTTAGAGAAACATATTTGTGTTGCCGTTTTTTTTATCGACTTGGAAAACAGCTTGATTGTGTGAGCTGTGGTATCTTTGTCTGGATGAATATGTTTTACAAAAATAAACAAAAAAAAAAAAAAAAATATTTAAATTTATAACATTACCTTTGGCGTACGCAGTTATGTTGGAGCTTTTGATGGTGGGTTAGTGACTTGTAATGTACTGTACAGGGTATCCGCAGGGCTCTGTTCTGGGTCTACTGTATTCTTTGTACTAGTATTTAGTGGTTCATGGCATGTGATTTGGTACTATGGCCATTATTTTAGCATATTCGCAGTGATTGTTACTTTTAGTGGGGCTGACTGTATCATACGACATTGAGTCCTACGGTATGGGGACCTGGACTGTTATGTGGGCTGGTTTATTACTGCAACCTGCTTAAATTTAATATTGTAAACTACATTTTATGTATTTTAGATGTGGAAACACTACTGTACGGTTTCAATATGTACGCTCACAATATTATCTTTTACAAAGATTTACTCTACGAGAGTAATATCATTAAATATTTGGCATTGAAATTATCAATTTATTTGGGTACGGGTCATTCCTACTGTATGAGCTTAAAAATTTCCTTTATTTTGTTCGCTTCGATGCAGACGTTTCGGCGTCATGGGACACTATTGTGCTTACCATTCTACAGGACTCTTACGATTAAAACCGTTGTATAATGCTTGTTCGGTTTACTCTTTTATCTAGTCCTGTTTGGTGTTCTCCGCTCTCTATTTCTGGTCCTGTGGTTTGTCGCGAATTTTTGGCTCATCTTGTTCAAGTGTTCTAATAATAAGACACTTAATATGTGTAACTTATTTTAATTACTGACTCATCAAGATCTCACACCGGGAGACGGCTTGCGTATACAGGGTAGCTGGATTGCCATGTTTAAGTGCGAGGGAACTTGCGAGTGGTTGGAGCGTGCCCATTCCATTTTAATTTTACCTAAGTCAAAAGTCAAGATTACACCTTTTATCTCTCTGCAACAAGATTCATGATCATAATACGGACAGCTCTTGAACTTTTCTTCTCTAACTTCTTCTAATAAAGGGATCCTATTCGCTGGTATTGGTGCTTCTGCTACAACTCATTGCCGATGACTTAAAGCCGAGGCATGTTTTCAGGTGATTTGTAGTAAATCTAAAAATCAAATACTGTAGAATGCTGTTCTATGTTCTATTAAGTCTCTACTCTTCAGTTTATATCTCGCGCTCGCTCTCGCTCTCGGCCTCTCTCTGAATTGTTCTCGCTCTCCTCTCCCTCTCGTTCTCTATAGTCGCTCTCTCTCTCCTCTCGCTCTCGCTCATTAGTATATACTTCTCGCTTTATTTTTGTATTGTTTTTTTTTTTTTTTTTTTTTTTTTTTTTTTTTTTTTTTTTTATTTATTTATTTCCTGCTTTTCAGTAGAAATAAAATAATCCACTATGCTCTTTGTGTCTTGCCTTTATGCCCCGTTTCATCGTTTCAATTACATCACAGTTATTTTTTCAATTCTTCGCTCTCTCTTCTCGCTCCTCGATTCATTTTCCGTGTGGCTGCAGACTCTCTCGGCGTTCTGATCCCTCTCTCGCTCCTCCTCGCTTTCCCCCTACCCTCCTCTCTCGCTTGTGGCTCTCTTACTTATCCGTTTACGCTCGCTCGCTCATATGCCCCTGTCGCTCTCGATGACATTTGCCTCGCTCTTGGCTCGCTCTCGTCCCTTAGTGTCGTTCCCTGTCTTCCCCCATGTCCCCACGGTTCTGACCGCGTTACGCCCCTTCTACCTCCTTGCTCGGCCCGGCGCCTCTTGTCCTCCTCCGCTCAACTCCTTGTATCCCCAGGCGTACTCCCCTTTCCGATCCTGCCCCGTGCTTTGTGGCTTTTCTCCTCTCCCGCTCGTTGCTCTCTCACCTCTGCCCGCTCTCCGGTGGCTCTTGTGTGCTCGCGTGGTTTCTATCGTATGGCTATCTACTCTCATGGCCCTTCGCTCTTCTTGCTCTCCTCCCCCCTCGTGTCACGCCTAACTCTTCCCCTCTCTTCCGCCCTTCGCCGCTTTGACACGGCATTTAGGCACTGATCATGTTTTGTTGCCTAACTCTTCTCGTTCTTTTTAGAACTATCTCTCTCAATGTACTCATTATACTCTTTTTAGCTGCATTACGGAGGGCCAAACTTTTGTTTTCCCTGACAGCGTATCTCTGACCCTTCGTCAGAGTCTCACGCCTGCGGATCGCGCTCTGCTTCGCTTCCAATTTTTGTTTAGTATTAGACACTATCATTCTCTTCCATTTACTATTTGAGCTTGTGTTACAAATATTGAATTTTGGCTGGATATTTATCTTAATTACATGTCTGCCTCGCACTTCTCGTCACACGCTCGCCTGTCCCTTAACTATTTCCTATCATCTGCTATCCTCATTTACTTTTTACTCACTGAGCATGCCTGAGATTCCATACTCCAGTAGTACTGAAACACTGTTTTAAAAGATAGAATTTGGTTCGTCCCTTTGTATCATCTAACTTTTCGTATTTAGCTCATCTCGCTCTCTCGAGTTATAAGTCGTCCTCTTTTTCCCTCTCTACGCTCTCACAACTATTCTCTCGATATTCGGTACTCTACCTCGCTCCGTTCTCTCTGCCCGACATGCTGGCGCTCTCGCGCTCTCGCTCCTTAGTCTCTTCGTGTTTTCCGTCCCCTGCTTTTCCCTCCAGGAGCTCTCGGCTTCATTTCGCCCGCACTTACTCACTTCCTCCGCTCGCCTCGCCCCCCTCGCCTCGCTCCCTCCCTCTCTCGAATTCTAACGTCACCCTTTTGTCAACTCTCTTATATGAAACTGTTAACTTCTTCCGTTTTCTTTCTCAGATGACACATCTTCTCGCTCTCTTGACTTCGTGTGATAATCACTTATCTTCATATCATTTGCGTAAGACGTTCTCCGCCTTGTTGGATGTGCTCTCTCTCTCTCTCCCTCCTGCTCTCTCTCTCATTTCTCGTTACCTCTGTCTCTCCACTTCACAACTACTTGCGCTCTGTTGCTGCGCTCCTCAGCGTCCTATCTCTCTCTCTCTCCTATCGGAGACTCATTTCCGCCGGCTCCTCTATTCATTGGAGGTCAACCAGGTATTCTTTTCTCTCGCTCCTTCCGTCTCGCTCTCTCTTTTGGCTCTTCTGTTCTGTCGCTCGCCCGCGCTCCCTCTCTGTCGCTGCGCTCCGCCCTCCCTCTCCTCTTCCACTCTTTTTTGCCTCTTCGCGCGGTCGCTCGTTACGCTCTCTTCTTAACGCGTGTCCTTCTGTTCTCTCTCACCTCTCTGAAAAATCGTTCGGCTTTATGTCTCCTACCTGAGACTAGTAGGCCTTTTTATAGTAGCTTTGATGCGATGATATCAAGTCACCTGCTGGAAGTGGTCTGCCTCGTAGTCACCTCTCCACTCTAAGAAGGAGAAAGGAAGCTGAGGTCACTTAAGATACTCTCGCTCTCTCGTCTCTCTCGCCTTTCTCGACTGCTGTCTTCGCATCTTGCTCGCGTCACTACTCTCTCTCGTCTATTTCGCTTGATCGCTCGATCATTCCGCTCTCCACAACTCTGCCTCTGTCTCAGATTTTTTTTGTGTAAGTCCATACTCTCTCTCTTTGTGGTGTGCTTGTGTTTTGTCTCGTAATGGTTGTCGCCTATGATCCGACAGTAGTGACACATACACTCCTCTGCCTCGCCTCTCTTGGTCTCGTTTGTAGTGTTTTACCCGTGCTCTCGCGCTCACGCATTTCTCATATCCCTTCTCTCTATGACTTCTTCTCACGTTTTACGGTCTAGCTCTCCTCGCATTCTCGCGCCTTGGATCTCCGCTCTCACTTCTCGTTGATCCTGGTCCGAGTCACTGTTATCACCACATGCTCTTTCTCTCTCTCCAAATCTGCGTTGGTCGGTGTGTCTTTGTCTATCGTATGCATCGTCTCGCCTGATGGTACTTGCAGGTTCTTCTATCTTTCAATATGTTGCTTTGGCTATTGGTTTGCTGGAAAATCGTAATGTATTTGGCCCGCTTGCTATATGGCGGTAGCACTTTGTAACAATCACAACACAAAATGGTACGTATTTGTATCACTCTAGATGCTTCTAAACTTTAAAGGACACTTCTTTTTCAAACCATTGTTAAATTGACATTATACTTAACCTCAAATTTTCGCTGGTTTTTTTATAGTTTTCCCTAGGACTCTTAACCACTATATGACAGGGCTTTTGGCAGGACTACAATAACGTCACACTGTCAGCTGAAGCGCGGGAAGAGGCGAACGTAGTCTTATGGGGATCGAGCATCCTGTTTGTAGTATAATCCGTTTTTGTCTCCGGGCCGGCTTTGACTGCCGTTATTTTTTCACATAGCGGTATATATTTTTATTGTTTTCGAACGGAAATCGTTTTTAGTTTAACGGATTCCTAAGCATACTGGGTTAGACAGTCCATTTCGAGTCTCAAACATCGAGGCGTGAGGGCTCAGTATTATCTTGTAAATTTGCTTTTACGGTGCCGGGATTCACCCTACGATTTTTATCCCGATATCTGCGGGTGTGTCTACACAAGATTTTGCGGTGGGCCGGAGCCCTGTTACTTGGGGCCCGCAATCTACATGCCAGGACACATCGGCCTTAGTGAACTATCTGTGGTGTAGCCCGTGTCGCCCGCGCTGTACAGGATGATGTCCGCTTCTGCACGGGATATACTCACAAGGATCGGGGCCCTGTAATAACGTGAAATTGCTCAAGGTGGGTAGGTGTTTGACGAAGTTTCCAGTAACAGGTAAGGGTGTTAGCCCCTGTGTGTTGGTTTTTTATTAGTTCTTATTTTATCTTATTTCTTTCTAATCTATGTCGTAGACGGGCTGTAAAACAGATCACGACAAAGGGCCCACGTAAGACAGCCATTCGTCATTGTTTCTTATTCAGGTGATGAAAGGATAAAAAAACGTCCTCTATGAAAACTCTTAGTGTACTCATAGTAAATATTAGTTTCGCGTGGGATTTTTTGTATCTCTACTCATACTGTATATATTTGGTAGATTATATGGCATATTTTTCAGATATATATTTTCGCTTGAGTTAAACTACTTATCTGGTTCCATTAGGTTAAATATATATAATTTCAAGATTTGGTGCTTGACCTTTTCTTTTAGGGCTCTATTTGGGCCGGTTATACCGTGATCTCTTTTTTGAATGTTCAAGGCGTTTAACATTCTTCAAATTTCGTGATATATTAAAATCATTATTGTATATAGGTATTATTTATATAGTGGTTTCTCGGTTACTCACTTTGGGATACGCGTCTTGCTTGTATTATGAATATGTTTATACGAATATTGTGGGATCCTCGGCGTCGTTTTACTGTGCTATGTTTTGTGTGAGCGTTTACAGAGAAACTCTTCAATCCCATCGTCAATAATAGTTCATATCTCGTAACATTCATTGCGCTGCAATGCCATCGCTTTCTCAGTTATTTTTTTTACAAAGTATACTTGCGATTCACTTCAAGAGTGCGTTCTTATTCTCCTTTTACTCAGTTACAAAGCAACTAAACAGTGTCCCTTTCAAATTTGAAATACCAGATTACACTACAATGGAACGGGAATACCTAAAATAATATAGAAAATCTAGGAAATAAATAATATATGTATCATATAAAATAAAATTTGTATCTAACTTTATATAACAGTATAAATTCCCTGTTTATTATAACAAGATTATAACCATGTACTTTATATGTGTAGGTTAGTTAGCGATATAAGGGAGACCTAAACAAATTAGAAAATATTAGCTGTTATACTACATTCGGGTCAGGTTTCATTTAATGAAATCCATTAGAAATGAGAAAAGGAATTGGCATTTTAGGTTGCAATTTCGTCAAAATCCGTTCTGCCAGCTGGGTAACCGTGAGGAAACGATAATCTCTCGATTGTTGTTCGTAAAGAAATAGTACGGACGCGTCTCATTAATAAAAATTCAACAAATTTGCAAGTAGCCAATAAAATGAGTGGGTGGAGCGATTTGCGGTGACGCACTCGTCAAATCGACGTATAAAATATATTGCTGTTTATTTAAATGTTTTTTGTCCGCATTCCTTTCATAGACACAGATCCAGCAGATGTACTGTACCTCAGGGCTCAAAGTAGCGAAATGACATACATGAAAAATTAATTTTATTTCATATTTTAGACGTCTTTATAACTACCTTTGTATCTACTGAATACGGTTTAGAAGATGGTTTAGAAGTAACGAAATGAGATATACATATAAAAAAATTATATTTTATATTGTAGATCGACTTACTTTAAGCACCGATAGAAAAATGAAAATCCGCGGAAATGCGTTGTTTCACCAGTATGCAGTGATCTTCTTCCCGACCTTTGACACAGATCAATGAATAATATCTATCCTTATCAACTTCGCGATCGTCAATAAATGCTATAAATAAAATTAAAAAAAAATTGTCAATAAAGCATAAAAACGACAACTAAACCAACCTAAAACCTAAAAAACAACCAAACAAAACCAACAAAACCCACTAGAGCCATACCCAATAAAAACAACCAAACCAAACCAACTAAAACCAAACCGAAAGTATGTAAAAAAGTTGAGAATACTATGGAAAACTTCGAAATATTGAAGATTTACCATTACACCGCCCTTATGATAAATTTCCGCGGAAAAAGTTATATAGAAAAGTTATAACAAATTATTAATCAAACAAAAATATGTAGCTTTTATCTTCCTATCACATTTTGGCACTTCTAAACCCGGAAAAATCAATGAAAATTATTGTGATAAAAATATATTTTCGAACAAAAATTAGTTCGCATCGTTATATTAAATGTTTTTACGTCATTCTATAATGAAAAAGCTATTAAAAACACCGTAAAGCTTTAAATTTTAGTTAATATTTTTATTTATTATTTTCCCCTGTAAATATAAGCGCGAACATGGCGGCAGCAGAAGAAAATTTTTGGAAACTGGTAGAAGCACATTTTCTAATATGCGCACTGATAGAAGCTCTATATTTCTGATATAGGTATATTTTAACTACTTTACCAGGGATGGGTAGACCTGTAAAAAATCTTAAATTAATTATGAACCAGTACTTAAAATTTATATAGTCCTGAATGCCTACAACTTTTAAAGATGTAAGAAATAAAATAAGATTATGCTATATAAAATAAAGATTTCCAAAGTAGCTATATTTTTTTACTAAATATGCATTTTACTAAATATGACATTAATTTATCATAAAAAACTCCGTTACATGTTACATGCATTGAGGGTAGGTCTCAAGGTAGAGTCTTCTTCACTGTGGCTGCAAGGGATGATTTTTTTTGGCCTGATATGGCTCGACCTTAAAAAACATAAAATTGACATATAAATCAAGAACTGATCAAAATCATAAAAATGTTTTGCGGAACATCCAATTCTCAACCATTTTCTTCTATTTATAATCGTTTAGGCAACCAGTAATACATCAGACGAAAACCGCTCCAATCAGATGATTTTGACAGTAAACAACAAGATTAAAGAGAATTCCTTTGTTTTTCAAATGAATACCGTCGTGTTTTACGCCTTTATCTAAATTTTGTCTAATTTTTGTTAAAAAGTCGTCCAAAGAATAATCTAAGCTGATCAAACTTAATAGTAGTTATTATATCAATTAATAAGGTAAGTTTTAATCCTTGAAAAAATATGAGTGTACATAAAAATATAAAAATCTTTAGTTTTCAACATCCATAATAAAATGGGAAGAATTTTTCTGGAGCATATGGGCGGCAATCGATTATTTTGTTGCGCCAGATGCGACACAAATCTAACTAACCGGTCGGAACTAATTAGTACCCGATTTACCGGAGCCACTGGGAGAGCTTTCCTTTTCAATCGAGTAGTAAATTTAACGTACAGCGAGGTCCAGGATAGGGTAATGCTTACCGGCCGTCATATGGTACGTATTAACAATTTAATACATCCTAATTATAGAAAATTACATGAGACGACATATACTGGGTGGCGCCTCTCATATGAGTCGGAGGCTCCAAGGAGAATGACCAGTTGAAGTGAAATTTTGGGAGCATATGTATTGGGTACATATATCGTCGGCTTTATGACGAAAAGGCGTATCTCGATTTTTGCTACTTTTCAGGAGAGCAATTTAAGCAATTGAGTGATTTTCTTTATTTGGCCAATAAATGTAAAGTCTTTAATTTTTTAATAGTGTTAACGGAGACATTGAGGAAACGTTCTGAAGATATATTGAGCGTAAATTCTAATAAATAATTTATTTTTAGTTGTTTAACCCATTAACGCCCGCCGTACTCAAATGAGTACAGTTATTTTGGACAAACTCTGCCATCTGATGGGCAATATATTAAGTTGTTAGCTATCGCGCCATATTTTATTAATCTCTGGGCAGTGTTTACTGATAGTTGACAGGTATTGGTGTGTTTTGAAAAGATTAGTTACAGTTTTAAAATATGACTTATTTTTGAACCTGGTAAGTAAAGTGAATATAATATATTTAGGAGGCTATTTGTATAATTATTGACAAATTACGCCAAATATCTATTTTATATGTATTAAACAAGTGGTAAAAATTAGCCATAGATTCATAACCTCATTTCCTGAAACGTGAATCAGCGCCAAACACGGATGTACTCAAATGAGTACAGTGGGCTCAAGTATGAATTTTTAATTTCAAGCTACGTTTTGTTTCAGAAATGGATGACGACTTTCAACCAATAACGACCACAAGTTTTTATGGTCGAAAAATATTTTCTACATTGCAAGAAGCTGCGGATGCAATTGAGAGTCACGAAGACGAGGCTGATGTAATAGTCCTGCCACCAGAACCGGATGTTCTCACCGATCAAGAAGAGTTTGATGATGATAATATTATGGAAAGCCATATTCCAAACGATGTGCCCGGATATATTGAAGTAAATTTTGGCAATACAGACGAATGGAGTGACAGTGACGACGAGCCATTATCAATATTTGTCAGCAAGCGTCCTCGTGCCGAAGAGAGAAATCCTGTATGGGAGAAAATTGAGCCGGTTTATGTTTTCTCACGTGACACAGAAAATGGCGCTAATGATCGTTTAGAAAAAGTAAAGGAAAGTTTACGTGGCTATAATCCAGTGCAAATTTTTGAGAAACTGTTTGACGATAATGTGTTCCAACTTATGATAGAGCAATCAATTATTTACTCTCGACAGAAAAATAATCATGATTTTTTTGCTACCATGGAAGAAATGAAAATTTTCATTGGAATTTTGTTGCTCTCTGGGTATCACAAATTGCCACAACAGAGGATGTATTGGTCTTTAGATGAAGATTTAGGTGTCAAAATTGTTTCGGGATCTATCTCACGCAATAGATTTCTAGAAATAAAAAGATACCTACATTTTGCAGATAATGATAAAATAAATAAAAATGATAAAATGTTCAAGTTACGGCCCCTTATGGACATTTTGAACAAAAATTTTAGACAGTGGGGATTTTTTCATAAATCTCTGAGCGTGGATGAAGCAATGGTGAAATATTTTGGGCACCACTCCGCCAAACAATTTATCCGCGGAAAACCAGTCCGCTTCGGATTCAAGGATTGGATGTTGTGCAGTTCAACCGGGTATTGCTACGCGTTTGACACCTATTGTGGCAAAAACAGTGAGAAGAAGGGGCAATCACTTGGTCTTGGTGCTGATGTGGTAATTTCATTGCTAGAACATCTAGACAACCCAGCTGACCACATAGTGTACTTTGACAATTTTTTTACCACTCTTCGTCTCATGAACCAATTGACAGCTAAAGGTATACGTGCTACAGGCACTATTCGTGAAAATCGGCAGAAGAATTGTAACATTCAGTCTTCTAAAATGATGGACAAAGAGGAAAGGGGCACATACGACTATAGATTTAACTGTGAGAATAACTTACTGATTGTGAAATGGAAAGACAATAGTGTTTGCTCAATGGCTAGTAATCACGATTTTATTGAACCTCTCAACTACGTCAAGCGATGGTCGCGAGCCAAAAAGGAGATAACTACGGTCCAACAACCTTTGGTTTTTCAAAATTATAATGCTGGAATGGGCGGCGTTGACTTGAATGACCAGGCAACAAATACTTACAGAATAAGCATAAGGGGCAAGAAATGGTGGTGGTGTTTATTCACTCATATGGTCAATGTAACCATGACAAATTCCTGGAAGTTACATCAAATTTGTGCCTCGCCGGAAGAAAAAATTAGCCTTCTTGACTTTACAAGATATGTTGCTCGGTATTATCTCCGCTTGAACAATAAAACTCGTAAAACTAATCGACCATGTCAAGTTCCTGGTGCTGTGAGATATGACAATGTTGGTCACTTCCCAGAGAAGATTGAGAAACAGCTTAGATGTAGCGTGTGCCATTTGCGTATTAGATGGCGTTGTAAAAAGTGCATTGTTACACTTTGCGTAGAAAGAGAGTGTTTTGAGAAATATCATACTTAAAAATATTTTATTTATGACCTAAGTTTTTTATTTGTATAGGTATAACAAAAATAACTAGTATATTTTCACTTATTTTGTTAAAAATACTTTAAATAGATATAGTTTTGTAGTATTAAAGGAGTAGTATTTTTATACACCCATTAGCCCAGTGTACTTATTTGAGTACGGCGCCATATTGCATTCCTAAAAGCCCAGATTGCCATTTTTTTATATTTCTAACTATTACTTACACCCAACTGAGTTACTTTTTCTAATAAAATTGGGTATTTTATTATTAATTTGCATTTGGGCCTTAATGGGTTAATAGAGATAGGCCTTTTTGTTATAATAATAATAAATTTATTTCCGAACGAATAGTATGCATACGCCCATGTAAAATAAATTTAAAAATGACGGTAAAGTATTCTTAATAAGAAAAAAAATTATACAATATTCACATTATGGAATACTTACAAGAAAATACAATACATACATACAAGAAAAAATCTGAAAATCGCCAAAAAATCAGAAACAAATATTTTTAAATACTTTTATTCGCGTTGGATTAGATCAACTGAAAACAAAGACAATTTTCATGCCAGAAGCAAAGACAATAATCAATTAAAATACTCTTATCTAGCTTATTTTAATAATATTGTTTTTTATACAAAAATGCATTTTTTTAACTAATATATTTTTAGTAATTTTTTAGTTAATTGGGGGCACTAATACAGGGCATTTAAACTCACGGTCCATATAATAAAAACCAAAATTTATTCGTTTTTTTTATACAAATAACTGTGGAGTAACAGTTTCTCTTTTCCCTGTTCAATGATAACAAATTCGACTTCCATTCTACGTGTTCCCCCATTCCCCCATGAAAATGTGATTCAATTCAAGAACTGATATGTTAAATGACTTCCATCTTGATTCGGAACATAATATTTCTCTGCCCTGTACTGTATTACAAATTTTTCTAACCGGTCTTCATTCATATATAGGACATAATGATAATAACTAGAGTAGAATTCGAGAATAATGAGTTCCCTCCACAGACTTAAAATAAAATATAGACTACACTATTTACATCTCAACGCGGTCAAACAATCTTTTTTGTACACATGTTTACTTCTGGGTACAGTCAACCGAGCCTTCCTCATCCAGCCTATGTTGTCACGTCTTTAATATTATCAATATTTTTTTTCTTGTTATACACATATATTGAGATATTAATACTACATTTTAATAAAGTAGGTTTTAATATTCCATAGATGTATTAAATAGTCCGTATACTACTAAATTATAAGTCGAATACTGTTTAAAAAGGATAAGTTTTTTACAATATGACAACACCGATTAGAGGCGAGGGAGCCTATTCATTCATTTATTACCTTGTAGTACGCGTCGCACGTGTGCGGTAAAGCTTTGTTGCCGCTATGTCCCCGGCTGTATTAACGCATTTTCTTAGCTTGTAGTCCTTTTCTGTTCAAGAACTATAAAATATGATTCGCCAGTGCCAAATTTGCAAGAAATTTGACTTAAATAATCCATTTAAGTCTTGAAACGACTTTCGACTGGTAGGCAACTCTCAATTTACCCATTGGGAGTCAGTGGCGTTGTTGTAGAAAGGCGCTTATTTAGATAATATTTTAGTAAAATGTAAAATCTGAATTTTTTCTTTTACATTACATTATTTACTTACTTACATTGTAACAAAATCATAATTATAACCCTGTTAATAATTAATAATGTTTTTATTAAAAATATATTCCGGTTTATTCTAAAATTATCTTCAGAATCTGAAATAACATACAAGAATTTTAAAATGGTATTACATTATGAAACAATATTTTTTAATATACCGGGTCGTCTCAAAAGTGGCTCACCTCCTATAATTTTTTTATTTTTTCAGATAAAAAAAAAACAGATTTGTATGTTAGTAGGTATATGACATAAATTAGGATCTATTGACGTATTCAATTGTTTTTGGTCTCTTCCTGTTTCACCAATATTATTACATCTTTTGATTTTTAAAGGCACCCTCGGTATATTGCTACTTTATTCGATAAAAAATGACACTCTGAATAGAATGACATATCATATGTCAACTTTTGACATTGTCGCTTAAAAACAAATCGTATATCGAACAAAACCGAACTCTCCGTGTAAAATCCGAGTGCTTCCGAGGTTTTGGTGAGTTTTAGTGTCGTCTCGATTCTTCTCGAACGTTCGAATGAATCATTACGGTGTCTATTCTTTAGTCCTTATTTTGCGATGTTAAGGTCATCTGGGGGCGGGACATATAGTTGGGTTAGGTCGAGTCCACACGGATCGGGTCCCCCAAGAACGGTAAACTAATAGGATTGCTCATCTTCATAAGACGTACGTTCGCCTCTTCCCGCGCTTCAGCTGACAGTTGTGACGTCATTGTAGTCCTTGTCAAAGCCTTGTCATGATAGTGTGTATTATTAGTTGCCTATGGTAAACTTATAAAAATAACAGCTGAGAAATTTTGAGTTAATTATTTTGTATATTTTAAATGTGAAAAAGGTGTCTTTAAAGTTTTTAGAGCTATAGAGTGTATAAATACGTTCATTTTGTGTTGTGGATGGTGACAAAGTGCATACTAAGTGCCCACGATTTTGTTTATTAATTATTTTAAAGCAAAATATGGAAGTACTCTAAAAAAAATGCTTGCAAAAGGTGATGCTGGGAACTGCTGTTCTTAAAAATGCATTATCCGAGTATTTAATACGATTTATACAGTTAAATTTCTATACTGCATACATATAAGGTGTTTAAATAAATAAACTAAATAATGAACGTTTTGCATTCGGTAACCAATAATGCACGTGTGTGTATTATTGGTTGCCGGATAAGGACTGATAACCATGACAAGGGCTACAATGACGTCACAAAGCGAGTAGTTTTCGCATGCACCTGGCGGACACTTTTGGCTGAATGAGCAGTCCTATTAGGTTAACTGTTCTTGCGGGTCCCCAACAATATTTTAATTTGTTAACTTTTATATATTGTAACTTCGTAACAAATTGTCAGTAATTCTAGTATTTCTGACGTTAAGTAGAGTACTAAAATTTGGTTGGGGTTTTATAGAGGCGAAGAAAAAGATACGAGTAAAGATATTTCAGTTCAGTCAGATGCTACAGGGTGTTCAAAAGATATTTAAAAATTTCAACTACTTAAAACTTTAAAAAAATCTTAAAAATGAACTTTATCGTTGGCTCACCCTGTACACCGATATGTTTCAGGTACGAGATGTTTCTTGTAAATCCTGCGACTCTAAACTGGGATGGATGTACGAGTTCGCAACGGAAGACAATCAGAAATACAAAGAAGGCCGCGTTATATTAGAGAGGGCGCTGGTTACGGAAACCGATGGAATAGACGAAAGAAGATACTACGTGAGACAGGATAATTAGAGGAATTATATGGAGAATGCAATTTGAGACAAGCGTATAAAAGTTGTTTTTAGTAGAAATACCGTGGGTTAGTAGGTATATACAGGGATGTTGTTTTGTAAAGATTGAGATAAATAAGTACCCGAAATATATGACGTGAAGAGGCTTTATTAGAGGAAGCTTAGAACATAACTAATCAATTAGTATTAATTAATAATATATAAGTATCTGCAGCAGATCTCCTAAAGAAACCGTTATCAATTTACTTTGTAATCTTATTAATTTATATGGACATGAAATTGAAGAATTTTATACGAAAAAAATCCAGTATTTTTAAATATCTTCTGATTTTGTTCACGTTACCTAGTTACAACCTGTATAATAATTTATGTATTGTTTAAACATAATATACATAGTGATCTAAGATACCAAATGATCGGTAAGTTTTATGACCAATTTAAAAATATCTATCTATCTAGTGTATTTTTTGTTATGATAAATACAGAGTTCGCCTCGGTTGATTATACGAAAATGGAAAGATTTAGAAACAAAATCTTTTAGGGGTATATGAGGGAAGGGCAATGTGCATAATTTAAAAGTATTTTGAAACGTACAAGGTATGTCAGAACTAAGATCCACACCAAAGTGTTATGGAATACCCATCAGTATATTTAAAATAGATCCAGCAATTTTTGGTACCCCTGTATGTGTGTAAGGAGGCGCTAAAATTTTTCAGTAAAGGTTATATATCATTAGCACAAGAATTAATTCTGAAAAGTAATGTACAGGATGGGTCAAATTCGACGCTTTTAAATGGAAACTTTCTGTAGGAGACAAAAACTAATATCGGTGTCTGGAGCTCAATTTTTGTCAAAAACATGATGGTGAAAACCGCATATCGATATCTGTTTCGGAGTTACGGGGTGTTTTTCAAAAATGTGCATTTTTAATAAATCGCTGTAACTTTTTTGCTATGGAAAATTTTGTATTTTTATGAAAACATTTCCAAAGCACCTTTTTACGTAGAATTTAATGGTTTAAGTATATATTTTTTTAAATTAATAATTTAAGAATTATCAACAGAAAATATTTTTTATATGGGACACCCTGTATAATTTTAATTTATTGAAAAGAATTTAAAAACTCGATTCCTCTTCGATATATAGAGTAGATAAAAATTCGCCCGCTTTAAATAAGTAGGCTTTGAACGGCACCGGCTGTAATGCAAAAAAATTCTAGCTGTGAGCATCAATTAAAACGAAAATGATATTTGCTATGAAAGATGCAGAATTTTATAACAATTTAAAATATATTTAACCAACATCAACACATTTAAACTATATCTAATAACAATAAAAATAAACAGCAAACCAAGACATGACATTTTGCTACAGGTTTTCGACATATCGACCGTCTTCTGTTATGGACAGACGGGGCAGTTTTTGAACATTTCTCGCGGAATTCATTAACTCAGTGGGGGTGAAAGATACCCTCTCATAACTGCTAAGTATTTCTAATTCTTGTCTAGATTATACGGAAGAATAAGGAACCTTTATTCTTCCGCAAATATATCCATAGGATTAGATCCATGGGCACTAAGTCAGGCGGCCTCGACGGCCAACGGCTGGGATGTTGGTTAGCTATTCAATTATTCTTGAAATTGGCTATAAAAATTTGCTGATAACTTCAGCGTTCAGAGGCGGTGCCTCGTCTTGCTGAAAAAATATGTTTTCGAGTTCCATTAAGGGCATGTCATCAATAAGGGGTCCAAAGCCTACTAGTTAAAAGTGGCGAACTTTTAAAAATTCTGTATTTCGAAGGGGATTATAACAAAATATCAAGTGTGCTATAATTTTGGAAAGGTAATTTTAAATTATTTTCAGTTAATTAAAAATATAGAGGGTGTCCCAAATAAAAAATCAATTTTTCTGTTGTTAACTCTTAAATTATTAATTTAAAAAAAAATATACTCAAACCATTAAATTCTACGTAAAAAGGTGCTTTGGAAATGTTTTCATAGAAATACAAAATTTTCCATAGCAAAAAAGTTACAGCGATTTATTAAAAATGCACATTTTTTAACATCATGTTTTTGATGAAAATTTAGCTCCAGACACCGATATTAGTTTTCGTCTATTTCCTATAGAAAAAGGTGTTTTCACCAAGTTTTTACCCTGTATAAGGTGTTAATAATCTATTCTATTCTAGCCTGCACATTTAAATATCTTTAAATATCTCAAAAACCAAAGATTTTAAACATATTTAACTCTTATGATAAATGCCTTTTTTAGGCCCAAGAATCCAAAAATGAACTAAAATACCGGGCATTCCATAAGAAAAAATATAACTTTGGTATGGATCTTAGTTGTGAAACACCCTGTATATTTCAAAATAATTTTAAAATGTGCACATCGCCTTCTCATATATACTCATAAAATATTTTGTTTCTTCATCTTTCCGTTTTCGTATAATCAACCGAGGTGAATGAGGTACCCTGTATAATAGAATGGTTTATCTGTTATAATTCTAATCAAAGCTTGATCATAAAACTTTTTGATCGCATTGTACATTTCATTCTACAGGGTGGTCTCGGGAAATTTCGTCAATATATTTTGCCGATAAAAGAAAAAAGAAGTAAAGAAGTTTGTATAAATTTATGTCCAAAATGCTTCGTTTCGGGAATAGATGGTGTAGAAGTTTCATTTTTATTTATTTTTTCATTATTTGGATGGAAACTGATGTCTGACGGTTCTTTTTTGCATGGGAAATCGCACTTCGATCTTAGTATGACTCCTGCTTGTAGGGGGCACCACCTACATGTTTTTAACTGTTTTTATATGTAATAACTTTTCGTCCGTACCTGTATTACGAGAGAAAAAAATACATTTTCCCAATTTTTACGTAAAAAAGGTCTCCATGTAATAATCGCTATTCAATCTCAACCGTTCCCAGGATATTTGAAATCGAAATAATCAATACATGGCCCAAAGACATTATAAAGATAGACCGAACATCTCATTCATAAATACTCGTTGGTAGTGTATCAAACATTCCAATGTGTCAAACAAGGACAGAAGAGACAGAGAAGTCTAAAATTTCCGACCCCGGCAACTAGGCGCATTTGGATTGTTCTAATGGCCAGTGGCGTATCGTTTTTTGGAACGAATTTAATTGGTAAAGTAAAAGTAAAGTAATTAGTAAAATTTTTTCTCCATATTAATATACTACATTTTAACACTTTTTCGTTAGATGAGTTTTGTTATAAAGTCTAATATAATAATATAATTAATATCCCACATATACTTATGTTGAAACGTTAGTAGGTAGTTTTCGAAAATCGCTCCAACGTCGATATTCAATTTAAACTTTCAGTTACTTCTATATAAACTTTCAGTTACTTTTGGATATTTACAGGGTGACTCAGGCTTCCAAAACAGTACTATATTAGGTCTGTGGTTGGTGACTTTTCTTTCAATATTTTTTTAGAATATGGAGGCAATAGTAAAGCACATTTTAGACATTTTTGTAATCATAGGTGGCCGGAACATATTTTCAAACTAAAGTTGTAGATTTGCCATTAAATTTTCATTCCAGAAATACCTAGGGTTGCCACCTGCCCTTTTTTGAAAAGGACAGTCCTTTTTTGGAATAACTTGTCCTTTTGACTTTTTTTGACTTAAAAAGTCATTTTTATTTACGTATTTTCCCTGAGAAAATTACCTACAGCAAACAGAAATATTATTTTCGTCTGGCTTATAATAAAGTTTCAAATGCAACGTTTATATTCAAATTTGTTATGATCTACAACAGTTAGGTAGTAATTGAGACGAATTATATTTCAATTACCGGCTACTACGTTCTTGTTTTAATAGATCAAAATTCAACAAATATAATTAAAAATTATTTTAATTGTGAGGGGCACCCTTGTAGGACGCCTATGTACGATTACGGCGGAAACAATACCTACCTGTGAAAAGACAAATTCCGGTAATTTGAGCTTATTTTTCCACACATTTGACACTGTCCTACCATATTGAAAATTCGCAGATTCAAAAGTACGTTAAACAAAAACAAAAACTACTGAAAAACACTGAAAAGTTCACTTCGGACTTGATTCCGACTTCAAACACACCGTAAGCTAAACGTAGTACGCTATAACGGACCAAGGGCCGTCGCAAGGGGTGGTGGGACGGACGGCTCATTTCATTCTGGAAGACTAGCAGCGACGTTGCCAATAGTTCTAGACGTTTCAGCATATTAAACAGTAAACACGTCCTTTAATAGTAACGCATATATCCTCTGGTTAATAACCATATTATTACGCATGCTTCTTTAAAAATAAACTATTAATTTAATTAAGAAATTGAGATTTATTGATATCCGGTGAAGGTTTTAAAGTCACCTTTTCTGCAAATCAAACTAAGTAGATAGGCGCAAATTTGAGATGTGGCAATGTCGCGTTCTCTATCTCAGTTGGTTTTTACAGTACGTAGTCAACCTCCGATTGTTTGACCGGGTTAAAATGCTTAATGTGATATCTGTTCTTACTAAATCTATGACATGGCCTCATTGACAAAAAAAAATTGTTTGCGCACCATGTCCGCAGGGCCACTGCCGGCTGAGATCACACCTACAGAGGATGGGACTGGTGGAAGACGCCGAATGCCGACTCTGTATGGAAGATGACGAAACAATGAAGCACGTTATGTGTACCTGCCTCGCTGGGGGCAGGACCAGGTTTGAGGTGTTTGGCAAACCCACGCTAGACCTATCAGACCTAGAAGACAAATCACCCTCGAACATAACGGCCTATGTTAAAAGGCTGGGTCTTGAGGGTGAATTTTAATGCTCTTTTTCTATTAAAGAGCTTGTAGAAACTGAGCAACAATAGGCCCTCGCGGCCTCAGTGGAGGGTCCCACTCTTAGTAAAATACAATACAATACAAATACAATACCATGTGCGCATATTTGCAGTAAAACTTCTTACTTCCGTTTGTCTGTCTGCCCGTCTGAGGACTCCATTCGGGTACCTCTATCCACGTGCCTAGTTTGGTTCCAATCGACCCATAATTAAGGAAAATGCTGATGAACGAAACGTCAAGGGTGTCACCCTGTAGCTCATCTTCAATTATGCCGAAGTCGACCCATATTTTTCTCCAATATCAAATCATTAGTCCCATCCTGATGAAGATGTAAACGAAACGACGTATCCAACTTTGCAGGGTCGGACACATAGCCTACCCACCAAATTTGGCCGCGATCGGACGACATCAGCTTTTGACGTTTCTTACGTCAAAACTAACTGTCACAGTGACACGTGTCATACACAGTCAAGTTGGCCTTGGTTTAAGCTTACTTACTTAATTACCGCAAAATAAAAACACTAAAGCTTGTCGCCCACTTGTCCGGCACAGCACGGACCGTAGCTGCTCGTCGCCTGCAGGCGACGGAGAGCTTGGTCGCCCACTTTGCCGCAGGAAACCGGCAAGCCGTCACGTCGCGGTCGTATGTTGCGTAAAGATCTTTTGTTTTAGTTTACATGTAGCAGTGACAGAGTCACTATGTGTGAAAGCAGCAGTTCTGATGAAGAAGTTATTGAAGCGGCCGCATTTTGGCAGAAGAAGAAGAAAAATAAATAGAAGATAAAGAGAAAAATGTGGGTCCACCCCATTAATCAAAAGCGGACTGAACGCGGAGAGTCCCATCATTTATTTAACGATTTAATTTCCTAATTTTTTTTCTTAGGACTGCTTTCTCGGACTTAACAATAACAACTGCCAAAATAATTGCAAAACATATATGCGATCGAAAGGCTTCCATAAGTTAATGCAGGCCAGCGCCGGCCGGCCGGCTCCGCGTACAGTTGACCGGCCTGTCCCGGCACGGACCGTCGTTTGACGGGGAGAGTCGGAGAGCTGGAATCTGTTCCGTCGACGGACTCGCCGTTCCAGCCGTGACGAGCTAATGTGCGGTAGTCTATTCACGTGTCATGCACAGTCAAGTTGGCCTTGGTTTAAGCTTACTTACTTAATTACCGCAAAATAAAAACACTAAATCACCACAATACACCAAAACACTTTTACTTTTACACTGGACGCGCGTTTCGCTAACCATGTTAGCATCATCAGCAGATGATTATAAATTAAAGTACAATTTACAAGTTGAGTGTTTATATACTCGCCCAGTGGGCACCGAGTGGGCGTGGCAAAATCTAGCCAACCGAGTCAGAGCCCACTGAGCGTAACAGTTAGATTTCCGCCACTAGAGTAGTAGGAACAAAGAACTTGAAGGAATTGGACCGTTGTCTCTGTTCATACTATCTTTACATTTATTAATTCTGATGCTTTCATATGCATCTAATTGCCTGTAATTTGAGACTTGTTTAATTAATTTTAAATTATTAAGATCTGTACAATGTTCTTTATCAACAATATGTTCGGCAACGCAAGATTTATCCGGTCTACCATATCTTATCTGAGCTAAATGTTCTTTAAATCTAGTTAATATTGATCTTCTAGTTTGCCCAATATATTTCTGATTACAATCTTTACAAGAATTTTTTTTGGAATCTTTGGATTACCTAATAATTGTTGTAATTTATTATTAGCACTATACACAAGTTTATAATTGACATTCTTAAAAATTCCTTTTAGACCACGGGATAACTCTCTATCAAACGGTATCGAAAAATCTTTAGACGTATCTTTCTCCACCTGAAGTCGAATTTTCAGAAATCATTAACCTATACCTACGTTTTCTAATTAATTTATCAACTAGTGAAGGAGAATATCCATTACACTCAGCTACATTCCTAATGTAATCTCTTTCTATTTCATATCTTTCGTTGGAAAGTGGGAAACTAAGTAATCTATGAAGTAAGAAATTTAAACTAGCCATTTTATGTTCAACACTATGATGTGATTCATTAGGAATATATCTGCGTGTGGTCGTATTTTTCCTATATATATCAAATTCCACGCAATTATTAGTATTTCTAATAACTAATACATCTAGAAATAAATTTACTAGAAAATAAATTACTTACTTACGTTCAAGCTATCGACATACCAAATTGCATTTAAATCGGACGATTTGTTGATTTGATTCATTGATGTTGGGGTTCTCGATGGGGTTGTGTAGTGCACGAAAGTCGTCAAAATATCATGAAAAGATGGGGCTCTTTGAGTCCCATCTTTTCATGATATTCATGACATTCTCAAAACAGTTAAAAACTATGTTGGTGGCGCCTTTGACAAGTAGTAGTCATACAGAAATCGAAATTGAATTTCTCGTATCAAAAAACACCCAAACACCAATTTTCATTCAAATATCTGCGTTAGTTCAGAAATTATTTGGATAAAAAACAAAATAAAAATAAAACTTCTACACTCTATATCTCCAAAACGAAGCATTTCAGTGCGCAAATTTGTACGAACTTTTTTACTTATTTTTTCCAAATACAATTTGGTCCACCCTGTATGATAAACTTAAGTGTAATAATTTAACTAACTTCGATAGCAAATAGTTAACAGTCGACTGATTCAAGTTGTATATCTGACAATTAAAATAATAATTTGTTTTACATTTTGGTATATTTTTAAAATAAATAACATAAGTAACATCTTTTTTTTTATTCTAATCATGTTTCATCACTATACAGGGTTGTTCACCACATACGACACGGAGTATTGTAGCTAAACGATGAGATTTTTACAAATTGTAAGTTTTGGGTTCGATGAAGGACTATTAGAGGTACAATTTAAAAATAATTTTACAAGATACAGAGTGTCCCAAATAAGTAAAAAATATCAAAGTTGTATTTTTTTAAATGGAACACCCTGTATATTATTACATTTTTAGTTTCTACGATTAAAATAAGGGTAAATTTGATTAAGATTTATTATACTTAAACCTTACCGTTTTTGAAATATTTTCAATTTTGTGAAATTGCAGTAAAAATTTTAAGGCTGCATTTCTCCAAGGGTATCAAAGTTTTTAATACTAAATATTTACTGAAGTTTATTTACTGATCAGTTATTGTGTTGCAATAATAAAAATAATACTACCTTATACAGGTAAAAATTTATTTTAAATAATTATTAGCTTCAAACGGCAATAACTTGTTTAATTTAAATGGAACACCCTGTATATTTTACGAGAATCAGATGCACAATTTAATTGTCTATCAAATTATATTATACCATTTTTTACCTATCTCTTTAAGTTTCCGTAGAAAATGCATTTTCTTGTAATTTAGAACTTATTTATCAATATACCCATGGACTATTGACATTTTAGATTATTTTTAAAGATGTCCCAAATTTTTAAAGAGTACAGATACTAATATTGTCGATATAATTCGTTTATTTCATTAAAAAATAAAAAAAAACTGTTTAAATATTTGTTAAAGAGGATCAATTAATATGATTCCAGTATTCAAACTACATTAACTGACTGCGTTGATTAATAATAATTGCTCCAAATACTAAAAAACTGAATTTTGTATGGGCATTAGACAGTGTGATAAAAAGTAACACCTTAAATGATATTTCATTTTTTAATAAATGCTTATTTATAACAACAAAGACTTTAATTTGATAACTTATTATTATATTGATTTCTGACTCAAAAATCCACATTTATTTGTAATAATTTATTAACGAACACAATTAAGTATGTCATTAATTAGTATATGGGCGGAAATAATGGTGTTATATTTAATTAATGGTATACTCTTTTATAAAGATTTAAATAGTTTTCTTTTTGCATGTTAATGGGCTAATAATATCATCGTTTTTGCTAAAACGATAATATTACTAGTCTGTACATTTTGTACATTTGTTGCTTTAAAAACAATCTAAAATGTCAATATTCCATGGATATATTGATAAATGCGGTCTAAATTATAAGAAAATGCATTTTCTACAAAAACTTGAAGGGATAGGTAAAAAATGGTATAATACAATTTGATAGACAATTTAATTGTGCATCTGATTCTCCCAAAAATATACAGGGCATTCCATTTAAATTAAAGAAGTTATTGCCGTTTGAAGCTAATAATTATTTAAAATAAATTTTTAGATACTCTGTATAAGGTAGTATTATTTTTATTATTGCAACACAATAACTGATCAATAAATAAACTTCATTAAATATTTAGTATTAAAAACACTGATACCCTTGGAGATATGAAGCCTTAAAATTTATACTGCAATTTCACAAAATTGAAAATATTTCAAAAACGGTAAGGTTTGGTTTGGTTTGAGTACAAGTTTGGCCCTATAACATAGGATACAACATTTTTATGAACAGTGCTTTCCATAAAATCAATAAAATGAAAAATATACGAAATACTATACATGTACTGATTTCTGTCGAAAATCGACAACTGTGAAGCTATGATCCCTTCCCCGACACAAACTGTACATTGTGAGACAGGAAATTGTAGAGAGAAACAAGCCCTATAACATAGGATACAACATTTTAATGAACAGTGCTTTCCATAAAATGAATAAAATGAAAAATAAATAGATGAGATCAATGTGTTGCCGACAGATTGCCCTAGACTTGTTTATTCGGTGCGGCCAACGCAAAAAAGACGCTAAGCAAACTTTATCCTATGATGTATGTTTAAGTTTTTGTTTATTAACAAGAAAGCGTATCGGTTTTTTGTTACAAAGTACTGATTGCCAGGCCAAAACTGTTACTATAATATAAATCCAAAACGTCGGAAGATCTAATCGGTAGGCCAAGTCCATAGGCCGGGTCTACAGGCCGGACATTCTGGTTTGGGGCCTATTGGATAGTCTTGAGTCTTATCTTTGGTCTTGCAATTTGCAATTTTAGATTAAGCTTGGAATTATGGACGTAGAAGTATTCCATACTTGCGGAATTCAATTTACTGCAATTTATTTACAGTTGAAGCCCAATATACCATAGAAGCCATAGAAGAACAAAAGACTATAACCTGACCATCTGACTATAACCTGCTATAACCTTTAAAATTTAATAAAACATCTCACGTTTCCAGATATTTTGTTATTAAAGGTTCTGAACCAGCTAAAACCATACAATTGTGTTAAATAATAAAAAATGAAACGCGTACAAGGAGGATTTGCTCCCAGAGATGTAGGGGAAGAGAAGAAAAAGTCAAGAGAGGCTGTTCTAGCAAATCTATTTATTTTTGCTACATTTATTGGAGTAATTAGATCTCGTAAGTTATTCGATTTATCTATTTCCATATTAAGCAATAAATTCGACTGGTGTAAGTTTACTTAACGTCTGTTTTTATTTTTAGTTCCCATACTGCTCCGGAATACTGCTTAATATCTGTCCATAAACATAAGAACGTGAATATCCCTTTGTGATAATCGTTTCTACCAAATAGGCTTAAACTTTTGTACAATTTACATACTATATGGACTGAAACTTAACTGGATAGTAATTGAATAAAGTAATCAGATGACTTTTAACAGAGCTTTTAATACGTAAATAATCCTACAGCAACTTAAGGATCTACTACGTTAAAACAAACCTAAAATTAAACTATTAATTAGTGCTCGATTGTCTAATGAGATGAATACGTATGTTTTGAGAGTATGTATCGAGATAAATACGTATGGTTATTATTGATAAAATAATAGTTGTATAGATATTGAAATATAATTTGATCAAAGGATTTGATGATGCTCCTACCATAAAAGTTTTGCATTTTTTCTGAGCAATTTTTAAATACATAATGTTATACCTTTAAATTTGAATTTATGTTTGTAAAAATGAAATAAGTTGAGATGTTAAAATTATAGCTACATCAGAGGCAACATCGACAGGATATTTAAAAAAAATGGGGTAAATAAATATTTGCGTCATTCGCACTGCCTAAAACAAAGACCTTACAGTTTATCTGTTCATAATTTCTATTTTCACTATTAAGGGAAATGCAAATCGAAGTTAATATTAAGGAGTAATAAGTTAAAACAAATTAAACAGATATTTCTAGAATTCAAAATTACTAGAATTAATGATGAAAAAATAAAAAATATCCCATAATTTCCTTACAAAAATCAAAACTTCAACAAATTTAATTCGGGTATTTCCGCCGATTCGGGTGTCACGTCATTTATGACGACGGACATACGTCACAGCGTTCCTTCCGGGGTTATTCGACCAATAAGAACCGACGACTTTATCACGTGCACAATATGGACCAATAAGAAACACAAAGGATTTTATTAGACAGAAATTTCTGACAGGCGTAGAAAAAGTTCCATCAAACAGCCGCCATTTTGCCTGTTTGAGGTCGCGTTCAATTTTACACGAAATCGTGTCGTGTACTAATTGTCTGTTGTTAAAAGCAACCTTTTTGGATAAAAATAGTATTGTAAATGTGTATTGTGTAATAATTTGACTCTAGTTTGTGAAGAGTTGTTCCCAAATTGTGATTATTCTCGTTATTTGTTTCGAGATCGTTGTGCTAGGAGATGATGATAGGCAATCGCGAAGTGTAGTCGGCCGCCGGACTAGTCGGAGTTCATGATGGCCGATGGTTGACTTTGGTTTGATTAATATGTGCCTTGTGAGATGCATCGACTATCGAACACTCGCTACATCGACTATTTCGCACCGTTTCCTCAGATTACTGTCGAAAAAATAATGTTTTTATACTTAATTTTTAAGTAAACCAAGTGAAGTTAAATTGGTCAGCCGCAGTTCTGAGCCAGAGCTTCGGCTTTGGCTTGTAAAGTAAGAGACTGCTCGACACCGATATGGCCGATCATCTTGTGGATGGGCCGCCGAATGCCAAAAGGCCGAAATTAGACCCTTTTCCAGGACCATCGGATACATCGGGTAAGTTCAATTTCGTTGTGTGTTTATTTTGCGACGAGCATGTCCTGGTTGAACGCGGGAGAGGCGTTTCTGTAGTTTGACAAGCAAAAACATTTCACCAACAAAAATCTATAAACAGCTGTTTTGATCTAGAAATGTAGGTCTTTTATGCATAATATTTTCTTAAACAAATTGGTAATGCCTTTAACCAAGCTTTTTATTCAATAACAGAACCTGCGTATCTGTAAAACTGTAAATATTTATTACTTTGTAAACATTTTTGCTGTGATAGCCTAACAAAAGAAACAGCAATTTACAGAATACTGTTTATAAATTTAAGAACAAAGTCATATTTTATTAATTGGACTAGGTAATCTAAAGTAAATTTATATAAATTTTATTTATTCATTAATTGATCATTAATGAAAAATATTTAAGCCATGTTTAGCATCACCATCGTATACCCTTTAATCTAGCCACCTTACACGGCACCTGTTAATGTAATATGTCAGGTGCGATGACTTTGAAGTCAAATTTTTTAAGTAAGTTATATTTTATAATTACAAAAATAGTGTTTATATCGAAAGCATAAATTGGAGGTTAGATTACAATAATCTATTTTTATTATGTGGGTCCCAGGTGCTCATAGGAATTAAAACATCTCTTTGTAACTTATAAGTAAGTTATATTTTAAACCAAAAACATATATTTAATATACCAACCTTTGTTGAATTTCGTTGGTTTAATTCATAATATTTCATTAATGCAAAATTATCAAATGTCACATAGTATTTATGTGAAAATTAAAAAGTTTTAATTGGAATATATCTTTAAAACCTGTACTATACTTAACTAGCTTTCAACAACTATGGGTTGGGATCCATTCAATCAGATCAAGGTGGTGGTGTGTTCAATCCTAGGAACCAGTGGAATTTTGGCCAAACTCAAAGTAAATACTGTCTATATTAAATCTAACCCTAGCAATATAAAATTACTAACACAACTTAAAGAAATAAATCTACAATTATGTAAAAGAAACTTATTTAACTAACTTTTAAAGTAAACTGAATTAAATGATTATTACATGGCTTTATATACTAACATTTTCAATCTCTGAATGGCACCTATAACTATTCAGTTTTTATTTTCGCTCATAGAATATAATTGTTTTATCAATAAGAAAAGCTTTTATAATTTATACAAATGTACAAACGTTTCTCAGCAATATAATTTCAATTAGGTTATTTTATTTTGGTGATGGGAATTAATCCAATTTTATAGAAAGTTTTTAGCGGGTTGAATGTAATAATGTTATCCATAGATGTGCTCTCCAACGTTGATATGATGGTCTTGGAAAACGACCTACCCGATGAACTAATATCCTCTTCATCATGGGGTCTTCCAGGAGATGGCATGAATAATGCCAAACCACCTGCCCAAGGACCCGGTCCGGGTGGTATGCAAAACGGTATTGAGAATACCGATTCAAACAATTTAAGGCAAATGCAGATCAGTCACATGTTGCAACAGGTAATTAGTACATAAATATAGAGCGAAATTAAGGAAAGTTGGCGTGCACGTCATTAAAGACATCAAAACTATTACCAAATTAAATTTGTAATAAATAAAAATTTGTTTAAAACATTTTCCTTTTTTTTATTACCTCTGTATCCTGGTTAAAAAAAGACAGCAGGCGTTGGTAGCTCCAGCAAATATTGCCTTTTTGTTTCTTTGCAAATCTGATATTTGTCATTTTCAATATTTTAATTAATTTTTCCTAATCTGACTTTTGTTATTTTTGTTTTTTTTTGTTTTATTTGACAAATTTGAAATTAAATCTGCATTTTTTTTTTAATTAAAACTGCTATTTTTATTGCAACAAAATACTAAAACCACTAAATAGTCGGAATCAGCAACTTGTCTCTAAGTCTAGAAACTAATGTTAATCAATTAGAACTTTACATTTTTCAGTTGTCATTCAGAAAACTTGCTAATAGGTGTCTTTATTTAATTAGAATTTTTTTGTGCATTAGTAATAACTAAAGTAATATTGTAGATATAAAAAATATTTCTATATGTATAGTGTCTAAAATTGAAGTTAAAAACCAGTGACAAAATTACGAATTTTATTAAACATTTGTGAAAAAAGTTAAAAAAAAGTACCCATCAAATATTTTGATGATGTGCAGACTGACTATTATTGATTTTTCTATATCTATATCGGGTGATGATCAAAAGTGGCTCACCTCACCAAAAAAAATTGTATTTTTAAGTTCAATCTTCCATGGCTGTGTTAAAAATACTAAGTTTAAATCAAGGAGCCCTGGAAAAATAGATTTCATTATCTAATGTTTTTAGTGTCTTTTCCAGACCAATTAAAAGATGCCCAAATCATATTTTTAGAATTTTTTTAGGAGATTTGGAAGAAAAAAATTAATAGTTTAGTACCACACACTTTGTATTCCAGTAAATTGTCGTTTAAAATGCTATTTTTTTTAATTGGGAACGTCAAAAGTTGGCATATGATATGTCATTCTATTCAGAATGACATTTTCTTTCAAATTAAGCAAAAAAAACATGGAGGTTGTCCTTTAAAAATCAAAAGTAATTTCCGGTGAAACAGGAAGTGACCAAAAACAATTGAATACGTCAATCAATCCTAATTTATCTCATACTAGTTGAAGCCTGGCGCATCCGCCACGACATCAGGAAAAAAATACTTTTTTTTTTAATTAAATAACAGAAAAAAATAAAAAACAAAAATTCCGGCGACGACAGTTTTTAAAGTAAAAAAAGCAACTTTCTAGAGCAAGTCGTTACTTCAGTAGAGACGACACAGATAAACATTAGCATTTTATATAGTATGTAGATACTAGTGTTGCACAAGAGTCTTGAAAAAGTCTTGCAAGACCAAGACTCTTGCAAGAAATTCAAGACAAGACTTTCATAATTTCCTGTCTTGAATTTCAAGACAAGACAAGACTTTAATATGCAAGAAATTTCAAGAGTCTTGCAAGATTTCTTGAAAGTTAGAAATGATACATTTTTTTAAGTGATAATTAGGTCTTTGCGCAAGTTATGCCGGGTTTATACAACATTTACATAGTCGTAATCAGAATCATAGTCATAATCATAAAGTTAAACTATCCACTTCTTATAAACCTGTTGACATCTACCATGAACTTAGCCTTTAATTATGTTACCCAACTTCACTGATATAAAAATTATGATTATGAAAATGTTCTATAAACGCACATTAAAATTGCGTTGTGATTATGACGATGATTAAGACTGTGATTATGATTACGACTTATGCAAATGTATAAACCCGGCATTAATATTGACCAGTGTTCATTCTTTTTCTATCATAGCCAGTGTTTTAGAGTTGACAATGAAATAAAATAAAGTCGAGGCAACAAACCGTATATTGGTAATTGGTATTATACACAAAAAATTATATTGGTATAATGGTATAAAAAAAAACTAACGGTAGTTGAAACTAATGGTGGGTTCGTGGAGCACACTATTTGCGCTATTTGGTACTACTTTTCATGCACGAAATTGCTCCGCAAACAAAAAGTAGTATCAAATAGCGCAAATAGTACACTCTAGCATGACCTTTCCGTCAGGGTTCGGAAGTAGTTAATTAAGACGTAATTTACCTGATTAACTACGTGTAGTTTTTCTTCATAAACTACGTCTTTTCCCGTTCATTAACTACATGAAAACTACGTTAATAAACTATGTATTGATATTATGAATAATTTTCCTTTTTATGAGGTGTAATAGAGATAATATGATGTAAATATTATATTTAAAGCCATATTTCTTCTGTTTTCTTAAATACATTATGTGTATAAATAGTTTTTTATGCGTAAAAAGTGTTTTTTTTTTCTGCGTAAATAAGGGGTTTTTAACAGAAACAAATAGTTTTTTACGGTGTAACCAATAGTTTTTTACACGTAACAAATATTTTTCTTGGGTAAAAGAGTTTTTTACTAGAAACAATAAGTTTTTAACGCGTAAAAATTAGTTTTTTACGTGTAACAATTAGTTTTTTACACGTAAAAATATTTTTTTGCGTAAGAAACAATAAGTACAAACGTAAGAAACAACAAACTTACAAACGTAAGAAACAATAAGTTTAGACGCGTAAAAAAATAGTATTTTACGTGTAACAAATAGATTTTTACACGTAACAAACAGATCTATATGCGTAAAAAATAGTTTTCTACCAGTAACAAATAGTTTTATACGCGTAAAAATAGTTTTTTACGTCTAACAGTTTTATTCGCGTAAAATAATAAAAATAGTTTTTTACGTGTAACAAATGTTTTGTACAAGTAATAATTTGATTCACTTTTACAAAATTTGTATTAAAATATCAATATTTTTGATAAACACTTGGACTACTCACAAATACACGTCGCGTCACTACGTTTTCTAAGCCGTTAACACGTTTCGTTACAACGAGCTCGTGTGTCAGAACCGTCTCACTAGCTCGTATGTCACGGCCTTGAATTTTTACTCCCAGCGCGCGTAAAGAAGTTTCACCCCAAAATGTTTCATAAATCATGTCCTAAAATTGCATTAGCAACTATAAATATTTACTATTCTATTATATAATTATTTATTATATATAATTATAACAAGTACTAACCACAACACTACAACATAAAAAAACTATACACATATAAATTAAAATTCGTAAAATAAATTGCAAATAATAATTATTATTTTTACACACACCAATGGCACTAGCAGTAGATTGTGTTTGTCTCCGAATATATGCCCCGGCCCGTCCACAATTCAATCCCAGCATCTTTTATCTTCGTCTCTTCAACGCTAACGGCGCCGATCTCGCCTATCTCTTTCTCACAGGATTGATTGTTGGACGGGCCGGGAATCCACGAGCTTGCGACGTTACTAATTGACATCTTGATAGAAACTGCAGACCTGCCGCGTCTTTTGCGTGTTGTTAATGGGCACAAATCGAAAAAAGCGCTTAAAACGGTAAAATCGCAAAAAGCGCTTGACGCAAAACGCTAAAAACGCTTTCTGTGTGGCCGTGGGCTTAGGTACGAAATAATAACCCAAAACCCATAAATCGAACTTAACCTAACTTATTCTTATTCAGCTTTTATTTGGTAATGGCTCCTGTTTCGTCAAACGGGCGAGTTGACGTAGTACGTTTGCGGTCCGTTAAGATTTTTTTGCTAAAATTTGCATCGTTGTTCATTTTTCCGTAATATATTTTGTATAGGACACTTTCTATGAAATAAAATATAGATATATTATTACCTTTTTGTTAGAATGTAAAATTTTTCAAGACAAGAAATTTCAAGAGTCTTGCAAGACAAGACAAGACCTAGCCATTCAAGAAATCTGCAAGACAAGACTTTGAAAATTTCTTGTCTTGAATTTCAAGACAAGACAAGAAATTGAGAGAGATTTTCAAGACAAGAATTCTTGTCTTGCGCAACACTAGTAGATACTAACATACCATATTTTGTTTCTATATCTGAAAAAGTAAAAAAGTTATAGGGGTGAGCTACTGTTGAGAAACAGCCCGTATATAGTGATTTTCATGATATTACCGAAATATTTATTTTCTTCCCTTTAGAGTAACAAAGGACTTAGCAATGCTTTGTTGGCGGGAGGTCAGTTAGGTAGCAAGAGTCCGAATTTACAATCTCCGCCCAACGTTTCGGTGGCAAAAAGTGGGCCCGTCGATCAAATGAATCTGGGTAGCTTAGCTTCAAATATATCAAACAATTCTGGATTGCAATCCGTCGCTAACAATGGAAGTTCGGCTCAAGTAATGAGTTCAATTCAAGGTAGTAAGTGTTATGGTATACTGTCAAGTGCAATAGTATCAACGAATTTGTTTTGCGTAGGACTTAACAATTCAACCGGTGGAAATATGATTATGACAAACAGCAATATGAGCTCTATCAGTGGCATGGGCGGAGGAGGCTTAGTTGTCAGTAGCGGGGCTGTCGACAAAGCGCCCAATCTCATGTCAGGTCAGACACATCATTCGGGAGGACATGTACCTCAGGTAAGAGATTAGCTTTATTATTTTGTGTAGCAGTAATCATTTTACTTGAAATTTAATGAAACATAAACAAATACATTCTGCAAAAAAAAATTAATTTTTTAAAATGGTTAATTTATTTTTATGTTTTTACAAATTTCCATACCGTTCTAGAAAAGATTAAAAAAAACATGAAAATATGGTGTTTTTTTGAAATCGTAAAAATGAAAAGGCGTTTCTATGGCAATATAATTTAATTTTTGATTTCCTTCTTTGATAGATGGTTATTATTATAGTCTATAAAATGAATAACTTTGAATTTTGACCGTTATTTTTTACCAACATGGCAAATATAAAATCCCTCTATCAAAAAAGTGACTGATATTCTTTAAATTGAGTGCCTGAACGAATCAGATAGGTAACTCTTTTTACTTTCGTGAAATAGAAAAGGAAAATAATAAAACAAGTGACAGTTCTTCCTCTTCTTGCAAAAATCAAAACGAAATGTCAGACTTGTCAAAAGTAACATCTCATCAGCTTTTGACATTTCTAAATATTAGACCAATGCCGTCTCTAATGGAACAGCCACGGAGCGAGATTTATGACGTCACGCTAGTCAGATACTACGGATTAATAAATATGTTGTAGAATACATGGAAAACGTAATTATTCCTCGTATTTTTGGTTTGTATTTTAAAAATGATATAGTTTACATGAAATATACATAATATACAGTTAATAAATACAATATAATATATACCTATTTATAGTAATAAATACTTTGGCAAATAAACTATGAACCATACAAATGCAGCAAATGTTTTACAATATACAAATAATGAATAGTTGGTGCATAAGATAATGGGTAAAATGTAAAATATATTTTAAATTTTGGGGTTTGAAAATCGATCTAATTTAACAAAAAACATTCAATATCTACTAATAGTGTATTATTATTTGCAATCACAAAATTTATTTATATATTATAATGTTTACTGCAATTAATAAACTAATATAAACTTGTCAAAAAATGACCACATATTTTTTTAAATTATTATTCTTAACACAAAAACTATCTACATTGACTATGGAGTACGATTTCAGCCATATTGTAAAACATTTGCTGCATTTGTATGGTTTATAGTTTTATCTGCCAAAGTATTTATTACTATATATTATATAGGTATATATATTGTATTTATTAACTGTATATTATGTATATTTCATGTAAACTATATCATTTTTAAAATACAAACCAAAAATACGAGGAACTACAACATACTTATTAATCCGTAGTATCTAACTAGTGTGACGTCATAAATCTCGCTTTGAGGCTATTCTATTAGAGACGGCATTGCGTCAGCATGGCCGCAAGTTGATAACCTAATAAAATTAACACTAGAAAAACCCGCGGGAACTGTCAAATTCAAAGTTATTCGTTTTACAGACTATAATTTTGCTTAACGTCATATTTTTTGCTATTGTTAATGTACCTAAATTTCCTAACCTAACCTAACAATCACATTTCCAGAGCATTGAACTAAACAAATGTTGTGCTTTACATTTTAAAACAGCAAAAAATATAACGTAAATTAACATTCTAACAATAACAATCTGTCAAAGAATGAAAAAGAAATTATTATTACCATAGAATGCGTTTTGATTTTTAGAATCTTGTTTTTTGTTCTTTATTGATATTGTTTGTCTAATTTTTTTTATTTTGTCCAGATTTAGTATATATTCTATTTGTTTTTTTTTATTTTTTGCTACAAATGTGTTATCAAGAGGAATTTTATAACAATAAAGCGTTGATTGACTGATTGATTGAATCAGGAGACAAATTGTAGATTAGCTATTAATTTTGTATTTATTGACGAACAGGGTCTTCAAAATGGGCCGATGCTTAACCGATTGCCTCAAATACACCATAGAAATCCCGGTCCACACGGTCTTCACATAGGAGCCCGTCTCCAGAATCCGAATATTATCCTGCCTTCGCATCCGATCAATTCGGGAATGGCGGGGAATCCTCCCTATGCCTATTCGAACTCCAACGTTGGACAGAACGTGCAGCCTGGTAAGTCCCATCGAATCTTTTTGTCCTTGTCAAAAAAATACAATTATAACTATTAGAAAATCTACTAAACTTTTTTTGTCTAATTATAATTTCTCTTGACTGATGATAATCAAAGTCCAAAATGATATTACTCGCAAATTTCGAAGTACAGTTGGTGGGGAAAGTTAACTTGTTCCACTAATTGATGATTACTACCACTAATTTTGATCTTATAAATGCTTACATTGATATTAGAGGAACAAACAAAAAAAAATTATTTATCAAATTATAATTCTCAATTTTTTACTCAATATAATGTACCCAAGTAATAACGTCAAAGGCCTGCCCTCGCCAAAGGGTGTATTCCGTTGCTTACCTTGGTGATGGTTTTATGTTCCGTTTTTATCGGTTTCCTGAAAGTTTTCTTATTACGGAACACGGTTGTGATGTGCAGGTCGGAACGTGCCCGTGTTCCGGGAACGTTCCTCTAAGGTCGGGAAAGTGACTGAAATTCGGGAAAGTTGTATTTTGATGCGAGTTGGAATATTCCTCGGAACATTCCCCACTTTTCGGGAACTTTTCTTAAATTTAGGGAAAGTAATCAAAACATTGGAAAAGTTGTGAACAGGCCACGTCACAAATAAAAAGAAGAGAAACTAGGTTATAAACATAACCTAAATTTGTTTCTTTTATCGACTTCTGTTGCTTCTGTTGTTATTATTTTGTTGTTTCTTTTAACGTTATTATTATTAAATATATTTTGAAAGTTATATTTTCTTAACTTTATCACTCTTCTGCTTTGGGGAATATTTCCGGGAACCTTCCCGGAAAGTTTCCAATTTTTCATATCAATAAAAAAAAATTCCATTCCCATCACTATCCCGATTTGGGGAACGTTCCCAGGAACATTCCCTCAAAATAAGATTTCCGGAATGTCCCCATCTCTAAACACGGTTTCTGAAAAATTCCGTTATAACTGTCACCAACCTAACCAGTGCGCGAAGGCTGGTTTTTCTGGTTTTGTTTGTCAATCAATGTCATTTATGTGACAGAAACCAAGCAAATATTGGAAGTTTGAGTGAAATACTCATTTAATTTCTAAGAATTTGTAATAATATTTTGTATTTACATCCAAAAGCAATGGAGGTAGGCAGTAAAGGTAAATAAATTTCATTAACTAAATAGAATGGTTTTTTAGGACCATTTAAACTTATCATGCAGCCATTGTTTCTTAAAGTCAGGAACATTTAAAGAAAACATGAAAAACAAGACAACAAGTAATCGTGAATGTTTTGTAAGCTATAAAAATATAAATATTGATTAGATTTGTTTATTTATTATTGATCTGTTTTAATATTGGACCTGAAAATCTTCACTTGAGCTGTCTAACGAGTTTAACAGTTTATTAATAAAGTACTTTTCAATATTAAACTCCATTGAAAAGAAGAAGCAGAGAATAGGTACATTAAAAATGCATAAAAGATAAATTTTATAATAGACGTATTGAAATTTAGAAAACATTTGACGTTTCCAATATTTTATCAAACCGTTCCATATCAAACCGATATTTTTCATGAACCGCTCTTTACCGTAGTTTACCGGTCTGGTTCGCCTGGTTTTGCAACGGAATACAGCCAAAATGATCATCGATTGTCATTCCCAAGTCAATTAATAAATTAATAATAATTATAATGTGTCTTTTTAGTCGGCGTAGTAACTCCCCAACAGAAAATCAACATCCCCGGCACTAGTCCGCGGTTCGGCGGTCCGCCCTCTGGGCCCGTGGGTTCGATGGGCGGTCCCATGGGCGGCGAGGGCGGCATAGTGCAAACACAGCCGCCGGCGCCTTCTCCCGCGCAACCTCAATCGGGCGCCCCAAGCGTGTCTCAGCCCGGACCTCAACAGGCCACACAAAATCCTGCCAACCCGACCGGTCCCCCACCGGCCCCATCTACTGGTAAGTCAGTTCGTGTTTCTAAGTTCAGACATTCTTTTACGTTGTGTCTAGGTGCACGTTAACGTGTACCCTATTATAATATTTGGGTACACGGAAAGACCAGAAATATTTCCGCACTAAGTAATGCCTAGCTATCAGATTTGCAAATAGGTATCTCTTTACTTAATGTAACTTAGTAATATCTGAATTATACAGCGGTAATTTAATCATATTGTAGTTTGCCATAAAGATATCTTGTTAAAATGATTTAGAAAATTACTTTTCTCTACAGATCCAGAAAAACGAAAATTAATTCAACAACAGTTAGTTCTACTACTTCACGCTCACAAGTGTCAAAGACGAGAATCAACCCAAGCAAACGGAGAGTCGTGGAATTGCACACTGCCACATTGTAAAACAATGAAAAACGTACTTAATCACATGACCACGTGTAACGCCGGAAAAACCTGTTCCGTAGCGCACTGTAGTTCGTCGAGACAAATAATTAGTCATTGGAAAAATTGCGTTAGACAAGACTGCCCCGTATGTTTGCCGCTGAAACAAGCTGATAGAAATAGGAACAACGCGGCGGCGGCCAATGCGCCTCAAAACGCGGCGCAACCTCCTCAAGTCAATACTTCCGAAGCTCAAATAAGACGCACCTACGACACCTTAGGTCTTTCTGCGAGCGCTGCCGGTCCTGCTCCTTCCGGAGTCCTGCCAACTGGTGCTCAACCCAGACCCAACCTTAGATTACCGGCGAACGCCAACCCGAACATGCGGCTGGACAGGTGCGCCACTGGAATTTTGAGAGGGATGCCTCCCGGACCTCAAAACGTCGCTCCTAATGTCAGTTTACCTCTCGGTAGCGATCCTACTTCAAATGTTATCGGTCAAAATCAAACACTCAATCAGCAAGCTGCCACGTTTCAACAGAACGTTAACAATGTTATGATAGGACTAGCCACTGGTGCCGAGGCCGCCAATCAAGGATTAGTCAGTCAATTACCCGGTGGTTTACAGCCTGGCCAGGTAACTGCCTCTCCGGTTACGGGAACGAAAGAATGGCATCAGTCGGTAACGGCGGATCTGCGCAATCATTTGGTGCATAAACTTGTTCAAGCAATTTTTCCAACGCCCGATCCTGAGGCCCTGTTGGATAAAAGGATGCACAATTTGGTCGCATACGCGCGAAAAGTTGAAGGTGACATGTACGAGATGGCGAATTCTCGCTCCGAATACTACCACCTTTTAGCGGAAAAAATTTACAAGATCCAGAAGGAGTTGGAGGAGAAAAGACAAAAGAGAAAAGAGCTGCAGATCGCACAGCAACGTCAGCACCAGCAACAACAGCAAGGGATCCGACCCAACTGTGCAATAAGGCCTGGAATTCCTTCCGCAATCGTTCAACCGCAACAAACTCTTCGCCCCAATTCGCCGCCTCTAGGCGCGAACAACATGGGCGGACTAGGAATGTTAAATCAACAAGGAAATCAGATGGTGTTTCCTGTGCAACAACAAGCCTCAACTCCACAACCATGTTCGCAACAACAACAGCAATCGAATGTGGTGGGTTTACCAGGTCCGAGTCCTACCACCTCGAATCCCGGTCTATCGCCATTCGGAAATCCACTCTCTCAAGGAAGCACAACTTCCACACCAACTCAATTCACCAATAACGGTCCTATCAGTTTACCTCAGGTTTCCCCAGCAGGCAATCAACAGAATCAGTTCGATTTGTTGAAGAGTAACCGGGTCACGCCCTCTCCGTCTAGTTTCGTTCAACAACACACTCCTCAACCCCAACCAAATACTCAAAGCAACATGAACACTCCCAGCCAACAAAACGGTAATAATAGATTAGGTAACAGCGAGGGTGGTGTGGCAACGCCGCACAATAATACCGGACCTAAATCAGTTAATTCCTCCAGAGGACCGTCTCCCGCACCTACTACTCCTATCCAGGCGTCTCCTAGTGCCGCGGCCAGTCTGGGCAAAGGTATGAGTTCGGCAGAACGAGCGGCGTTAAACGCGCCCAGGCAGTCGAACGTGTCGTCTCAAATGGCAGCCCTGATGGCCGCTTCGGAATGCAACGAAGACTCTCCCCCCGCGTCGGACGGTAACAAAGGAAAATTGGAACAAGTCAAAATGGAACCGATGGACGTTAAGCAGGAAATGGAGGACTCGTCTTCACAAGCCGAATGTTCGGGCGGCAAAAATATTAACAACGATATTAAGATGGAGATCAAGGAGGAAAAAGCGGAGCCCGCTGACGATTCGGAAGTGTCCGTGAAGGAGGAGAAGCCTGTTATTAAGGAGGAAGCTGGTGCTGAGGGTAGTGCTGATATTAAACCTTCGATTGATACAAGTTCCCAATCGACAAGCGGCGAAGGGGGTAAAAGAATAAAAGGTAAGTCGTATGTTGAGTGTTTTTCAAAAGTGGCTCGTTCCTCTAACTTTTTTATTTGTTTAGACTAAAAAAAAAGAATTGATTGACGTATTCAATTGTTTTGGTTTGGTCACTTTTTGCTTCACCGGAAATGACTACAACTTTTGATTTTTAAATGACACCATCTGTATGTTTTTACTTTGTCCGATAGAAAATGTCATTCTGAATAGAATGACATATGTCAACTTTTGACATTTTCAGTTAAAAAATAGTATTTTAAATTTCAATCTTGAGCAAATCACCACAATACACCAAAACACTTTTACTTTTACACTGGACGCGCGTTTCGCTAACCATGTTAGCATCATCAGCAGATGATTATAAACTAATGTACAATCTACAAGTTGAGCGTTTATATACTCGCTCAGTGGGCGTGGCAAAATCTAGCCAACCGAGTCAAAGCCCACTGAGCGTAACAGTTAGATTTCCGCTACTAGAGTAGTAGGAACAAAGAACTTGAAGGAATTGGACCGTTGTCTCTGTTCATACTATCTTTACATTTATTAATTCTGATGCTTTCATATGCATCTAATTGCTTGTAATTTGAGACTTGTTTAATTAATTTTAAATTATTAAGATCTATACAATGTTCTTTATCAACAATATGTTCGGCAACGCAAGATTTATCCGGTCTACCATATCTTATCTGAGCTAAATGTTCTTTAAATCTAGTTAATATTGATCTTCTAGTTTGCCCAACATATTTCTAATTACAATCTTTAAGAAATTTCATAAATACCCGACCTTCCCAGTGGAGGTGTTTTATCCTTTGGATTACCTAATAATTGTTGTAATTTATTATTAGTAATTTTAGTTTTTTATTATTAGTAATTTATAGTGCTAATAATAAATTACAATTATTAGGTAATCCAAAAGATAAAACACCTCCACTGGAAAGGTCGGGTATTTATGAAATTTCTTGTAAAGATTGTAATCAGAAATATGTTGGGCAAACTAGAAGATCAATATTAACTAGATTTAAGAACATTTAGCTCAGATAAGATATGGTAGACCGGATAAATCTTGCGTTGCCGAACATATTGTTGATAAAGAACATTGTATAGATCTTAATAATTTAAAATTAATTAAACAAGTCTCAAATTACAGGCAATTAGATGCATATGAAAGCATCAGAATTAATAAATGTAAAGATAGTATGAACAGAGACAACGGTCCAATTCCTTCAAGTTTTTTGTTCCTACTACTCTAGTGGCGGAAATCTAACTGTTACGCTCAGTGGGCTTTGATTAGGTTGGATAGATTTTGCCACGCCCACTCGCTGCCCACTGAGCGAGTATCTAAACGCTCAACTTGTAGATTGTACTTTAGTTTATAATCATCTGCTGATGATGCTAACATGGTTAGCGAAACGCGCGTCCAGTGTAAAAGTAAAAGTGTTTTGGTGTATTGTGGTGATTTAGTGTTTTATTTTGCTGTGTAACACCAAAGGTTCCAACTCTACAGTAATCTTGAGTGGCTTTGTTAAAACCGATTATTTTTAATCAAGGAATCTTTGAAAAATAGATTTGTTTGTCTAATATTTTTTGTCTCTTCCTGGTCTGTTAAAAGATGTCCATCCAGATCGTATTTTCATCACTATCAGAAATCAATTTTCTCAAATGGAACGAAGTAGCAAATTTGGTAACAGCATTATTTTACAAATGATTTGGTACCACATGCTTGGAATTTCGAGACAAATTGTCCTGTTTATCGTCGTGGTTCTCTATATTGAATTTTAAAATACTATATTGTTTAAGTGAAAATGTCAAAAGTTGACATATGTTATTTCATTCCGAATGTCATTTAGGCTCTCAAAATTGAATTTTAAAATACAATTTTATTTAAGCAAAAAACGTCAATAGTTGACATTCCGTTCAGAATCAAATATCATTATCAAATAAAATAAAAGAATACGGAATGTACCAAATAAGTATTAAAAGTTTTAGTCAGTTCCAATGAAACAGGAAGTGACCAAAACTAATTGAATACGCCAGTCACTCCCGATTTATGTCATACACTAGTATACCAAATCTCATCTTTTTTATCCGAAAAAGTAGAGTTATAGGGGTGAGTCACTTTAAAAAACCCCGGATGTTTTAAGTGTGTTTGATTCGATTTTTGATTGTCTGTTACAGTATTCAAGTCTGATGAACTAAGACAAAAGCTGATGCCTACTCTGGAAAAATTGTACAGGCAGGATCCTGAAAGCGTACCTTTCAGGCAACCTGTAGATATTCAGACGTTGGGTATTCCCGATTACTTCGATATTATTAAGAAACCGATGGACTTGTCAACTATTAAGAGAAAATTAGATATTGGCAAATATCAGGATCCTTGGGAGTATGTGGATGATGTATGGCTTATGTTCGATAATGCTTGGCTGTACAATAGAAAAACTAGTCGGGTGTATAGATATTGTACCAAGGTAACGTTTTAATTTATTTATTTGTTGTTGTTTTTTAGTTTCTATTATTATTTTTAGCTATCAGAGGTGTTCGAACATGAAATAGATCCTGTAATGCAATCGATGGGGTATTGTTGTGGTAGGAAGTATACCTTTAATCCTCAGGTTCTCTGTTGTTACGGTAAACAATTATGTACCATTCCGAGAGACGCAAAATACTACAGCTACCAAAACAAGTAAGAATATATGAAAAAAAAAATAATGCATATCTGATTTGTATTTGAATTTACAGTTTAAAAGCTTACGGCCTTGGTTCAGATCGGTACACCTTTTGTCAGAAGTGTTTTAATGACATTCAAGGAGACACTGTCACATTGGGCGACGATCCTACTCAGGCTCAAACGTAAGTTAAATTTTTATTTAAACAAATTATTAGATTTAAATATATATTTTATATATTTCATGTTTCACAATTTGCAATAATTATTGTTTACATACGTCAAATCAACAAAAATGATTTTAAAATATTTAATTAAGATACATAGTTTATTTTGAACATACATAAGAGATATTCGAACTACTATGACAGTCAGATTAAAAAGGGTGCGTCCAATTATTATGAGAGGGAATCATGATAGGGAGTAGAGTCACACTAAGCTCAAACCCACTAACGACCAGGTCGCAGCGACCCAAGGACTGTATACAGGGTGTTTCAAAACAAATGCGAAAAACTTCAGGGGGTGATTCCTTGTTCAAAATAAAGGGTAGTTTGCTTCATAAACGTTGGGTCAAAAGTCAACCATTAGGGAGATATCGCGGTACAAAGATGGCGGAAAAATAATGTTTTTATTTTTTATCTTGAAAACGAAAAGAGATAGACTAATAAAATTTTATGGAAGCATTACTGTTATGAAAACACACTTTCTGGTAATTTTTTCACTTTTTTAAAACGAGTGGAAGTGGTTGAAATAAACTACCCCTATCATTCTTGTTAACGAAATTTAAAGAAAAATCTTATCAAACACATGCAAATGCTTTAATTTGGATAGTTTAGTTTGTTTAGAAACTTTTTTATCTCTTGTGTTTTTTTGATAAAACTCACCGATTTGAAATTAAAAAATAAAATGTAAAGCATTACATGTCAGGACAAAAAACATTTTCTGATAAAGAATCTAGTGATAATAACGATAATAATAATCATCTAGATAATAACGTATTGCAGTAGAGTAATATCAAATAAAATAATATTAGGAACATCCTAAAAAGTAACAGCGGCCGACTAGATTTTTTCCTAAAAAAATTACAGCAGCCCACTAGATTCTTTATCAGAAAATGTTTTTTGTCCTGGCATGTAATGCTTTACATTTTATTTTTTAATTTCAAATCGGTAAGTTTATCAAAAAAATACAAGAGATAAAAAAGTTTCTAAACAAACTAAGCTATCCAAATTAATTTTTTTGCATGTGTTTGATAAGATTTTTCTTTAAATTTCGTTAACAAGAATGATAGGGGTAGTTTATTTCAACCCCTTCCACTCATTTTAAAAAAGTGAAAAAATTACCAGAAAGTGTGTTTTCATAACAGTAATGCTTCCATAAAATTTTATTAGTCTCTTTAAAATCTCTTTTCTTTAATCTCTTTTCGTTTTCAAGATAAAAAATAAAAACATTATTTTTCCGCCATTTTTGTACCGCGATATCTCCCTAATGGTTGACTTTTGACCCAACGTTTATGAAGGACTGTTCGATCGCGTCAAATCGCCGCTGTCGTAGTCGCCGTGGAATGCTACGTCACGCGCTGACCAGCGCTCCACAGTGCGGCGGATGGTTATTCTAGCGGGACAAAATCTCAAGAGCAATGTTTGGGACTTAAAATCTAAGAACGTAGCAAATGGTCTAATATACAGCAACTATATGGTTAAATTTATTTATTTATTAATAACTTAATTTATTAATAAATAAATACAAGATAATAAAACGATATGATATTATTCGTACATGATACACAAAAACCGTATTGTAAACTATTGCCAAATACATAAAATTATGATATCAAAAAACTCTTTAGCAGTTATTTTTAAATTAATTTGTAATCTTGTGACACCCTCTATAATTTATTTTAAAAAAATATATTTTATTTTGAAAATAATAAATAAGATAGATATTTTAATTTTAATTTTAACACTCGGTAATTGTAAATTCATATATTAAGTATCTAAGACAATTTTTTAAACTCAGTGCCTTTTGATGGAGTTGTTTTGTTTTTATACTATCCGATTGAAATGAATCTTTTTGGGCATTCACCTGTTAAGCTTGAACTCCCTGTGACTGCGACTACCTGTGTTGGTAACTATTGGTAACTCAAAAGATCTACATCATTCAATATATCGATATTTGAAAAAAAAGTGTAAGTTTGATATCTGCAGAACAAAGGCACGAAGGATTTTAACAAATAATATACATACAGTAGAAAAGTACATACCTTTGGCAATCTTCAACATAATTTGGCTTTCTAATAAAATGTATAAGCATTTGTAAATATTTTGTTTTCGTATGATCTCTGCCTTGCTGAGCAGAAAACGACCAAATTTGGTTGATAAAAATGTATCGAAATACAAAGAATATTCATGCATTTTTTATCAATTGGAATGTCTACTATTTATTCTTATCAGTACACATTTTTTGGCTTATTTCTAACCAAACGCTTTTGTCCCGCTAAATTTATCTTCCAACGCACTGTGCGCTCGTCCGTCAAATGCAAAAATAACTGTCACTGTCTAAAATCTTTAGCGCCAACTTCAACTCGGTCAGTAGATGACGTAAAAAAACTGACAGTGCAGGAAGATAGGAATCGAACTATCCTTATCTCTATAGTATCCTTGGGTGGTGCCCACTCCCACCTCTCACTTGCGTGCCCCCTTCAAGGGAGCACACATGTAGTAGAAAATAAGAAAAATCTTCTCCCATTTTTCATCCAGATATCGATATTAATTGAGAAATTATTTGAAAAAAAATCTAAATAAAGTTAAATTTCTACATCCTGTATCTCCGAAACGAAGCATTTTAGGGGCTAAAGGGCTAAATTTACACGAACTTTTTTACTTATTTTTATGTGCAGAATATACTGCCGAAGATTCCCGAATACAATTCGGACCACCCTGAATATCATATTAGTTTAGATAAGTCTCAGCCACACTCATATAAATCACTGTACCGCAGTAATTTAGATTTTTAATAAAGATATGTAAATAGTCGACTTTTACTTTTGTAGTGCCATTAAAAAGGACCAATTTAAAGAAATGAAAAATGATCACCTCGAGCTAGAAGAATTCGTTCATTGCACGGATTGTGGTAGAAAACTTCATAAAATTTGTGTACTTCATCACGAGGCGATCTGGCCGCAAGGATTCACGTGCGAGGAGTGTTTAAAATTAAAAAATCTTAAACGGCGTGACAACAAATTTAATGCCAAACGGTTGCCCATAACAAATCTAGGTTTATACATCGAAAATCGAGTCAATGTCTTCCTAAAAAAGAAAGAGGCCGGAGCGGGCGACGTTCATATTCGTGTGGTGTCAAGCAGCGAGAAAGTGGTTGAAGTCAAACCGGGCATGCGTAGCAAATTCGTGGAGTCTGGCGAACTGTCGTCCGAATTTCCGTACCGGGCCAAGGCCCTGTTTGCTTTCGAGGAGATCGACGGCGTGGACGTGTGTTTCTTCGGCATGCACGTGCAAGAGTACGGCAGCGAATGTCCTCCACCCAACACCCGCCGCGTCTATATAGCCTATCTGGACTCTGTGCATTTTTTCAAACCCAAACAGTTCAGGACAGCGGTCTACCACGAAATTTTGTTGAGTTACTTGGACTATGTGAAACAATTAGGTTACACCATGGCCCACATTTGGGCGTGTCCACCTAGCGAGGGGGACGATTACATCTTTCACTGTCATCCGCCCGATCAGAAGATTCCCAAGCCGAAACGGTTGCAAGACTGGTACAAGAAGATGCTCGATAAGGCTATCAGCGAGCGAACCATTTTGGATTATAAAGTAAGGGTTTTTGGGTTTGTTTGAAGGTCGTTTTTAATGTAATGGTGTGTGTTTTTTTTTATTAGGATATACTCAAACAAGCGATGGAGGATAATCTTCGATCGGCTGCGGATCTGCCTTATTTCGAGGGAGACTTCTGGCCGAACGTGTTGGAGGAGAGTATTAAAGAACTGGATCAGGAGGAGGAAGAGAAAAGGAAACAGGCGGAGGCTGCTGAGGCTGCGGTAAGTTTACCTAGCGTTGGTAGATGTCCACTCTTGGACAGGAAGAACGTCTGTTCAAAGAAGGATGAGAAATATACAGGGTGTTTCAAAACAAATGCGAAAAACTTCAGAGGGTGATTCCTTGTTCAAAATAAAGGGTAGTTTGCTTCATAAACGTTGGATCAAAAGTCAACCATTAGGGAGATATTGCGGTACAAAGATGGCGGAAAAATAATGTATTTATTTTTTATCTTGAAAACGAAAAGAGATAGACTAATAACATTTTATGGAAGCATTACTGTTATGAAAACACACTTTCTGGTAATTTTTTCACTTTTTTAAAATGAGTGGAAGGGGTTGAAATAAACTACCCCTATCATTCTTGTTAACGAAATTTAAAGAAAAATCTTATCAAACACATGCAAAAAATTAATTTGGATAGTTTAGTTTGTTTAGAAACTTTTTTATCTCTTGTATTTTTTTGATAAAACACCGATTTGAAATTAAAAAATAAAATGTAAAGCATTACATGTCAGGACAAAAACATTTTCTGATAAAGAATCTAGTGGGCTGCTGTAATTTTTTTAGGAAAAAATCTAGTCCGCCGCTGTTACTTTTTAGGATGTTCCTAATATCATTTTATTTGACATTACTCTACTGCAATACGTTATTATCTAGATGATTATTATTATCGTTATTATCACTAGATTCTTAATCTAAAAATGTTTTTTGTCCTGACATGTAATGCTTTACATTTTATTTTTTAATTTCCAATCGGTGAGTTTTATCAAAAAAACACAAGAGGTAAAAAGTCTCTAAACAAACTAAACTATCCAAATTAAAGCATTTGCATGTGTTTGATAAGATTTTTCTTTAAATTTCGTTAACAAGAATGATAGGGGGTAGTTTATTTCAACCCCTTCCACTCATTTTAAAAAAGTAAAAAAAATTACCTGAAAGTGTGTTTTCATAACAGTAATGCTTCCATAAAATTTCATTAGTCTATCTCTTTTCGTTTTCAAGATAAAAAATAAAAACATTATTTTTCCGCCATCTTCCTAATGGTTGACTTTTGACCCAACGTTTATAAAGCAAACTACCCTTTATTTTGAACAAGGAATCATCCCCTAAAGTTTTTCGCATTTGTTTTGAAACACCCTGTATATATATTTTTTCTGTTTTACTTAAGTCATCATTTGTTTCCTTTGTTTCCAATGCCTCGTTAAGTTTTTTCTCTTCATTTAAACCAGAGACAATTTTTTTCTCCTTATGCTTTCCTGCTTATTTTATTTGAAATTTTTATATATCTGAAATATTGCATTTCAAAACAGCATATGGACCTTTGAATAAGAAGACTAAGGAAGGAGCATATCAAAAATCTTAGGTACACCGCGATGGGCCTCAAATATGGCCGACTTAAATTCCGGTTTATCAGTGTCGTTCTAATTTTATTTAAAAAATGTAAAACTATGATGTAGGGTAGACGTGGGGTAGACTCAATAATTTGTTGTTTTATTTTACGTTGTGAATAAATGTTGGTAGTTATTAAAATTGTTATAAAATATATAATTCTAATAAAAATAGATAAGTTATAATAAGTATTTATTAACACAAACATCCGATACGCTACTGAAGCAGGTAAGTCAAATTAACGTATCTAAATTCTTTGCCATCTAATTTTTGACAAGTAATAAATAAAAGCTAAAATGCAAGAAAAATATATAATTTAGTTAATTTAAGTGAATTTCATAAATGATCGGTTTACTACACGTATGTATATTATATAATCACTTACTAGCGAAAAGTTGTTCCATTATTTCACTCAATTTTTGCCGAGATCTACCGCACGCTACACAACCAACTATTTTAGAGTCTTTTTCGATAAATCGCGATAGTGTCACTGTTAATTTGAGTTCTGCCACAATTTCCATCTAGATTTACTACCTTTATACAACTATCAGTAGTAGAATAAATAATAAATAACATAAAATAAGCTCCGCAAAGACTGACAAATCCACATAATTTCAAATCAAATTCAAATGTGTCAAATGAATCGTCAAACAGAACTGTCAAGGATCCCCACCCTAGAGAGCTTTTATGGTGGCTTTTCCGCCCACCATGCATGAATACATGGATAGCATTATGCTCCTTCCTTAGTCTTCTTATTCAAAGATATGGACACAGTTTAAAGAATATAAATATATCAGTTGGCCCACTCTTCGCCCGTATCAAAATTCCTCCCGCCGCTCCCCGCCTGTCTTGTAGACTTGGGTCAGTCTATATCCGTTGCTCGACGTGTACACAGCGTCCCAAGTTTATTTTAGTTTTGTTTTCGGTCCGACGCATAGGGTGAACCAAAAATAGTGTTTTAGTTGTTTTGTTCGAATTGTGAATAAAATGTCTACTATAAATATTTGTGCAGTGGGTGGTTGTGAAAGTAGAATGACAGACAATATGTCGTTCTTTAGGTGCCCAAAAGATGAAGGAAGGTATGTGTTTATATAGTACCTATATGATATTAAATATATAATTGTCTGATGCACAAAGGGAGTATTAGCTGATGAAATGTTTAAACTGTTTTCGTTACCAAACTAAATTTGTTTCGTATTTGCTTGCCGATTTAAAATATATAGTGTGAATAAAACATTTATAGGACAAAAATGACACTGTGAAAATAACTACATAAAATTTCATTTAGAATACTTGCTTCATAGATCTCATATTTCATAGATATCAGATATTTACGAAAGGTATTTTTAGCTATTTTCATATTTCTTATTTAGTTTGAAGTCAATTTAAGAAATTTCTTAAAAAATGTCTATACCTCTGCGGCGGATTCACCTTTTTATAAAAAGTTCTTTATGTATTTCGCTTTCGCCACTTGTATATGTAACGCACTGTATATGTAATAAAATAAATTTGCCTAACGAACAAGAAAATTCTTAACGTCGCCGGGGTCTGAAACAAAAAAAAACACAAAGAACAAAGAAAAAACTATTTCAATAAAACAAATAATCATATGAAGAAAAAATACTCATCTACAGAAAGTTTAACCTGACAAATGTCATTTTAATAGAATGTCAACGGTTTTTAGTAGACGTATCTGTTGAAAAAAAATGAAGTGCTCTTGAGTAGTTGTATTTAGTTATTTTAAATAGTTATTTCTTTGTTCTTTGTTATTTTTTCCTTCATACGGCTGGAAGAGATATACTTCCCGAAACGTTAAGCAATTTTTTGTCCGTTTGGCAAATTTGTTTATTAGCAAATCACTGCTGACAAGTTGGTTTCCGCTAGATTAACAATGTTTACATGTCGCGAAATACTCATAGAACGTTTAAGAAGAGATGAATCCGTCACAGTGGTACAGACATTTTTTAAATAAAAAATGTTTGTACGCAGACATTTTTTTAAATAAAAAATGATTGTTCCTTGATGAGGGGTTCGTTTTTTTCGAAAATATCTAGGTTTTTCGCCACTGGAAGGGAAATCTTCAAAAAAACTACTTTTTTATGTTTATGAAAAATATGTTTTCATTGTATAGTTTTACCTTCTAGTGACGAAAAACTCAGATCTTTTTCAGGAACTGAAATAATTATACACAAACAGTGTATACTTATTTCAGGTGGGTAAATATCCAGTGAGTATTATAAAGAAATTTGTGTATATATGTATCTGGTATATACCCAGAAGACGCAGGCTATATATAGTTATTGAGAGTATATTTCGTCGGGGAATCTTACATCACAGTTTAAAGAATATAAATATATCAGTTGACCCACTCTTCGCCCGTACCAAATTCCTCCCGCCGCTCCCCGCCTGTCTTTAGACTTGGGTCAGTCTACATCCGTTGCTCGACGTGTACACAGCGTTCCAAGTGATAGGGTAAACCAGAAATAGTGTTTTAGTTGTTTTGTTCGAATTGTGAATAAAATGTCTACTAGAAATATTTGTGCAGTGGGTGGTTGTGAAAGTAGAATGACAGACAATATATCGTTCTTTAGGCGCCCAAAAGATGAAGGAAGGTATGTGTTTATATAGTACCTATATGATATTAAATATATAATAATTAATATATACATATTCAGTATATTATAATTATGGAAACCTAACTATGAATAAATTGTTTTAAAAATATTCATATAAATTAAAAGATTTTACTCAAAATATGCACAAAATATTTATTTTTAACAATTAGTTTATTATTTTAGTAGATATTTTAGAGTAGTAGTAAATACTTTACTATTATGTTTTGGATTTTGCAGTATTTACCGGTTTGCAAAGTGCATATTAAATTATTTTTTAAGATATTTGCATTTTTTTAAATAGCGTGTTTTACTTTTTAGATGTTTGTATTTTAACTACCTACCTGGAAAGTCCAAATTTTATCGTCAGGTAATAAAAATACGTGCATACAACTTGACAAGTTTTTTTAGTTTTTTTACTAAATTTTATGTAACAGTAAATATAACAATTGAGTATCCAGAAATGACAAATGTTCAGGAAACCGTTTTTTTAATTCAAATTATGCATGGACTTTTATATCCGAGTTTATATCGTTTTTCCCATTTTTAAATGCCTGTTTCTATGTGGCCGTTATCGATATTCCCGTTTATTTAGGTACCAAAAGGTGTTTTGGTACTTTTATTATTTTTCCCGTGTGCTCTTCAATTAGTAGTAAATACTGTAATAAATTATATTATATTTTTCTACTTGCTATATTAAAATTCCTTAGTATTTTTAGTTGATCCCTCCTATACGGCCAGCGTTCTGACTGATAAAATAACACTTCCGCTGCACCCGGTAAACGTATAAATTTTTTGTCACCTCGAAGGGCCACGGGCCGCCTTTGAAGTCAAAATAACAATAGAATTCCTTAGAGTGGGCCAACTGGTATGTATTCTTTAAACTGTGATATGGATCAGAAATGTTTCGTACTCTACTTTCCTTGTCAATTCCACTCAAGTGTCTTGCATTTCTTCAGCAAGAGTCGTTTAGTTGGTCGTGTTTTCTTAGCGATAATTTAATATAATAATCTTTAATATACGACACTCATGTACTACAAAGAAAAGACTACATACTGCGTCTAACTACCACCATCCAACAGTGACTGATTATAATTTATTTTAATTTGCTTTTGAATTTTGTTGGCATCTGGAATAAGGAGGTAAAGATATTAAAATTGTCTGTGTATTAAAGATATTTTCATCGATGGAAGAGAGCGAAGTGGGTCCCGATGGGAAAAAGAAGGGCCAAAAGAAGGCGAAGAAAAACACTAAATCCAAAGCAAACCAAAGAAAAAACAGTAACAAAAAGTCGAACACTCCTCAGACTGGCAACGATTTGTCGACGAAGATATTCGCGACCATGGAAAAACACAAGGAGGTGTTTTTCGTAATTCGGTTGCATTCCGTGCAATCCGCGGCAAGTCTTAAGGTAAGCGTATTAGAAATTTTAAATAATTATATAGGGTGAATCTTAGATAAGTACACGTACATAAACTACAGAAAATAAACTAAATAAATGTACTCCTAGTCTATAAGAGCTAGCAACGTTTTCGAGAAAGTATTTTAAGACGTCCGGCTCTTTGATATATGTTTTACTATGCTCTCTGGAACAGCATGCGGCCCGTCTGGCTGCCGATACCCGTTGCGTTCACTACTGCGCATCGGAAGAAGATCCTATACTTTTTATTAATTTAGTTCTGTAAATTCTAGTATTGAATATAATTCGAACATGTCTCCATAGCGCAGTGCGTCGAGTTTCCGACCACGAACCGGTGATTCAGAGTTCGAATCCGGGTCAGGGAAAATACTTTTTTATTTTATTTTCGTTTATATTCTGATAGTGTAAAGTATTAAATAATTCTGGTAATTTAAAAAAAAAATATTTAAAACTTTACTATCAGAATGTAAACGAAAATAAAATAAAAAAGTCTTTGCTCTGGCCCGGATTCGAACTCTGAATCATCGGTTCGAGGTCGGAAACTCTACGCACTGCGCTATTGAGACATGTTCGATTTATATTCAATACTAGAATTTAAAGGACTAATAAAAATATAGAATCTTCTTTCAATGCGCAGTAGGGAACGCAACGTTTACCGGCAGCCAGACGGGCCGCATGCTGTTCTAGAGAGCATAGTAAAACGTCTTAAAATACTTGTTTTTCCGACGTTGCTAGTATTCTTTATCATATTAAACCTGCAAAAAGATTTATATAATATTTAATCAGAATTATAAACAATTTATCAGAGGGTGAAAAATAATTTATATTACAATCAAAAAGCGTTTTTAATTTTCAGGATTTAGAAAAAACCAACTATATTTTCATATTTTTTTTTATTTTTCTCTATAACTTTGTTTTTTTTTTCTATAACTCTATAAATTTGGAAAATAAACGGGATTAACCATTTTAAAATGTGCATTTTTTATAAAGAATGTATTTTTCTGATAATGTTAATATAAAAAAGTTTTTCCTCTTGTCTCTTGTAAACACCCTTGATAGCTTGCGCCTATAATCAATCTTAAATTGCGTTTTACTTAAAACCAAACCAATATAGTAAACGCCACGAATGTTTGAGGGCGATTCATCGGTCGCTACCATGTGAACTAATCTGTTCAAGGTCACATAAAACTTAATTCCAGTGCCGTGGTGTTTCAAGTCATATAATAATCAATATATAATCTGTTGTAACCTTAGATCTTATAAACTTCGTGGATAAGTAAATTCGCTTAATTTTTGTTGAAGACACATCAGCGACATTCGACTATCTGATTATCTTTGTCTTTGACACTGATTGACCAATCGTCTGTCTTTGTTTTGTGTATATGTCACACAAAACATCCCCCTTTAGAACTTCGTCTGTCATGTTAAGAAATGAAAGTAAATAATAAAGCGCCTCTCGTGTTTGTTCGCACTCAAAAAATTTCAATTAATGCCTGTATATATTTTAATATATTTTTTAAATTTACATTTTTTTAATTGTGAAGTAATATATTACATTTAAATGGAATATATTACATAACAATTATGTCAATTACAGGATTACAAGCTTGTTTTCTAACATTTTTTAAATAAAACGAATTATAAAATTTCAATATATGTATATTTGTGGTAGGTATGAAAAAAGTAAAATATAAAATGGACAAACGCTTACTTACATTGCAATAAAACTTCCACTTTTAGTTTTGCAATCCAAACGCAATATTTCTATTTCACAAATAAAAATATCCGACAACACTAAAATCACTGAAATTTCCGCGGCTGACAACGAAAACTGAAAAATATAACGGCACTTTCTGTTTTGAACCTGCATATCAACATTACGCTGTACTATTATGTGTTTGTTGTTGAAATAATATAAAATATCTAATTATAACTTGTAAATTTTAATATTTTAACATGATTTTAACTACTTTTGACAATAACTAACTTTTTGTTATCAAGATGACATTTTAGACGGCAACTGACGTATATGTCATAATATTTGAATTTTAAGTACGTATGTAATATAATTTAAATTACTATAATGCAACTTTATACTTAGAAAACATTTATACATTCACAAAATACAACAAAGTCTAATAATATAGTTTGAAAACAATGAATATTGAATTAAAATTGAAAAAGTTGAGCCCGACCCCTTGTGTCAAAATTAGAAGATTAAATTTTCGCAATTTTTACACCATTTGATGACCGGTGGCGCCTCTAGTGTTTGTTCGGGCGGTTGGGCTTTGACTCCCGCTTATGGCCATTAAAGAAAAAGTTCTAAAGGGGGATGTTTTGTGATATGTCATTTTTATGTCAGAAAATAGAAAATGTAAATATATAAATTTGAGAAAATAATATTGTTATTCGGATATTAATTATTTATTGGATAATATTTACTAGTATATTAACTATTTAACGAAAAAAAAAAATCAAAGGTAAATTACCTAATAGTATTTAAAGCGATTAAGTTACGTAACATAAATATGTATTTCGCTGAATAAAAGTCAGTTGAAGAAACGATTTTAAATAATATATATCTTGTATTTTAAAAATGTGGAACAATCTTCAGAGGTTTTCCTACTTTTATAGTGTTGTGGAGTTCTTTTGAGGATAAGATTTTTCCTATTGCGGACAGCTTCACACATAACACTTTTATTAGTCATAATATAGTGTCTATTTATCCACTAATTTTATCGCACTACAAAAAAAATAGAAATCTAAAATATCGTCGGAATTGCAAATTAACTCTTTATTATCACGAGTCAAACAGTATACAAAAAACACAAAATGTGACATTAATTAAATTATTTTATTAAAATATGTTTTGACTTTTCAAAGTCAAAATATTTTAACGTTTCCCTGGTTACTGATTTCTATGTGTTGCCCATTCATCATAGCTATTTTTCAAAGTAGTATTTTAAAACATTTTTATAGTCTATAAAATGAATAACTTTGAATTTTGACCGTTATTTTTTACCAACATGGCAAATATAAAAGCCCTCTATCCAAAAAGTTACTGATATTCTTTAAAATGAGTGCCTGAACGAATCAGATAGGTAACTCTTTTTACTTTCGTGAAATAGAAAAGGAAAATTATAAAACAAGCGACAGTTCTTCCTCTTCTTGCAAAAATCAACGCGAAATGTCATAATTGACAAAAGTAAAATGTCATCAGCCTTTGACATTTCTAAATATCAAACCAATACCGTCTCTAATAGAACAGCCTTGGAGCGAGATTTATGACGTCACGCTAGTTAGATACCACGGATTAATAAATATGTTGTAGAATACATGGAAAACATAATTATTCCTCGTATTTTTGGTTTGTATTTTAAAAATGATATAGTTCACATAATATACAGTTAATAAATACAATATATATACCTATTTATAGTAATAAATACTTTGGTAAATAAACTATGAACCATACAAATGCATCAAATGTTTTACAATATACAAATAATGAATAGGTACATAAGATAATGGGTAAAATGTAAAATATATTTTAAATTTTGGGGTTTGAAAATCGATCTAATTTAACAAAAAATATTCAATATCTACTAATAGTGATGTATTATTATTTGCATTCACAAAATTTATATGTATATTTTGCAAGCATCAATGTGCGAAAAATTATATTTGCAAATAATACAATATCATAGAAAAAAGGCGTCAGCGATGGCTATGAAATGAAGATCGCTGTCATTTTATATGTAAAATTATTCTAAAATTTTTGATTTTTTGGGATTTAGGTTCGGGAAAAACGCTGATTAAGTTTGCATTTGGTTTTTCATTATTTTTTTTTGGTTTAAAAAAAACGTTATAGCTAACGTTTATAGCCTTCATCAGTGCTGTGTCATATGAAAAAAATGTCGAATGTAAATGTGTCGAATATAATCCAAAAAATTACATATACGAGGAATGTTTTCCATGTATTCTACAATATAATTAATCCGTAGTATCTAACTAGCGTGACGTCAGAAATCTCGCTCCGAGGCTGTTCTATTAGAGACGGCATTGCATCAGCATGGCCCGCAAGTTGCTAACCTAATAAAACTAACACTAGAAAAGCCCGCGGGAACTGTCAAATTCAAAGTTATTCGTTATACAGACTATAAAAAAGAATTTATCGTTATAATATGATTTAATTTTTGTTTAAAATATATATAAAAAGTATATTGGAAATAATATGACAAATATTTTCAAAATAATAAATACAAGTATCAGTTATATCTTGATTGGAAAATTTTGTGGTCTATATTTTTAGTAATTGTTGTCAACGCAGCGAAAAAAACGCTCCAAGTTAGCATTTACGTCTAATATCGTTCTGCGCATGCTCAGTAGCGTACGCAGAGAGAAGGATAGATTTATACAATAATCTTATAGAAAGAAATAAATAGAAAAATGCATGTGAAAGTTTATAAGATCTAAGGTTGTAACTTGTTGTTTTAACTGTCAAAGTCTTGTCAAAGCAAATATTTGGATATAAATGTAAAATGGAATGCCCCATTGGTCACACTGCAAGCACACCAATGGACTGACGCACAAAAACGAATCAATCAAAGAAACGCGATATAGTATCGTCTTTGTCAATCACGCTAACATTTTAGAATAAGTAGGAGGAGCGCAGGGAGATCATTAGACCGGGCCTTTAAAAACCTGCGTCTGTGGTAAAAATTTACGTTTTTAATGTAAAAATGATAGCGCGCTTGTCGATTCTAACTTCATCAAGCGATGAATCACTCCCAAACATTCGTGGCGACATCTTTGGTCGTGTACTTATTTATTTACTAACCGAATCAAATTTTCTGCAGCCCATTCAGGACCCCGACCCGTTTATAAATTGCGATCTCATGGACGGACGCGACGCGTTCCTCACGCTAGCCCGAGAAAAACACTTTGAATTTTCGTCGTTGCGCCGGGCCAAGTACAGCACCATGTCCATGCTGTACGAGCTGCACAACCAGGGACAAGACAAGTTCGTGTACACGTGTAACGAGTGCAAGGCGCACGTGGAGACCCGCTACCACTGCACCTTCTGCGAGGATTTCGACTTGTGCATTCAGTGCTACGAGAAGGTGGGCCACCAGCACAAAATGGACAAGCTCGGCCTGGGCCTGGACGACGCCAGTTCCCCCAGCGATAACAACAAAGCCAATCCGCAGGAAGCGAGAAAATTATCGATACAGGTGAGTATTTTTCGTGTGTTATGTATTTATAGACTGTGGGCCATAAAAATTACATGTATGACAAAATTAACGCACCCATGTGCCTATTATACAAAGCAAAACAAAATGTTATTTTGGCGAAAGTTTGTTTTGATATAATATGATTATTTTTTATTTGTTTTTATTGTTTTACATATGTATGTACAGGGTGTCCCATTAAGAATAGCTCTCGGCTGTATCTCGGAAAGTATTAGCCGTCGCGGCTGCGGAAAAAAAAATATTTATAACTAAAGAGGCTATGGGAAATTGCTGGAAATTATTTTCAAGTTTGTAGAACGACCACTAGGGGCCGCAACTGCAACAAAAAATAAGAAAATGGAGTTTTTACACAATTTTGCCTAGATAAGGTGTACTATAAGTAACAGCTTCATAATCTTCAGTAAATTTTGAATATTTTTTGTTAGAGCCATTTTCCCCTATCTACCAAAATAAAGTGGTGGGGGAAGGTTAGATCTGTTTTTATTTGAATATTAATAACTCTGGACTGGATGATCGGAATCCAACAAGCGAGGGCTCGTTTAAAAGAGCGTTTCTTACTCTATATTGTATCATATAAACAATAATAATAAGGTTTTGAATGTAGACGCTAGGGGGCGCTGTCTTACAATTTAACAAACATTGCGCGTTTTTAAAAAAAAATAAATGCAATAGTATATGTAATTTTAGCTGATAGTAAAGAGTAGTAAAAGCTTAAAAAGTCAGTGAAAACCGCATTTTGATATCTTCTTTCAAACCGAAGATATTAGCAAAATTAGAATAAATACCAAAAAATAAGCCCTTAATTACCTTATTTTTACAACACGGTATCAGTAGCTCTCTTAATTATGCCCATTCTAACAAAAAAATAAGATAGAAACAGTTAGTTTATTTTAAAATCGACGAAATACCAGAATACCATAATACCAGAGGTATTAATATCTAATAATTAAGATATTAACAGTGAACAAGAAACGATGATTCAGTGAAGTCATGGTAGGCTTTGGAAAAAAGTTGCCTTTGACGTAATAGTATAAACGTCAAATTGTTATTAGATCAACATTTTGACAGTCTTTATCTTTTGATTGCTTTTTCAAAATGCCAACAACTTTAACTACTTCAAATAATAAAGGCATTTTGAAAAAGCATTTAAAAGATAAAAAACGCTGCTAGACTATCAAGTATTAGCCCCTACGGCTAATACTTTCGGAGGTACAGCCGAGAGCTATTCTTGTGGGACACCCTGTACATTACTAACTTCTACAGATGCCTGAGCAATACATTTATTTATATTAGATTGTATTAAAAAAGCGTATTTTATTTTTCTTATAGAGGCTAGCGGTTCTTTCATAATAATCTTTTAATCAGTTTTAGAATACGTTAAAACTTTTCATTATTATTATATATTCACTATTTCATGATTTTTTTTATTTCAGAGATGTATTCAGTCTCTGGTGCACGCTTGTCAGTGCAGAGATGCGAACTGCCGCTTGCCGAGCTGTCAAAAAATGAAACGTGTGGTTCAGCATACGAAAAATTGTAAGAGAAAAACCAACGGCGGCTGTCCTATTTGTAAACAGCTCATCGCTCTCTGTTGTTATCATGCCAAAAATTGTCAAGAAACAAAGGTTAGTATAGGCGATATTGTTACTATTTAGTTTTGTACATATTATATGTTTAAAACTGTTGGTATATATGCTTTGAATAAAAAGATTAAGGAAGGAGCATATCAAAAGTCTTAGTTTGGTTTGGTTCAAACCGCGATGGGACTCAAATATGTATGCCCGACTTAAATTCCGGTTTATCAGTGCCGTTCTAATTTTATTTAAAAAGTGTAAAACTATGATGATACGCAAACAAACATCCGATACGCTACTGAAGCAGGTAAGTCAAATTGACGTCTCTAAATTCTTTGACATCTAATCTTTGACAAGTGGTAAATAAAAACAGAAATGCGAGAAAAAATATATAATTAGTTAATTTAATTATTGAATTTCATAAATGATCGATTTACTACATGTATGGTATACAGGGTGGCCCATCGAAAACGTTCCGCAATGCATAACGGCCAGGGTATTCTTTTTTTCAAAAAATCCGAAAACATGTCAATTTTGTTTGTGAAGGGGACAACTTTTGCCCCAAAAATGACTACGAAATCTTCAACCCTCTAAACGGGGGTGTCATCCCCCAACTTTTTTTAAATGGGAAGGGGGGTCAAGTGGCACCGCAATGAAAAGACCTTTTTATTCTTTATATTTCTCCGCCTCGTTTTTGAAAATCCGTCGAGTCATTGAGAAAATATGAAGGATTAAAATTTGAAAAGTTTATTGAAACATTTATCAGAGTAAACGATAAGGATAAATTCTTTCGACCAATTTGAGGTTTTTTCATATTATTTCTAGATGTTTACGCATTTTTCAGTTGCCACAAGGTTGAACGATCAGGTGCGGTAGTTGCTAGATAGCTGTTCTGTGACTTGTGCGTTGAAGTTCTTCTCAATATCGTTAAACTGACTCACAATAGAATTTCCAAAAATACCAGCCCAACTTCCGTTTTTTTAATATCCTTTGGACATTTTGCTACTAACTCGCGAACAATTTTGCCAAAAAGGTGGTTGTCAGGATGGCGTTCATTGAATATCTGCGCAACCCGATTGCCACATTCATTATTTTTAAAATAAAGTTCGATTATTTCCACTTTTTCTGCAAGTGAGTACACCATAATAATTGTTAAAAAATTTAACGATATTAAGAAGAACTTCAACGCATAAGTCACAGAACAGCTATCTAGCAACTACCGCACCTGATCGTTCAACCTTGTAACAAGTGAAAAAATGCGTAAACATCTAGAAATAAGAAAAAACAACAAATTGGTCGAAGAAATTTATCCTTCTCATTTACTCTGATAAATGTTTAAATAAACTTTTCAAATTTCAATCCTTCATATTTTCTCAATAACTCGACCGATTTTCAAAAACGAAGCCGGAAAATATAGAGAATAGAAAGCCCTTTTCATTGCGGTACCACTTGACCTCCCTTCCCATTTGAAAAAAATTGGGGGATGACGCCTCCGCTTAAAGGGTTGAAGATTTTGCAATCATTTTTGGGGCAAAAGTTGTCCCCCTCACAAACAAAATTGACGTATTTTTGAATTTTCTGAAAAAAAAACCCTGGTCGTTATGCCTTGCGAAACGTTTTCGATGGGCCACCCTGTGTTATATAGTCTATGTTTATATTGTTTATATTTATATATGTATGTATATAAATATGTATGTTATATAGTCACTTACTAGCGTAAAGTTATTCCATTATTTCACTCGATTTTTGACCGAGATCTACCGCACGCCGCACAACCATCTAGTTTACAGTCTTTTTCGATAAATCGCAATAGTGTCACTGTTAATTTAAGTTCTGCCACAATTTTAGTGGCGGCTTATCAGGGTAGGCAAGGTAGACGGCGCCTACCCTAAGATTTTGGCAGAATTTAAGCGATTTATTACATTACATTATTTACTCTCTATTAATGTTGCCAATTCATAAAAATACTGTTAATACACGGAAGTGTGTTTTAATAATCAATATTATTTTAATATTTGTGGTTTTGTATATTAACATATTCACTACCGCTGGCGTACGCTGACCACTGACTGTGCCGCTGCGTTAGGTAGTTAGAGTGCCTTTGTTCGGCGATTTCTACATCGCCTACTATCAGAGTCGATGCACGACGTACGGCAGTCTTCTCCCTCTGTCTAAGTCATCGTGCGGTAGCGACGCGACGTAAGTCGGAGTTGTATCATATTAAGGCGGGGCTTAGGCGAAATCTCCGGTCGCCTTCGCATGAAGTCGTGGAGGCTCGGTAGGCTTAGATGTTAAGGGGACATTCCGGATATTTCATAAGGACATATATCACATTTCGTTAAGGGGATATTTCATATGATTCATTATAGGCTGTACTTAAACTGCCGTTAAACGGTAGCTTACTAAAATGCCGTTAATAGGTTTGACGTCGTTGATGTGACGCACTTGACGGCTTTATGAAATATAGAAATTTTATAAGGACTAACCAACGCTATCCACCCCACCAAATAACCAACTTAACCAACGCAACTAACCTCGACACTGATAAAAAATATATAAAACAAATATAAATTAGTAAAAATCAACCAACCCTACCAAATAACCAACTAACCAATGAATTAACACCCTGCAAATAACCACGCTAACCAACCCGCCAAATAACTAAACCAATCCAACTAAAAAGAGTGAAACCAATGCAATAAGATCACGCTATAAGCAAAAAAAAATATAAAAAAGTCTTGGTCGGCGTGAGATTTGAACCACGGACCATTCGCTTACGAAGCGATAGCCTCAGCCACTGACCCCCAGGTGCTCTTGCAGAATGCTTAAGGCTAGGCATTACTTTCAGCCGACATGAACGACGTCACAATATCTATTAACGGCATTTTAGTAGGCTACCGTTTAACGGCTGTTTAAGTACATCGTTCATTATACGTTGCATTTAAAACTTTTATATGAAAATTCTGGGCAAATAGACGCAACTAAAATTTTGTTGCCTATCCAATCACACGGGTCACGAACCGCCACTGCACAATTTCCATCTAGATTTACTACCATTACACGACTATCAATAGTAGAATAAATAATAAATAACATAAAATAAGCTCAGTAAAGACTGACAAATTCACAAAATTTCAAATCAAATTCAAATGTGTCAAATGAATCGTCAAACAGAACTGTCAAGGGTCCCAACCCTAGAATCCTTTTTCCGCCTACCATGCATTAATACATGGATTAGCATTATACTCCTTCCTTAATCTTTTTATTCAAAGGTATGTAGGTATATCAGAGATATAGAGGTAAAGAGAGTGGGCATGAACGTGCGCAGAAATTATAATCTTGATGGCCGCTATGTTCGCGCTTAGGTCTATAGGGGGAGGTTAGAAAGTAGTAGAGATTATAAGTTGCTTGACGGTTATTTTTAGTTCATCTTAAAAATATCGCGTAATATTAATTAAACTACTATAGTGTATGACAGTACATATTACAAATGAAACATCATATTTTTATCAGGACGAGGAAACAGCAAATGCATAATTAATAGTAAGAAAATGCTATAAATAGTAAAATTACTACAATCATTAAAATAACTTTTTATTTTACTTCAGCTTATTGGGCATGTGCAAATGTATATTTCTTTTATTTCAATGTTTGGAAAGTTTACCAATAAGAATTTATTTTATTGTATTTTAATTTCCTGTTCAAACACACCATTATTTTAAAAATTTTAAAATACGAGCCACGATTAATATACTAAACGAATAGAATAAAATTGACAAACTACTTTCTTTATTAAATTATAACATAAAATACTAAAAACAGTCCAGAAAAATACACAAAGCTGTTTATATCAATAAGTTCAAAAAATCCGAGAAATTAGAACCTATTGTAACTGATCTCGGAAAAACTAGGAATTCAGAATAGCAATGGGACAAAACACGAAATTAAACTAAATCAAATTGGAAGTTATCATCTGTTGTTATTACTTATTAATCCTCCTGGTAGACCTAAGCATAAACATTTCTGCCCCCTCTACATCTGAGATTTATACTTACTTTATACAGAGCTACTTGATAGTACAGCAAAAGTAACCCTCGTATATTTTCTAGTGTCCTGTGCCATTCTGTCCCAACATCAAGCACAAACTAAAGCAGCAACAACTGCAGCATAGGCTGCAACAAGCGCAGATGCTGCGACGCAGGATGGAGGTTATGTCACGCACCACGCCGCAAGCGAACGCTTTGGCCAATCCGGGCGTGGGCATGGGAGGCGCGGGGCAGCAGGTCCTTCCGGGTGCGATCAGTCCAGCCGGAGGGATCAGCTCGGGTAAGGGTTAGTGTTTTTTTTTGTTTTCATTCTTTTTTTAGTTTTTAGTTGTGATGTAACGAATATTTAAATTTGCGCATTTCCTAACGGTAATGCGAGGTTAAGGCAACGATATGCTGTTTTAAATATCTGCTGTTTCAAATCTCTTCTATTCTGCGATCGTTCAACGTTACGTCATAGTTATTTATCAAATATGCGTTAGGCTGTGTCAGATCAGTTTATATTGTTTAGAAAATTTTAAGTATGTTTGTATTTGAAAAAATAAATAAAAATTAAATTGTGTGACTTCCGTTTTTATTAAATTCATGTAGGTATGTTAGGCTTTATTCGTTTTGACTGTCTTCCGATATATAATTTTAGGCGCACATCGGTTTTTTTCCAGGTAAGTTACTGTTAAAAATAACTTTATGAAAAAACTTGAGATTCTATGCAAGAAAAGACACTTTGATACTCTAGAAGTTCAAGATGCCTAAACTAATTAAATATTTTCGTACTTAAACTCAACAATGACAAGTACTAAAAACAATGTGTCATTTACGAAATGCCTTAATGACATCACCAATCTGTTTCATCTAATTGTCAACTGAAAGAGAGAGTTCGACAATATAATAATATGACGTGACGTTGAACGATGGCTGAACAAACAATACTTCTGCAAGTCTAGACTATGATAAACTTTTTTTTTTCTATCGCGGCTAAAAACTAGACTTACGCAAGTCTCGGAATCACAAAATTAAAACTTTCTTGATACTTGTAGACGTTGTACAAGTCTAAATACTTATTATATTATCTTATATTTTTACAAAACTTTGACGTTTGTAACTTTGTATGGTACGCCACTGACTTCTTAATAAATATTATTTTCAATTTTTTAATAATTTCTAAACAATTTTGATCTCTTGATTTTTTCTTCGTCCGTCGCATGTTTTTTGATTAAAATTAGTCATTTTTATTTCAGTGTCAAATCGCTAAAAATCTGATGCGGTGTGGAAATCGCTTCTGCATCAGCTGAAAAAAAAACTTAGAGATACAACAGTTTTTTTTGTACATAAAAAACCGCATTTTTGTGTATAGAAGTCGCGTATGCAGTTTCATAAAAATGTTCAGAAATCGAAAAAATTCAGTTCAGAAATAGGAAAAATCAGTTTTTATAGAAAAGTTTACCATCCTCTATCACAGAAGTTAGTAGGATGTCCACTCCACTCCTTGGAGAAAGAACATCTGTCCCCTCTACAACAGGAAAATTTCCATGTATGAGTTATAGACTGTTATAGACTAATTTAACTCAAGAAAGAGGGACATAGTAGATTTTTAAGGTCGCGGTGATTAAGAAAGAGCCCCTTTAAATATTACTATATCATAAGAAGCACCCTGTATAAATAATCAACTTTTCAATACTTGTTTAATTATACATTAACAGCAAATATTCGCATCTGAATTTTCATCTGAACTGTCAGTTTAAATTGATATTTGTTACATCACTAATTTTTTGTAGTGTTATTAATTAAGAAATATCATTAATATCTTTTTTAATGTTTTTTTTTACTTTCCATTTCTACCAACATTTTGTATCTTTGAATTCTTGTGGTTTAATCATTGCATGTAAAAAAAACTTTCTTTTAGTAAAATGCTAGACATTTTTACAGTGTATATACAGGGTTTTTAGAAATATTTGGTGCCATAAAGTTTTTGATTGTCTTCTATTGATTATGCCGTTTTTAACTTTCTATCCATTCAGGTCAAACTTCTGCATTCAAAATGCTCCTACATAAAAAAATTAAGTTTTTTAATATCTCAGATAGGCAACCGTCTAAATATGTCTGAACCCATGTACAGGATGTCCCATTTTAGTTGAAATCAAACGGTATCTCCGTTATTAGTAAAGATAGGAGGATGCCGTTTGTACAAACCTGTCCCACTTTTTTGTCAAACGGAAGATGATGTCATCAAAATTTTCATAGCCCTCTTCGTTTCTGAGCTACAGGGTCTTTTCGAAAATTTTGCAATTTGGGACAGCCCCCGTATCTCCGTTATTATGGATGATATCGAGAAGGTGAAAACTGGTTCTTGTAGAATTTTTTCGTAGAATACAGTGATGTAGTCTGTTTTTCTACAAAAAAAATATTTTTGTAAATATGAACTAAAGTTATGTTTTTTCAAATGGAACACACATTTTCACTATTTACTGCAATATTTAAAATATATCATTTTCTTATTAGTAGGCCGTGACAAATAACAAAAAAATCAAAGTGGTATTTACTAAAATAGTCATACACATATTAAAATTATATTTGGAATTCATATATTTTACTTTTGAATTGTTACCACTGAATCTCTTAATATATTTTTCTTTTTTTTATAACGGAATTTATTATAACGGGATGGGTTTCCTAAAAGCTTGCATTATTAAAGCATTTTCCAGGTATTCGACATTGTGTTAGTTCCCACGATATATTTCATATTTCAAAAATTTCCAAAATCAGAAATCCAGAACGGACAAATCCAGGAATCAGGGAGGCCATCATATGTGTCCATTCATTCCAATTCATTGATTTGAGAAATAATAATTTAACAAAATTCTAATATTTTTGTTGTAAGTTAAGTTGTGAGGGGGAGCCCCATCTTGCTGAAAGTATATTTCACGTAAATTAGCTAAAGGAATATTTAAAAGTTCCGATACGATAGCTTCCAAGATTTACAAATAGAGGTAGAGAGTTAAGTTTCCCTAATATATAAAGAATTTTTAGTGGCTCTCAAAATCAAACAAGAGACAGATAGCAGTATATACATACTTTTAATAATTCTTTAGTTACTTTTATTATCAATCATGGCCTACTAATAAATATGATCTTTAATATTTTTTTTTATATTTATTTTTTCTTAAAATATTCTTTTAGTAGAATAACAGACTACGCCACTGTATTCTACGTAAAAAGTTCTACAATAAACAGTTTTCACTTTCTCGATACCTTTAACAATAACAGAGATACAGGGGGTGTCCCAAATTGCAAAAATTTCAAAAAGACCCTGTAGCTCAGAAACGAAGAGGGCTATGAAAATTTTGTTTACGGCATCTTCCGTTTGACAAAAAAGTGGCACAGGTTTGTGCCAACCGCACCCTTCTATCTTCACTAATAACGGAGATACCGTATGATTTCAACTAAAATGGGACACCCTGTACATGCTGTCCCATTTTCGTGTTTTGCGGGGTTTCTCGTTTTTGAGTAGAGCTGCAAAGATAAGGTGATATCACTGTGCTAATTTTTACTTAATTCTAGAAACGAGAAACCCCATAAAACACAAGAAAATGGGACACCTTATACTATCAAGGCATTTAACCAAAAGTAATAATAGAAGACTCTGAAATCAGAGGAAAGAGCATGAACCTAGTAGGACCGAAACGAATTTTTTTGACATTTGGTATTTACTTTTTTCTATAGGTATGCCGAATCCATCGATGGGCATACCCTCGCACCAACCGGGTATCGGCTTGAAGCCTGGCACTCAGACTCCACCTGCTAACGTTCTCCAGGTCGTGAAGCAAGTGCAAGAAGAGGCTGCCAGGCAGCAAGCGCCCCACGTCGGATATGGCAAAGGCGTGCCGGGGCAAGTGCCCGGCCAGAACATGCCGCCACCCCCCATGAGGGGTATGCCGGGTCATTTGGCCGCCAATCAAGGTAGGTTAAAGAGGGATTTTCTACTTGGTGTACAGTGTTTTAGGTTATAATGGATGATAGAGGTAAGGAGAATTATCTTCTTGTATTGTAAAGGGGTCGTCAAAGAGAGAACAATTAATATTGCGTTGCTGTAGCACTTTAAATAAGAAGACTAAGGAAGGAGCATATCAAAAATCTTAGGTACACCGCGATGGGCCTCAAATATGGCCGACTTAAATTCCGGTTTATCAGTGTCGTTCTAATTTTATTTAAAAAATGTAAAACTATGATGTAGGGTAGACGTGGGGTAGACTCAATAATTTGTTGTTTTATTTTACGTTGTGAATAAATGTTGGTAGTTATTAAAATTGTTATAAAGATATATAATTCTAATAAAAATAGATAAGTTATAATAAGTACTTATTAACACAAACATCCGATGCGCTACTGAAGCAGGTAAGTCAAATTAACGTATCTAAATTCTTTGACATCTAATTTTTGACAAGTAATAAATAAGAGCTAAAATGCAAGAAAAAATGTATAATTTAGTTAATTTAAGCGAATTTCATATATGATCGGTTTACTACATGTATGTATATTATATAGTCACTTACTAGCGAAAAGTTCTTCCATTATTTCACTCAGTTTTTGCCGAGATCTACCGCACGCTACACAACCAACTATTTTAGAGTCTTTTTCGATAAATCGCGATAGTGTCACTGTTAATTTAAGTTCTGCCACAATTTCCATCTAGATTTACTACCTTTATACAACTATCAGTAGTAGAATAAATAATAAATAACATAAAATAAGCTCCGTAAAGACTGACAAATCCACAAAATTTCAAATCAAATTCAAATGTGTCAAATGAATCGTCAAACAGAACTGTCAAGGATCCCCACCCTAAAGTGCTTTTTCCGCCCACCATGCATGAATGCATGGATAGCATTATGCTCCTTCCTTAGTCTTCTTATTCAAAGCTGTAGCAAAAGTTCTACATTTGATAACGAGACAAAGTCTCCATAGATGCTTCTTCTTACCACTACCTTCCAAAGACTGCTAACTAAAGGAGACACTATTCATTAAACTTCGTTCCTTTACAATCCTACATACTATAATACCGTATGATCGAATAAAAACGGCGTCAGCGATGGCTATGAAATGACAATCGATGACATTTCCCATATAAGAATGACAACGATCTTCATTTCATAGCCATCGCTGACCCCCGTTTTATTCGATCATACGGTACTTTAATATGAGTTAAAAAAGATGGGTGCATAAATATAAAAACGCTGTTAAGTTTCGTTTGCATTTGTTAATAACGTTTTTTCGTAAAAACCTGCTTAAAATTTAGATTAGGTACACCAACCACTGTTAAAGCCAAAAAAAAACCGAAATGTCAATTTGGGAGTAGAATAGTCTACCCTTTTGCAAACTAAGCACTGGCGAACCAACTTAGATATTTAAAAATGCTTTAAACGGATCTTTTGCAAAAAATAACAGTAAAAATGACTTAAAAATCACAAAAGGTCACAAACACCGCGCAGAGTCACTGTTAAACATAATATGAAAGAATCAGTGAAAGGTCAGTTTTTTTTAACCATAGAAACTAAACAGTCTCCCTGAAACAGCCTTGCCACAGTTACTTCTTAAATAAATGTTAATAATTATAAATTTAATTAGAAATCTAAAAATAACTTTAAAACTATACTACCGTATGATCCAAAAAAAACGGCGTCAGCGATGGCTATGAAATGAAAATCGCTGTCATTTTATATGTAAATTTATATACATACAGGCATACCGTATATGTATTTTAACTAAAATGATTTTACGTTTTGTTAAACTCTTTATCTTTTTTACAGGCGGTAATCTGCTGCCCATGGAACAATGGCAACAGCGGTATCCGGGCGGTGTAGCTCCCTCCGGCATCAGACAGTCAGCTGGTCCGGGGATGAACCCTGCTGCGGCCGCTCAAATGGGCGGCGGTCCGCCCAACGTGCAAACGGGGGCGGGTGTGCAGCCGGGCGCCGTTCGACCTGGAGGCGTGGCCGGAGGAGCTGGAGCACCGGGAGGGGCGATGGGCAACCCGGCGGCTGCAGCAGCCGCTGCAGGGAACATGCACCAGAAGCAGGCCCTACAGCAACTGATGCAGACACTGCGGTCGCCCCACAGTCCCGATCAACAGCAACAGATCCTCACTATACTCAAGTCGAATCCCCAGTTGATGGCTGCATTTATTAAACAGCGACAGGTAACTGTATACGTATTTTTAAGGAATTTTGTTAAACCCACAAATACATAGATAGGGCGAATACACATAGTCAAAAATTAGGTCTATGTAAAAAGCCATGTAAGTTTCTAGATGACCGTCTAGAATCTTTAGTTGTCTTAAAAATATCGCGTATTGATAATTAGACTGCTATAGTAGATAACAAATGCAAAAACTATATATTGCAAATGAATAATGATCTTTTTGTCAAGACGAGGAAACAGAAAATACTGTAAATAATAAAATTTTATTATACTTCAGCGCACTAGGCATGTGCAAATGTATATTTCTCATTTCATTTCGCTGTTTGAATGTTGACAAGTAAGAATTTATTATTTATTATATTATTTTCTTATTTTATTTTGTTTTTGTTTGAAACCACCATTATTCTTAAAATTTTAGAGCACAACAAGCCATGATTAAACACCAAACAAATAGTAAAATTGAATATGCTTACCACCTACTAATTATTAAATTATTACACTTAAAATACTGAAAATAGTTCAGAAGAATACAAAAGCCGTTTATTTTTAACACATGCCAAATTAATTTTGAAGAACCCTGAAATTTGGAATAGCAATAGGAAAAAAGACGAAATTAAACTCAAATTAGAGGTTACCGGCTGTTATTATTACTTATTGTGTTCCCCTGTAGAGATTGAATATTAATTTTTACTTTCAGCAGGTTCAGCAAATGCAGGCAAGTGGGGGTAACCCACCGCCGCAACAGCTTCAACACATGCTAAGTCAAAACCCCGTCGGTCAGCAACACCCGAACCGTTTGGCCATGCAGGGCAACATGCTCAATCCCGGCCAGCCTGGGCTCAACCAAGTGCCGGGCGGGCCCGGACAGTCTATGGCGCAGTCCCAACAGCAACAACAATGGTAAGTCCAATCAGTTGGGCTAAAATTTAACAAAAGATTATTAATCTTTTTATTCAACGCAATTTGTAGACGTCTTTTATTCGCATAACGAATCGTTTTATTCAGGTACAAGCATCAACAGCAATTGCTAGCGATGCAACAACGTCAACAGCAACAGGTGGCGGCGCAGCAGCAGCAACAACAGCAGCAGCAGGGCGGTTTCCAGCAACCGGGCGCCTACCAGCAGAGGATGCCCGGCATCAGGCCGCCGCCTCATATAGGCTATAACAACGCGTTCAACGACCAGTACGCGCCGATGCAGGGTCTGAAACCGACGCCGCCCCCTGTGCCGTCGCCCCAGGGCATGATGGGGCCACCACAGGGACAGGGTATCTCGTCGGCGGTGCAGCAACAGCTGATAAGCGTCAGAAGTCCGCCGCCTATAAGGTACACTTTAAATGACAAATCGTAGTGGCTAAATCTGTAAAATAGAGCTTCATTCAGAACCCCGCAATTAGTGGAATAAATCAGTGGTTTCAATTAGCGTAAGTTTTCTCAAATTTGAATGTAAGCATTCAGAACGTTAAAATTAGTGGTAGGAATTTTCAGTTAGTGGAAAAAATGAACAAACTTTTGACTTTTCCACTAATCATACTTAAAATTTAAAGATTTGATCGAATATTACTTTTCGTGTCTTGTCCTGGTCTGTTAAAAGATACCCCAATCGTATTTTTAATCATCTCAGTTTTTCAAATTTTCAGTACATATTAAAGTTATCTTTTACAAAATAATTGTGAATTTATAAAGTCAAAATAAATCAAATTATGATGTGATAACTATCAGAGATCACTGAGAGCAGTAATAGTGTTAGAGTTGTTAGAAAGTAATAGTTTTTTAAGGGAAAATTTAAAATAGTTTTCATTATTACACAACAAACCAAGTTTAACAGATACAGGTAATTCGTTAAACAATAATACATTGTTGTAAAGGACCTCTGAGAAATAGTTGTTCTGTGATGTGACATAGTTCACGCAGAACGTTTCCTCAGATTTATTTAAGTCATGAACAGAATGTCGATTTATTAGTCTTAACTTTTAGATATTAAGGAGTGTAATTTTAGATATTCAGTATAATTAGTGGCAAAAGATAAAAATTTGTCAATTTCTACTAATTGAAAATAACTACAACAAATGTTGATGTTCCGAATGCTTACATTGAAATTAGAGGAACAAAATTCTACACTATATTAAGCACATTATTGAAACCACTAATTTCAACTGTTGTTTTTATTCTCCCTTCCCAAAGAACGGTAAACTAATAGGATTGCTCATCCTCATAAGACGTACGTTCGCCTCTTCCCGCGCTTCAGCTGACAGTTGTGACGTCATTGTAGTCCTTGTCAAAGCCTTGTCGCGGCCTTGTCATGATAGTGTGTATTATTAGTTGCCTATGGTAAACTTATAAACATCACAGCTGAGAAATTTTGAGTTAATTATTTTGTCAATTTTAAATGTGAAAAAGGTGTCTTTAAAGTTTTTAGAGCTATAGAGTGTATAAATACGTTCATTTTGTGTTGTGGATTGTGACAAAGTGCTTACTATGTGCCCACGATATTGTTTATTAATTATTTTAAAGCAAAATATGGAAGTGTTCTAAAAAGAATGCTTGCAAAAGGTGATGCTGGGAACTGCTGTTCTTAAAAATGCATTATCCGAGTATTTAATACGATTTATACAGTTAATTTTCTATATTGCATACATATAAGGTGTTTAAATAAATAAACTAAATAATGAACGTTTTGCAGTCGGCAACCAATAATGCACGTGTGTGTATTATTGGTTGCCGGATAAGGACTAAATAACCATGACAAGGACTACAATGGCGTCACAAAGCGAGTAGTTTCGCATGCACCTGGCGGACACTTTTGGCTGAATGAGCAGTCCTATTAGGTTAACTGTTCTTGCTCCGTCCCAATCTAATACATTTTTTCTTAATCCTTGTAGAAGTCCCCAACCGAGCATGTCAAGACCGTCGCCTTCCCCGCGCACTCAGCCCGTAGCGAGTCCCCGCGGGCCCCAGCCCTCGCCCCACGATCTCGCCTCCTCCGAGATGCTGCTCGGCGGCCAGAACCACTCGGGCGGGCTTCACCCGCACGTCAGTCCCGCCTCGGCCGCGTCCAACCAAGACGAGCTCCCGCCGATGACGCCCCAAGACCAGCTCAGCAAATTCGTGGAACAGCTTTAGTGGTGCCGTGCAATCTTGACCTCCTGCAGGACGACGGTTCCTAACGAATGACGGTTTGAACACGGTCAGGATAAAGGAGTCGGTGGCGACAGGAAACAGGCTAGAGGATAGAACTTTAGCCGCAATATGTATATGATCCGACTCAGATCGCGCCAACAGCGGCAAGAATTCTATATAATTATTTTTCGAGGTTCGAAAACAGAACAAGTGATATAAAAGTATGCCCCTAATGAGCAGCTATGTACATATTATATATATATAAATACAGTTTTAAAGGTTTTGTACATATGTTTGATAAACGATTGTACCATATTGTGAATATTTTTTAGTAAAAGATTAATTATTAAGTGAGATACGGAGAAAAATACCTAAAAGTATTTTGGGCTTTGCGTGAGGCTGTGTTTAATTATGGATTGTTACCCGCCCCGCCTACTGGAGGCATAGCTGCGCAACTGTTTGCTCGTTTATTATTTTTTTTACTGTGACTTTTTAGTGACGCTGTATAGAAAATAGAATAATAAGTGCCGGCCACCAGCCGGTTGCTAATGTGATGGCGGCCGAGGTCTCCCGCGCGGGGAGGCTCAGGCCCCCGTTTGTTTTTATATAATATATTTATAATTTATATATATATCGTCTGTTTTTCATGTGTTTTACATTCCACAAGCTATGTGGAGTCCGTGTGCAAGTGTGCGCTGGCGTATCCCCGACAATCTTACCCAAGCCAGTGCAATAAAATTCAAAAAGCAAACCGAGAGAAACTTATTCGACACTCCCTCCTAATTTATTACTTGAACATACATAAATTAGAATAAATTAGTGTTAAGTATTATATAAAAGAAATAAACCTTATTTAAAAAATTACTGTAGTTTTCTTTAATAACCGTTCGGTTTATATCCTCAATGTATACTCTGTCTAGTGAAAGAATGTGGATAAGATTGTAATTTATTAGTGTCCGACTGGAATTTTGGTTTCAGCTAAGTTTCGGCCAAAAAGAACGAGTTTCGGCTACAATCCGGCCGAAACCGAAGCTACGTTCGGGATATTTTATGCTGTGTCTAGGATTTGTGCACTTTGAAGTAAGAGGTGATAGTAATTAATAGTTCATTAAACTGGCAGAAAATGAATGATTAATCTCTATCTTAAAGATTTTGTTATTGATTATAAAAATGTTAATTATTATAGTAAACGCCACGAATGTTTGGGAGTGATTTATCGCTTGATGAAGTTAGAATCGACACGCGCGCTATTATTTTTACATTAAAAACGTAAATTTTTACCGCAGACGTAGGTTTTTAAAGGCCCGGTCTAATCATCTGCCTGCGCTCCTCCTACTTATTCTAAAATGTTTGCGTGATTGACAAAGACGACACTATATCGCGTTTCTTTGATTGATTCGTTTTTGTGCGTCAGTCCATTGGTGTGCTTGCAGTGCGACCAATTGGGCATTCCATTTTATATTTATAACCAAATATATGTTTTGACAAGACTTTGACAGTTAAAACAACAAATTACGACAGATTATATATTGATTATTATATGATTTGAAACACCACGGCACTGGAATTAAGTTTTATGTGACCTTGAACAGATTAGTTCACATGGTAACGACCGATGAATCACTCCCAAACATTCGTGGCGTTTACTATATCAGCTTTTAATTAAATTTAATTTTACTACAAAAACATCACCTTTTATGGAAGTTCTGGTTTTGGTATCGGCCGTAACTGAGACCGAAGCCGAAATTCGGTTTCTGTTTCGGCCTCAAAAAGCAGTTTCGCTCAGACCAGTGACTAATGCCCACTTGCACCGTTTGTGTAAACTTTGTTTAAAGGCTAAACAGTGATTAACTATACATATTTTATTATAGTTAATCACTGTTTAGCCTTTAAACAAAGTTTATACAAACGGTGCAAGTGGGCATTAAGAATACAATAACAACCGAAACTAAATTGTTTTTGTCTCCATCAGTGCCGTGCCATTTTTCATAAATTTTTCGCCTACGCCTATGATGGATGCTGCTTCTTTTTTTACGTAATTAATGTGTCAATTATTATGGTGTCATCCACCTGTCCCTGGCCACGACACTACAGCCAGGGACAAGACGATGAGTGAGATGCGTGTGTTCCCCCCTAGGGGGGATTCCCCCCGGCGCTTGACCAGGAGCTTCCCCACCAACGACAAGGTCTTGCATCTCCTAGAGGAAGTTATAGAGGACATTTATATAGCGTTTGCTACACAAAGGCATAAAACTACATCTAACTTATATGGAAATATAGTTTGTTTATTCAGTCAGGGTGTAAATTGACTAAACATTAAGATTTTTATAAATTATAACAATCTTAAAATTTGTGATATCTAAAATATTAAAAATTCTGCAACTATCACTCTGAAGTACATGAGAATATTTAAGGCATTTTAACAGTACAAAACCTACCTAAACCACAAAAAGACTAGCGTCTACGTCCCACTAGTCTACTCACGCACCTAGCAATGTTGTCAAGTTGTAGTAGGTTGTTATGGGTATTATACAGTACGTCTGCTGGATCTGTGTCTATGAAAGGAATGCGGACAAAAAACATTTAAATAAACGTCGTATTTTATACGTCGACTTGACGAGTACGTCACCGCAAATCGCTCCGCCCTCTCATTTTATTGGCTACTTGCAAATTTGTCGAATTTTTATTGATGGGACGCGTCGTCTAATTTTTTACGAAAAACATGGAGAGAATATCGTTTCCCCTCTCACGGATACCCCGTAGCTTCAGAACGAACGAAATAATATTGCAAGTCTTATATAGCAGGAAAATGCTATATTTTAGTTTTGCTACAGGAAAGGTGCTATTTCCTATATCTGGTTAGGATGAGATTAGCAAGCACTGCTATTAGAGACATTAACATTGATATTTATTTCACTTATTTTTGCTTTAATTAGTATTCTTATTACTATTAAAAATGTTCTAATAAAATAAACCAAATGACAATCAAACTCTGAAATAAACCGTACAAATAAACATCATCAGTTTAGCGGACAATTGAAAGTCATGAAATTAAGGGACAACAAACGGCAACATTGTCGGGTGTCGGAGTAGACTAGTGGGACGTTAGACGCTAGTCACAAAAAGTAGTAGATAAACTAGTCAACATGTTCTAACAAAAATAAACTATACAATTAAGAGTCTTAAAATATGAAGAGAAACTATAACAAGATCAATTAATTTAGTAAACAAATCGGAAGATCTTAAAATGGAATGAGGCACATAACAAGGATATTTAATTTAGTAACAATTACGTAGGTCATTAATCTAGTAAAATTTCTTAAAATATATAAATACTATATATAGTCTATAAAATGAATAACTTTGAATTTTGACCGTTATTTTTTACCAACATGGCAAATATAAAATCCCTCTATCAAAAAAGTTACTGATATTCTTTAAATTGAGTGCCTGAAAGAATCAGATAGGTAACTCTTTTTACTTTCGTGAAATAGAAAAGGAAAATAATAAAACAAGTGACAGTTCTTCCTCTTCTTGCAAAAATCAACACGAAATGTCATAATTGTCAAAAGTAAAAAGTCATCAGCTTTTGACATTTCTAAATATCAGACCAATGCCGTCTCTAATAGAACAGCCTCGGAGCGAGATGTATGACGTCACGCTAGTTAGGTACTACGGATTAATAAATATGTTGTAGTATACATGGAAAACATAATTATTCCTCGTATTTTTGGTTTGTATTTTAAAAATGATATAGTTTACATGAAATATACATAATATACAGTTAATAAATACAATATATATACGTATTTATAGTAATAAATACTTTGGCAAATAAACTATGAACCATACAAATGCAGCAAATGTTTTCGAATCTACAAATAATGAAAAATATATTTTAAATTTTGAGGTTTGAAAATCTAAATTTTGTGAATGTAAATAATAATACATCACTATTAGTAGATATTGAATGTTTTTTGTTAAATTAGATCGATTTTAAAACCTCAAAATTTAAAATATATTTTACATTTTACCCATTATCTTATGTACCTATTCATTATTTGTATATTGTAAAACATTTGCTGCATTTGCATGGTTCATAGTTTATTTGCCAAAGTATTTATTAGAATAAATAGGTATATATTATATTGTATTTATTAACTGTATATTATGTATAATATTTCATGTAAACTATATCATTTTTAAAATACAGACCAAAAATACGAGGAATAATTAATTATGTTTTCCATGTATTCTACAACATATTTATTAATCCGTAGTATCTAACTAGCGTGACGTCATAAATCTCGCTCCGAGGCTGTTCTATTAGCGACGGTATTGCGTCAGCATGGCAGCAAGTTGCTAACCTAATAAAATTAACACTAGAAAAGCCCGCGAGAACTGTCAAATTCAAAGTTATTCGTTTCACAGACTATAGTGTTTATCGCTTTACGCAAACAATTAAATATGTATATATTATATATTTCTAAAAAAATAGGTAAAAATTAGTTATACTGCACATCTTAAATCTCCAAGAGTATACTTCTTATAATTTTTATTTAAATTTTGATCAATTTATATTGTACTACATTGGGAAAACAAATTTAAAGTAGTATCATTAAACTTCAAAATTGTGACACTTGTAGAAATATATTGGCAACGTATTGGGATATCTATACAGGGTAAGTCTTAAATAAGTGTTATCAAAATTAAAAAAAACTCTAAATTTTCAAACTGAAATAACTCCGTTATTTTGGACTAAAGAGAAAATATGTTTCTTTTATCGAGACCTCCAGTACTGAAAATATTTGCACATATTTATGACTCACCCTGTATAGTCTTTATATATTTATAACTATATCATACATATAATTGACAATGTATCCATAATATCCATTAAAATTACCACCTTCAAGTCGCAGAAAGAAGTTTTCTATATGCTATAAAAATAAATTACAAATTGTGCTATCTATCCAACAGTTTGGCAAGTAAATTTTATTATTTACAAAAGATATATTATATAAAATTAAGAAAGCTTAGTATAGATTTCTTAAAAAGGTACATTATGGCAACAAAGATTTGAATATAAATATACTTTTAACAGAGCTAAAATAGTTTAAGAATGCAATCTGTCAATCACATATTAATTATCTTATATTTATACAATGAGAAAATAGTTATTTAATACATTATTATCAGTTCAACTTAAAACGATTTATTTAGGCAGTATAAACGGGGATATTGCATCTAATTCACACCTACCTACAATATATTAATTATCCAACAAAATGAATAAAATCATAATAAAAAATTAACTAAATTTATACATTTTCAGTATGAATCAGTAGGATGGTAACCAACGAGAAAGAATCAAAAAGTTATCTCTACGTAAAACGGACAAATACGAAATGGCACTGAACAATAATTTTTTGTTGGATAAATAAAAACGTTGAAATTATTTCTTCGCTTACTCAGGTGTGTATATATACCAGTAGAACTATATATTTGGTCCCTTAAATGTACACATCACAGCCTATAAATGCAGCATCACTAACGTTTCACATTTTTTTATATGTGGTCACCCTACTGCTGTCAGAGTGTTATGCTGATTCCTGTTACCGGTTCTGGAATAAATGACATAACATTTAAAATTCGTTTGACAATTTAGCATTGCATTCACTTTTAATAAAATGTCCTATATCTGACAGACAACGACTGTCACTATCATCTATATTGGACATATTGAATTTTTCATTCAATTCAAAAATCTAATAATTATACAGGGTTGTTCACCACATACGACACGGAGTATTGTAGCTAAACGATTAGATTTTTACAAATTGTAAGTTTTGGGTTCGTTGAAGTACTATTAGAGCTACAATTTAAAATTACTTTGTATTTTTACAAGATACAGGAGTGTCCCAAATAAATCAAAAATATCAAAGTTATATTTTTTTAAATGGAACACCCTGTATATTATTGCATTTTTAGTTTCTACGATTAAAATAAAGATATATTTGATTAAGGTTTATTACACTTAAACCTTACCGTTTTTGAAATATTTTCAATTTTGCGAAATTGTAGTATAAATTTTAAGGCTTCATTTCTCCGAGGGTATCAAATAAGTAATATAATAATAAATATTACTATTAATACTAAATATTACTGAAGTTTATTTATTGACCAGTTATTGCGTTGCAATAATAAAATTTATACTACTTTATACAGAGTGTCTAAAAACTTATTTTAAATAATTGCTAGCTTTAAACGGCAATAACTTCTTTAATTTAAATAGAACACCCAGTATATTTTATGAGAATCAGATGCACAATTTAATTGTCTATCAAATTGTATTATACCACTTTTTACCTATCCCTTCAAGTTTTCGTAGAAAATGTATTTTCTTGTAATTTAGACCTCATTTATCAATATACCCATGGAATATTGACATTTTAGGTTGTTTTTAAAACAACAAATGTACAAAATGTACGGGCTAGTAATATTATCCTTTTTAGTAAAACGATAATATTACTAGCCCATTTGTATGCAAAAAGAAAACTATTTAAATCTTTATAAAACAGTATACCATTAATTAAATATACCACCAGTATTTCCGCCCAAATACTAGTTAATTACATACTTAATAGCAAAATAAAAACACTAAATCACCACAATACACCAAAACACTTTTACTTTTACACTGGACGCGCGTTTCGCTAACCATGTTAGCATCATCAGCAGATGATTATAAACTAAAGTACAATCTACAAGTTGAGCGTTTATATACTCGCCCAGTGGGCACCGAGTGGGCGTGGCAAAAACTAGCCAACCGAGTCAGAGCCAACTGAGCGTAACAGTTAGATTTCCGCCACTAGGTAGTAGGAACAAAGAACTTGAAGGAAATTGACCGTTGTCTCTGTTCATACTGCCTGTAATTTGAGACTTGTTTAATTAATTTTAAATTATTAAGATCTATACAATGTTCTTTATCAACAATATGTTCGGCAACGCAAGATTTATCCGGTCTACCATATCTTATCTGAGCTAAATGTTCTTTAAATCTAGTTAATATTGATCTTCTAGTTTGCCCAACATATTTCTGATTACAATCTTTACAAAAAATTTCATAAATACCCGACCTTTCCAGTGGAGGTGTTTTATCTTTTGGATAACCTAATAATTGTTGTAATTTATTATTAGCACTATACACAAGTTTATAATTGACATTCTTAAAAATTCTTTTTGGACCACGGGATAACTCTCTATCAAACGGTATTGAAAAATATTTAGACATATCTTTCTTCACTTGAAAAGTCGAATTTTCAGAAATCATTAACCTATACCTACATTTTCTAATTAATTTATCAACTAGTGAAGGAGAATATCCATTACACTCAGCTACATTCCTAATGTAATCTTTTTCTATTTCATATTTTTCGTTGGAAAGTGGGAAACTAAGTAATCTATGAACTAAGAAATTTAAACTAGCCATTTTATGTTCAACACGTTGATTCATTAGGAATATATCTGCGTGTGGTGGTATTTTTCCTATAGATATCAAATTCCAGGCAATTATTAGTATTTCTAATAACTAATACATCTAGAAATGGTAATCTGTCGTTGTTCTCAATTTTATGCGTAAATTTAATGGAAGGAAAACGATTATTTAACTTAGAAATAAAATTATCTATGGTGTCTGAATGTGTGTCAAAAACAGCAAAAATATCATCCACATACCTAAACCAAACTCTTGGAAAATACTCAAACTGATTCTTAGCCTCCACTTCAAACCTGCTCATGAATAAATTAGCCAAAAATGGAGACAATAGATTACCCATTGCTGTACCTTCCCGCTGTTCAAAAAAGTTGTTATTAAATTGATTAATCGTTGCCGAACATATTGTTGATAAAGAACATTGTATAGATCTTAATAATTTAAAATTAATTAAACAAGTCTCAAATTACAGGCAATTAGATGCATATGAAAGCATCAGAATTAATAAATGTAAAGATAGTATGAACAGAGACAACGGTCCAATTCCTTCAAGTTCTTTGTTCCTACTACTCTAGTGGCGGAAATCTAACTGTTACGCTCAGTGAGCTCTGACTCGGTTTGCTAGATTTTGCCACGCCCACTCGGTGCCCACTGGGCGAGTATATAAACGCTCAACTTGTAGATTGTACTTTAGTTTATAATCATCTGCTGATGATGCTAACATGGTTAGCGAAACGCGCGTCCAGTGTAAAAGTAAAAGTGTTTTGGTGTATTGTGGTGATTTAGTGTTTTTATTTTGCTGTTTAACACCAAAGGTTCCAACCCTCAACTGTAATATACATACTTAATTGTGTTCGTTAATAAATGATTCTAAATAAATGTGGATTTGAATCAGAAATCAATATAATAATAAGTTATGACAATGAACGTCTCTGTTGTTATTAATAAGCATTTGTCAAAAAATGAAATATCATTTTTAAGGTGTTAGTTTTTTTACCACACTGTCTAATACACATACATAATTCAGTTTTTTAGTATTTGGAGCAATTATTATTAATCAACGCAAATAATCAATTAATGTAATTTGAATATTGGAATCATATTAATTGGTCCTCTTTAACAAATATTTAAACAGTTTTTTTATTTTTTAATAAAATAAACGAACTATATCGACAATATTAGTATCTGTACTCTTTAAAAATTTGGTACATCTTTAAAAATAATCTAAAATGTCAGTATTCCATGGGTATATTGATAAATAAGTTCTAAATTACAAGAAAATTCATTTTCTACTGAAACTTGAAATGGTATAATAAAATTTGATAGACAATTAAATTGTGCATCTGATTCTCAAAAAATATACAGGTTGTTCCATTTAAATTAAACAAGTTACTGCCGTTAAAAACTAATAATTATTTAAAATAAATATTTAGACACTCTGTATAAGATAGTAAAATTTTTATTATTGCAACACAATAACTGATCAATAAATAAACTTCAGTAAATATTTAGTATTAAAAACTTCGATACCCTGGGAGAAATGAAGCCTTAAAATTTATACTGCAATTTCGTAAAATTGAAAATATTTCAAAAACGGTAAGGTTTAAGTGTAATAAACCTTAATCAAATTTACCTTTATTTTAATCGTAGAAACTAAAAATGCAATAATATACAGGGTGTTCCATTTAAAAAAATACAACTTTGATATTTTTTATTTATTTGGGACACTCTGTATCTTGTAAAAATATTTTTAAATTGTAGCTCTAATAGTCCTTCAACGGACCCAAAACTTACAATTTGTAAAAATCTAATCGTTTAGCTACAATATTCCGTGTCGTATGTGGTGAACAACCCTGTATACCTGTATACCACCCCATAAAAATATTTTTATAGGTATTTATCGTCTTCATAAAAAAGCTCAAACGAAAATCGAATATTTAACTATACTGTCTTATCTAAAACAATGTGTATAGTGCATCATCAATTAAGAGAATGCGTCAGATATTGATAAGGAATAAAAGCGAAAAGTGAAATTGAAGGAAAGCAATTTTGTTTGCAGAAAGAATATATAGAGTGTTTGAAAAACGCACGGCCAAATTTAGGGGGCCATTCCTCATCAAAAATATGAAGAAAAGTTCTTAAAAACACTGATCCGGAAATGCATAGTTTTAATGATTCAGGATGCTAAAACTTTTAAACAAATAGCATTATTTGTTTTTTGGAATTTACTGTAGGTATCACTGAACATCAGTATTATAAAATTTGAAAATAAATTACATTAAAAATATTTTTTTTTATTTTAATAACTTTATTAAGATTAATAAAATTGCGTTTATCTCATCAAGGAGATCGAAATCGACACAATATCAAGAGGCAACTTTTAATCAACATTAAACAGTTCAGGGCGAATCTGTCGACACTTTTTTAGCATTAAGTTATGTAATATTTAAATAACTTTCACCCCCAAAATCTCATTCGAATCACTACAGGCTTTTAGAAAAAAAAATATATAATAAATCGAAAAAAATTAAGACTAACCCCTTGTAGCTACGAAACAAATCAGATTCGGACCTATATTGCTATGAAAAATAAATCCTATTTTTATGTGAGGAATCTCCCAACGAGAGATGGCACATGTTTTTTAAAACACCCCGTATAGCTGATATGTGTTTTTATATGAAAGAATGAAATTGTAGGCGTGAGAAAGGCTAGATACGATTGGAAAATTATAGCGTCACGCCTACAAATACCTGTAAATAGATGACGTAGATGTGGATCGCGACCACGATACCAAAAACTTCTCACCTCTTCCGCGAGCCTTACGATGCGCTATCAATTCTCTCGTTACTTCGTTGGGCGTCCAAAGGGTTTGGGCCACTCTGTATACAATTCTAAAAAATCGAAAAAATATATTGGTACGGATCGACCAACAATGTTTGAAATAGTTGGCAATACTGTTTTAAGGGACTGAATGATAAGTGAATGGTACTGATGCTAAAACAAATTATCTATTGAAAAATTTTAGCAAATTAAGTCAGTTCACAATCATTTTTTTTTGCTTTTCTTTATCTTCTTGAAAATTTCTAAGTTTTGACTTTGTTATTTTGTAATAATCGATATTGTATTGTATTATATTTTGTAATAATCGTAAAATCAACATATTTTTGAACATTAAAAATTACTTTTTTTCAATACAGTTATGTGTTCAACAGGGAAAATGAATACTTAAATAATCACGGCATCATTCTGGCATCCAAAATAAAGTTAAAAATTGAATGTAATCGGCGAAGTAACATTTAGTCAACACAAATACAATTTCGGGCACCGTTGAATTGTTTATTTAATATCACAAACCAATAGTTTTAGTTAGACGATTTCAAAATGACGTTAATCAGAAAGTGAAAAACGCAGATTGAACAATATGATAAGCCCATATAAAGGTATATTATTGTCTTTTAAATTTATAAAAATATGTAGAAATCCTTGTTATAGTCTGTGAAACGAATAACTTTGAACTTGACAGTTCCCGCGGGATTTTCTAGTGTTAATTTTATTAGGTTAGCAACTTACGGCCACGCTGACGCAATGCCGTCTCTAATAGAACAGCCTCGGAGCGAGATTTATGACGTCACGCTAGTTAGATACTACGGATTAATAAATATGTTTTCGAATACATGGAAAACATAATTATTCCTCGTATTTTTGGTTACAATGTAGATAGTTTTAGTGTTAAGAATAATAATTTTAAAAAATATGTGGTCATCTTTTGACAAGTTTATATTAATCTATTAATTGCAGTAAACATTATGTGGTGTTAGGTTAGGTTGTGATTTTATATGTAATTTTTTGGATTATATTCGACACTATTTTTTTCATATGACACAACACTGATAAAGGCTATAATGTTAGCCAAAACGTTTTTTTTAAACCAAAAAAAATAATAAAAATCCAAATGAAAACTTAATCAGCGTTTTTCCCGAACCTAAATCCCAAAAAAATAAAAAAATTTAGAATAATTTTACATATAAAATGACAGCGATCTTTATTTCATAGCCATCGCTGACGCCTTTTTTATGATATTGTATTATTTGCAAATATAATTTTTCGAACATTGATACTTGCAAAATATACATATAAATTTTGTGAATGCAAATAATAATACATCACTATTAGTAGATATTGAATGTTTTTTGTTAAATTAGATCGATTTTTAAACCCCAAAATTTATAATATATTTTACATTTTACCTATTATCTTATGTACCTGTTCATTATATGTATATTGTAAATCATTTGCTGCATTTGTATGGTTCATAGTTTATTTGCCAAAGTATTTATTGCTATAAATAGGTATATATGTATTGTATTTATTAACTGTATATTATGTATATTTCATGTAAACTATATCATTTTTAAAATATAAACCAAAAATACGAGGAATAATTATGTTTTCCACGTGTTCTACAACATATTTATTAATCCGTAAGTATCTAACTAGCGTGACGTCACAAATCTCGCTCTGAGGCTGTTCTATTAGAGACGGCATTGGTTTGATATTTAGAAATGTCAAAAGCTGATGACATTTTACTTTTGACAATTATTACATTTTGTGTTGATATTTGCAAGGAAAGGAAGAACTGTCACTTGTTTTATTATTTTCCTTTTCTATTTCACGAAAGTAAAAAAGAGTTACCTATCTGATTCGTTCAGGCACTCAATTTAAAGAATATCAGTAACTTTTTTGATAGAGGGATTTTATATTTGCCATGTTGGTAAAAAATAACGGTCAAAATTCAAAGTTATTCATTTTATAGACTAGACTAATATTAAATGAATTTTATTACATATTGGATGCCTTCTAATAAACAATTTTTGGAATAAAACTAGCTTTTGATACCTTAATATGTGTTTTATTATCAAATTTTCTTTCACTTAATCAATAAGTAAATTTGAATATCTTCAGATTAAATCCATTTATTTATCATCTCGTTTTGATTAGCTTAACGGACAAATATTCGAACTTCTTGAATTTATTGCCAACCAAACAATCACTGATTTGATCGCTATACAATTGGTCAGTATCCCCAAAATATAATAAAACATCTAACAAGTAATACCGGGTGCGGCTCAAAAGTGAAATATCCCTATAACTTTTTCAGATAAAAAAAAACGAGATTTGGTATGTTACTATATGACATAAATTAGGATTGATTGGTGTATTCAATTGTTTTTGGTCGCTTCCTGTTTCACCGGAAATGACTACAACTTTTGATTTTTAAATGGCACCCTCGGTATTTTTTTACTTTGTTCGATAGAAAATGACATTCTGAATAGAATGTCATATCATATGTCAACTTTTGATTGACATTCTCTCTCGCTTAATAATAAAAATATTTTAAAATTCAATCTAGAGTGCTGTTAAAACATGGCTATGTTAAAAATACTAATTCTTCATCAAGGTAGATTTGATGGTTTAATGATTTTACTGCCTTGTCCTGACCAGTTAGAAAATGCTCAAATCGTATTTTTAATCATATCTCAATTTTTTCAGATGGAACGAGGGTAGCTTATTAGCATATTTAGAAAAAGCATTTTTTTACGAATAATTTAATACCACATACTTGGTATTTCACCACGAACCGCAAGTTATAATTTCAAATAAACCATATGCGAAAATGTCAGAAGTTGACATATAATATGTCATTCTATTCAGAGTGACATTTTCTATCGAATAAAGTAAAAAAATCCCGGGGGTGCCATTGAAAAATCAAAAGTTGTAGTCATTTCCGGTGAAACCGGAAGTGACCGAAAGCAATTAAATATGTCAATCAATCCTAATTTATGTTATACTAACATACCAAATCTCGTTTTTTAACCAAAAAAATAAGTTATAGGGGTGAGCCACTTTTGAGACGCACCCGGTATTTAGTCTATCTAACAAGCCAGAGATTTCCATACACGATACCCAAAGTATAACAGAAAATATAATTTTCCTGTGAATTAAAATGACAGACACAACCGTTATTGTCATGGATATTCTCGTTGGACAGACTATACTTAATATATTTTATTAATATACAGGGCTTATATGAAAAAAATGTGAAAAAAAAATCAGAAGGTAATATCTTTTTGAAAAATACAATATTTTTTTTATATTAAATTTTTGGTTTGACGTTACCTGGTTAAGTTATTATCTTAAACAGGGTGAACCAAAATCAGAATATACATCTTAACCTTTTTTTTAAATGAGGCAAATTATAAAAGCAACAATTTCCTGATTTTTTTTGCGCACTTATTCATTTACACCATTGTTAGAAATACAGTCTGATTGAAAAAAAAATGGCGTCAAAGGCTGAGGAATGACAATAGATGATAATTTTAGTGAGGCCATTTAAAACTCATTTTTAGTCGGTATAAAAATAAATTACAACCTTCTCAAGGCCCACTGGCCAAAATTATCATATGTGGTCATTCCCAGCCGTCTTTCACCCAGTTTTTTGTCGATCGTATGATAGTTACCTTGGAAGCAACGCTACTACACAGGACAACAGCGTGACGAGATAGTATGCAGACCTTTGCATCGCAATCTGTATAGTCCAGTAAGTACTAGGCAATCCGAAGCAGTTCACGCAGTACGTATTGTACAGTAGCGAGTACAGATAGAACGCACCGATCGAGAGAACAATCGATGCAACATGAATAAGCGTCTGTAAAAATTCTCAAAAAAATAGTACATAGTCTCTAGAATCAGAGATACAGAGGTAAAGATAATGAGCATGAACCTGTGCAGAAATTCTAACTGTGGTGGCCGCCATGTTCGCGATTAGGTATCTATGGGGGGGGGGGGGTGATTGTGAGTTTTTTGATTGTCATCTTTAGTGAATATTAAAAATATCGTGTAATATTAATTAGACTACTATAGTATACCGGGTGCATCGTCATTGGAAACGGGAAATCCCATGCCATTTTTGAACTGTCCAATTATTAGCTCCCCTATTAATTTTACAGCTAATTCGTAAACAGGTTTTTTAAAGGTCTGCGTATGCTGAATACACATGCCAAATTTCAACAATTTTGAACAAGCCAACTTTAAGTAATATAAGTAAAACCGTATCTATTTTTAAATTACTTTATATACCTTAAGTTGTCAACCTATAATTTTAAATTGCTAAATGTAATTTGTTATCCTGTTGTAATGAAGTTCATAAAAATTCATCAATCAAATCACTCATTCCTGGGAGACCCTGTATATTGTGTTAATTAATATTATACTAGAATAAAGAGACTTCATTTTCTTTTGTAATAATCCGATTGTTAAATTAAATATTTAATTGCCATATTGTAAGAGAGTTTTGATCGGTTTTGGTCGCTATAAGCTTTTCTCGGGTTCTTGTTATTACCGATTCTGAACCGTCCCACTGTGTTTCAGATGCTGTCTGTAGCGCGAATAAAGCCTTTAAACAATCAATTGGCTTACGTCATTACTTATAGGACTTGTTTTAGATAAGTATATTGAAGATTCGTCATTTATATTCATATTTGTCAAATTGAAAGAGCGGGGGTGGAAATAACCCTTAAAAATTCAAGAAAATTTCCAAAGAATAAAAATTTACGAGAAATATTACAGACTTTCATTATTAATAATGCCAATTGAAAGGCCTTTCTTGTAAAGTTTTGTTATACTCGAGGTTATACTACTGAAATCGCTTATATAGTCTATAAAATGAATAACTTTGAATTTTGACCGTTATTTTTTCCCAACATGGCAAATATAAAATCCCTCTGTCAAAAAAGTTACTGATATTGTTTAAATTGAGTGCCTGAACGAATCAGATAGGTAACTCTTTTTACTTTCGTGAAATAGAAAAGGAAAATAATAAAACAAGTGACAGTTCTTCCTATTCTTGCAAAAATCAACACAAAATGTCATAATTGTCAAAAGTAAAAAGTCATCAGCTTTTGACATTTCTAAATATCAGACCAATGCCGTCTCTAATAGAACAGCCTCGGAGCGAGATTTATGACGTCACGCTAGTTAGGTACTACGGATTAATAAATATGTTGTAGTATACATGGAAAACATAATTATTCCTAGTATTTCTGGTTTGTATTTTAAAAATGATATAGTTTACATGAAATATACATAATATACAGTTAATAAATACAATATATATACGTATTTATAGTAATAAATACTTTGGCAAATAAACTATGAACCATACAAATGCAGCAAATGTTTTCGAATCTACAAATAATGAAAAATATATTTTAAATTTTGAGGTTTGAAAATCTAAATTTTGTGAATGTAAATAATAATACATCACTATTAGTAGATATTGAATGTTTTTTGTTAAATTAGATCGATTTTAAAACCTCAAAATTTAAAATATATTTTACATTTTACCCATTATCTTATGTACCTATTCATTATCTGTATATTGTAAAACATTTGCTGCATTTGCATGGATCATAGTTTTATTTGCCAAAGTATTTATTAGAATAAATAGGTATATATTATATTGTATTTAACATACTGTATATTATGTATAATATTTCATGTAAACTATATCATTTTTAAAATACAGACCAAAAATACGAGGAATAATTATGTTTTCCATGTATTCTACAACATATTTATTAATCCGTAGTATCTAACTAGCGTGACGTCATAAACCTCGCTCCGAGGCTGTTCTATTAGCGACGGTATTGCGTCAGCATGGCAGCAAGTTGCCCGCGGGAACTGTCAAATTCAAAGTTATTCGTTTCACAGACTATATAATAATCCGTATTAGGTATAAAAATAATATTGCTCGCAATGAAACACAAAATTGAGTAATGTCCTACCAAAACCTTATTTGTCAGTAGTTGAAAATCTATAATTTGTTTTTTATAAAAAAAAATCTCAATCCAGATAGTAATAATATGTAACTATTCGTATTAAGCCATAGTAAAATTTGTTTTTGGTGCACTGGCTAGCCTTCCACCGCTTTTCCAAGTTTTCAAAAAATTTTTATTACCTTTTCATAAGTTTTTCGGTTGCTATTTATTTTAAGGCGTTTTCAATATTATCGCAGCATGATTTTCTTCCCATGCAGATGCTTGAATTTCAACCAGTGCTCGTAAATTTCCATATTAGATATAGACTTATGTTCTAAAACAACAAAAAAAACCATTGCGGATACGCCAGGATATAATGAAACATATTTTATTTTAAAGCTAACCTACTGGGGTATCTAACGAAAAAGGTACCATGAGGTGCCACAGCGTGCCTTTTTTTTCCAGTCTTTATATATAAAAATATTATAGGAAAATTAGGGCTTAATAAAAACTAATTACCACCTGAGGATTGAACCCACCTTCATCATCAGCCATAATCACAAATATTTTACTTATAAATGATTTATCACAATATAACTTATTGCACCGCTATCGAACGTTGAAACCGGTTTGAACAAATACAAAACTTTTGACCGATAAAAATCGCAAAATGCAAAGGACGAGTAGGTTCCATTTCGTGGGTGCAAAAACTAGTCTTATCAGTGTTTTCCATTTTGTTTTCGATGAGGGTATATCCGATAAGTATTTATCTTTTTAATAATAATAAATTTTGGACAAACAACAAATCTCAACATAGCGACTTAATTCGCGCTACGAGTCTAATTTGAACCACAGTGCGTCCTAGAACTCTGCAGCGCATGCGCAAATGAAATAATGTCTTCATATTTCCTTCTGCGCATACGCATCACAGTTCTAGAATGGTTCAGAATCAGTAATAACAAGAACCCGAACAAAGCTATAGTTTAATGCGAGAAAACGAACCATTTGCGCCGCTCGCCCTACTCTGTTAGTGCAGGCTGAGTGGAGGGGCGCGCCAGTCGAGTACCTTGGCTGCAGCAGTTCAAACTTCAAAACGACAGTTTGTGGTCGCACGCGAAACAGTGAAGTCGAGTCCGGAGTGCCCCGCCAAGTGACCAGCTGCCAGCCGCCGTACTGTGCAAGGTAAGCACCAACCGCCGAAGTTATCGAGGGTAGGTCGTATTTTTTTTATTGTTATTAACGTTTACTCTACTACCTGGGCGTGTTATAGGGATAAGGGAGTTAGTCGCCGGGATTGTTAGGATATTAAAAGCGCGGGAGAGCAACAATTGCCGACCAGGCGAAAGAGGGAATAAACAGTGTTAGGGCAGGTCGCCAGGAATCGTGGCTCTTCGGCGAGAGAGAGAGAGAGAGAGAGAGTTCTGTCTGACATCTGCTCAAGTATGACGTATCCTTCGGTTGCGGAGACGAGAGTCCTTAGTTTCCTTTATTGACATTAAAATTACCAGGGTTGCCGACCAGGCAAAAGAGGGACTACGTGGTGCTAGGGCAGGTCGCTAGGAATCGTGGCTCTTCGGAGTTCTGTCTGACATCTGCTCCGGTAAAACGTACCTCTCGGGAAAAGCTAGTTGAGGGTTAATGAGGATTAATTGTTTTCTTAAGGGACAGCCAGGGTAGTACAGTAAACGCACGGGTCGCGAATATTTATGGTGCTTGAAGAGGATCTCGCCCAACTCCCGAGGCTGGTTCTGTCGCGCCCGCTTTTCTCTAGGTGTGTCGTCCGGACGGCACCCTGCAACAGTGACGCTGGACGGGATCTCGCCGAAATCCCGAGGCTGTCCTGACCGGGCGGTGTGTGTGCCTGCTGCGCTTAGCACATGCCAAACTAATCTCGAAAAAAATAGAAATAACGACATAACAATAGGACAAAAGACGAAATTAATCTCAAACAAATTAAAAATTATTAGCTGTTACTATTACTTATTGATCTCTCCTGTAGATCTAAGCGCAAACATCGCGTTCGCTATGATATAAAAAAAACTTTTGGATGCGCACTTGTTAAAGCTCATTCTCCCCACCTCTATACGGTTGGATCTTAAATAACTGCAAATATTTTCAAATAAGTCCAAAATAACCGAGTTATTCAATTCAAATAGATTTATTTAAAAAAATGAGAACCACCGGATTTGTTCTGTATTTGCATCCCTTTTAGTTTCATAACCATGGCAATATCAGAGATTAAGAAATTATACCTACAGTGAGAAAATATGCGGTGAAAGGCAGTTCTCAAAAGTTCACTAAAATATACAGGAAAATTTAAAAGAAAATGAACAATTTTCAACATGTTTTTTTGCAAAAAAAAGTCATAGGCGTGTTCCTGGGTAAAAATATACAATTCCAAAAAATATTTGCACTTATTTAAGACCCACCCTGTGAATCTCTGTCTAGAATACACTCAGAGAATCAAGTAATAGACTTACGTACCCACGATCTGATTTCGATCGCCACGTGACACAACATGACGAACATGCAAGCGGTGGTAGTCACTGTGCCGAATTCGAACATGTCCGCATCCGTATCGTCGTACGCCACTTTGCAAATCCAAAATACGCACACGCTTTGGTATATCGAATCGGCCATGGTGAGCCAGAACGAGTACCATTTGTAGGATTTGCCTAGGCGGCTTCGTTTGTACAAGTACGGGTTTTCTAGCAGAAGTTTATCTGGAGCGACCTGATCGTAAACACCTAGAAAAAAAAGTTCGAATTTGATGTTTTACGGCTGTAAAGAATCTTATATTTATCGGTATATTAACACAGTATTATGGAAACAAAGTCAAGAGGGTTCTAGAATTAACAATACCCTGTATTAACCGGATTTAGTATATTTCTATTCCTGGGTATGAGAGAAGGTTCCCATTCGTGAGAAAGGAACGTTCGCGAATAATCGGAGAAACAAATCTTTTTTAATGGATTATCTGTAAAAGCGAAGATTGACTTGAGCCAGGCACTGTAATGTAATGCTTGTTCGCTGCTCGCGACGAGCGTTTCGATAGAAATCGAAAACCTATACTGACATGTAATGTAACAATGAAAGAGATTCGCTATTCATGAGCCGCTCGTGTCGCAAATTATTTCCCGGTTTTCACTAGCGAATGCTCAAATTGTAACACGTTACATTACAACGCTCGGTTCAAGCCAATCTCCACCTTAAGGCTAGGTTGTACCTACTGGGTTGAGAGAAACAAGTTCAAAATTATAATAGGTTGTTCAATGACTTCTTATCGTTGAAATTAGTTCGAGATTTAGGTATTTGACGATTACACTTGGCTTATACCATACGACCGAAAAAAAAACGGCGTCAAAGACGGTTGGGGTACGAATCGGTAATAATTTTGGCGAGGCCAAGCCTTAGACATCATTTACTTGGCCTGTAGTTTTCTTCATCTTTTAATGGCTCTTACTGCCAGTTGGCCTTTTTTATATAAGATCCTATATCTCCTACGTGGAGCAAAGGACTTCAGTGAAAGCTCTCCATCGGGTTCTATTCTATTCCCAGTTAGTCTTAGGTTGTAATTTATTTTTATATTGAGTAAAAATGATTTTTAAATTGTGTAGTTTAAAATTCGAGAAAATGTATTTTTTCGGAAATAGATTTGTATCTGAAAACGTTCTATCGTGGTTTAATCTTTATATAATTAGTGTTAATTTTTAGCAAATAACATCTAGAGAGAGATTGATCTCACCAAAATTATGATCGATTGTCTTTCACAGGCCGTCTTTGACGACGATTTTTATCATAAGGTATCTGGCGAAGGCAGAATTACTGACACACACTGACGTTTTTAACTGAACAGTCCTACCGTTCGGTTAAAACAGTGCAAAATAACCAAAGTATTAAAACTAAAAGAATTTATTTTGATTAACACAACTTGTATGGGGGCCTTAATGTACATTAATACTCACCAATTGCGATAGGGGGCAGCGACGTGAAAAGTAAATTATACAGCATGAGATACATTTGGTCGATCATAACCGATCCGGAGAAGCCACAGTAAAATTGGTACCAGAAAATCATGAACACGAAAGTCTGAAATCAGTATTACACGTGAACATTCTTGTTCCTTAACGAAGATTAAAAAAATACTTACGGCGTTTTTGTAAAAAAAGTATAGAATCATTCTGGCTAATCGATCGTAGCTCCAATGACCGTGCACCAGTAAAAACCTTTCTAGATACTTAAAGCGGGACAGGGCAAAATCGGCAGCCATGACAGCTTGCATACCTTCTTGTCCCGATATACCTAAATGTAAATACAAATGTACAATGTTTTACAAATAAATGTATACAGTATTGGCCATAAGTGGATGAACTTTGTTAAAATAATGGGTTTTTCCTAATATGTTTAAAATTAAAATTTGAGCTATATTTACTTGAAGTCTAGTGTCAGTGCTATAAAAATAAATAGCATTGTTTTTTTAAAATGTGCTTTAATAAGGTAGCAAAAAATTTAAATTGAAAAAACTATTGGACAAAAGTAGATGAACAAAATATATATTTAATAAAAAAAATCTTATTTTAAGAAAAACTGAAAAATTAACTTATAATTTACTAGTACTTAGTGTAATAACCCTTATTCTTAATTACTTTCAGACATCGCTTAGGCATGGATCCCAGAAGATTTTCAATTATAGAAAAATCGATATTTTTCCAAGACTCTTCCAAAGCTGCAAATAATTCTTGCTTATTTTTGTAGAATTTGGTCCTAATTTCCCATAAATTTTCTATTGGATTCAGGTCTGGGGATTGCGATGGCCATTTGGGAACAGTCACCATTTCATCTTCCAAAAACCTTTTAACCAATTGTGAGGCATGTTTCGGGTCGTTATCATGTTGGAAGTAGTGTACAACTGGCATTTTTTCCTCCAAATAAGGCACTAAAAGGTTTTGTAAAATGTCTCTGTAGCCAAACCGATCCATTATGCCCTCAATTTTATGGAGAGGCCCCATCCCATACCCAGAAAAACACCCCCATACCATGATTGAGCCCCCACCATGTTTTACAGTGGGTCGCGTGTACTTTGGTAGCAATCGTGTGTTGGGAGGTCTTCTTACATGTTGAATTCCATCTGATGACACCAAATTAAACTTTGATTCATCACTAAAACAAACTTTTTCCATTGTGCCACAGTCCAGTTTTGATATTCCTTGGCAAATGCTAATCGGGCCTTCAAATTTTTTTTTGATAGCAGTGGTTTCTTGGCGGGTCTTCGGAAAACAACTTCTCGTTAACTAATTTACGTCGGATCGTCCTTGTACTCACTGGTGGATAGCCCATTTCTTCAAGTTTTGCTTTTATCTTCGTTGACGGCAAAAATGGATCTTGTGAAGAAATTCGTTTTATGGCTTTTATCATATTGGGACCAACTTTTTTAGGTCATCCTGGTTTTCTTTTATAGAGACATCTCCTCTCTCATTATATCTCTTTAAAATATAATGTACCGCTGATTTTCCAAGGCGTAATTGCTTAGCGATTTCCGATTGCTTCAAACCATCCTTAAAAGCATTCACTACTCGCAACTTAAGATCTGCAGACAAGTTAATTCCACGTGGCATGATATATCAAAAGAGCTCAAATGTTTTAAATCGCAATTGTTCATAAAAGCAGAACAAATGAAACTAACGATTTTTAAAAATATTTGGTTCATCTACTTTTGTCCAAGACAAAAAAGCAATATTTGCCAATTCTTATCTATAAATGATAAGACTAACAGAAGAATTTATATTTGTTTGTAGTATTTTGGTGAGAATGTATTAAACTTTTAACATACAAAGGTACATAAAATAATTTTGATATTTAACACCTCAAATCTGATTTTCTTCGCAATTATTGGTATTGGTTCATCCACTTTTGGCCAATACTGTATGTAAAATATACAAAAAATGTTACTCTGTGGTACTTTGTAATCTTGACAGAATATGTACATGCACATACTATTATAAGCGTTGTGGAATGTAGAATGAGTGGGAGGAGGGTTAATCACCGCGACCTTAAAGATCTATTGGGTCTTGTGAATCAAAGTTAAGCAAATGCTTTTACTTAAATTTCTTGAAATAGACTTATACAATTTGTAAACAACCAACAAAGATAGTTCTATAGAAAAAGCAATTGGTTCTCTTTATTCATCAGGAAAATGTGTCCTCCTTTCTTGAGTTTATAACTCATCAGTCTCTTTACAGTCTATAACTAATCATACATGAGGATCTTGTTGTTGTAGGGGGAACAGGGTATTTCCCATCCTCCTCTAACAACAGCTATACATCCTCCGAAGAGTGGACATCAACCTACTATGAGGGTATACGTGCATCCTTCCAGTCGAGGAGCTTGTCTCCGGCTGAGGTACACTTGAGGTAGAGGCTGGAGGATCTGTCTCCATTTTCTCCACCTCTTTAACTTGGTTTCTCCTTCGACCTGATACCGGTTTCGCCCCGGATCTATAACCCCCCCCCCCCTCCTTCAAACACAATAGGCCTCACACGTCGCAGTATTTCTGGCAGAGGTCGGATTATTATTTGAAAAAGACACCCTCTTACACCCTCTGCCCGTGACAAATGACTACCGACAGTAGAGGGTGCCTGGTATGACGGACTGATAGTCACATCCGGCACCGTTATACGTTTTGGTGTAATTCCCTGGTCACGACACTACAGCCAAGAACAAGACAGTCCTCCTTAGACCCAGCCAAAGTGTCAGAGGGGATCCCCCTAGCACCTGACTAAGACTAGGATCTTCTCAACGAACGAAAAGGCCTCTCATCTCCTAGACGAAGTAACATTATTTTTCAACATATCAGTTTAGAGACTATGAGTAGAATCTCACAAAAAATAAAGGCTAATATTAACCAATAAGAACTTTACATTTTTCAGCTTTCATTCAGAAAACTTCCTAATAACTTCATTTAATTAGAATTTGACTGGGTAATAATCATTTTTCATTTTTATTTTTAGTAGACTGAATGTACATAATGTGCTATAATAATGTAGATATAAAGAAAATAATTGTATAGTCTATAAAATGAATAACTTTGAATTTTGACCGTTATTTTTTACCAACATGACAAATATAAAATCCCTCTATCCAAAAAGTTACTGATATTCTTTAAAATGAGTGCCTGAACGAATCAGATAGGTAACTCTTTTTACTTTCGTGAAATAGAAAAGGAAAATAATAAAACAAGTGACAGTTCTTCCTCTTCTTGCAAAAATCAACACGAAATGTCATAATTGACAAAAGTAAAATGTCATCAGCTTTTGACATTTCTAAATATTAGACCAATGCCGTCTCTAATAGAACAGCCACAGAGCGAGATTTATGACGTCACGCTAGTTAGATACTACGGATTAATATATATGTTGTAGAATACATGGAAAACATAATTATTCCTCGTATTTTTGGTTTGTATTTTAAAAATGATATAGTTTACATGAAATATACATAATATACAGTTAATAAATAAAATATAATATATACCTATTTATAGTAATAAATACTTTGGCAAATAAAACTATGAACCATACAAATGCAGCAAATGTTTTACAATATACAAATAATGAATAGGTGGTACATAAGATAATGGGTAAAATGTAAAATATATATATTTTAAATTTTGGGGTTTGAAAATCGATCTAATTTAACAAAAAACATTCAATATCTACTAATAGTGATGTATTATTATTGGCATTCACAAAATTTATTTATATATTATAATGTTTACTGCAATTAATAAACTAATATAAACTTGTCAAAAGATGACCATATATTTTTTTAAATTATTATTCTTAACACAAAACTATCTACATTGACTATGGAGTACGATTTCAGCCATATTGTAAAACATTTGCTGCATTTGTATGGTTCATAGTTTATCTGCCAAAGTATTTATTACTATAAATAGATATGTATATATATATATATTGTATTTATTAACTGTATATTATGTATATTTCATGTAAACTATATCATTTTTAAAATACAAACCACAAATACGAGGAATAATTATGTTTTCCATGTATTCTACAACATATTTATTAATCCGTAGTATCTAACTAGCGTGACGTCATAAATCTCGCTCCGAGGCTGTTCTATTAGAGACGGCATTGCGTCAGCATGGCCGCAAGTTGCTAACCTAATAAAATTAACACTAGAAAAGCCCGCGGGAACTGTCAAATTCAAAGTTATTCGTTTTACAGACTATATATGTATTGTGTCTAAAACTGAAGTCAAAAATCGGTGACATAATTGCGAGTTTTATTTGACACTTATTAAAAGTCAAAGTAAAAGGTTAAACATTTCAAACATTTATTTATTCTAATCCTATAACATAATATTTCGAATTATTTCGCGCGGTACTGTCTAACGCCGAGGACGCGTTCATTCACAAAATATTGATAATGCTCCCGGTTCTTTTTTTGATAGCGATCACTCTATTGCTTTTGCTATACATACCTATTCCTACGTCGGCAGTCTGTATCATCGAAACGTCATTGGCTCCGTCGCCTATCGCCAAAGTTCGTTTCTTCAGCTCTTCCTTGACTACCTTTACGATGTAGGCTTTCTGGAGCGGAGTGGCCCTACAGCACAACACCGAATTGCAGAACGTGGTCAATTTGAGAAAGGACTTGGTCAGATTCGATCTCTTGTCCAAAATGTACGTCAGGGTCTTGCCGTCGACGACTAGAGCTCGTCCTTTGTGATTGGTCGACGATCGAACATACGGAGATCGACTCGAGGTACTCGAAGAAGGCACAATGTCGATATCGTACCCTTGGGTAGCTGCAAATCACTAATGTTAATATAATAAGGGTATTTTTAAGGGTTCATCAATAGAAACATAGTTAGTTAACTACCCTAATCGAAATTCATCAACTGATAAGTCAAGTGAGTTGATCAAGTCACAGGAATAAGACAGATTTGAAAGCAGATTCCGAGTTTACACATTTCATATCAAAAAGCTTCTGTTATTTGATTCGAAATTGCGATATTTTGGCTATAGAATTGACAGACTTATTGTGTAAAAAATAGACATAAATGAAGAATATAGGTCAGAAAACGGTCAGATTTACGTATGGTGCATATTTAATAATTATAATAATCTAATAATTTAAAATAATTTAATAATAATAGCTCCCGTATAATAGCGTTTAACGCCTTGGGAGTAGCAAGGTACAGCTTGCTATGCTAAAGCCGTTCGGTATACTGTTCGGAAGGTAATGTGGCTAGCACTACGCTTCAGCTGCCTATTATTACCTCAGGATTGTGAATCCCGAGTACTCATTTAAGGTTGAGTCGACCAAACTATTTTTATTTTTATTAAAAATAATTTTTATTGGTAGACGAGAGCTGTACCTCTACGCCACCGGGCCCCACTATAATACACGAGATGTTACCAAATTTATAGTTAGGAGATCCTAGAGATCATAAAAAAATAAGGGTACAAGCGAACTAATTTAATTTAAATATATAGAAAAACGTTTCTTTTGTCCAGAGTGAGATTTAAGGCCCCCATACATTTCGGTTATTTTACACCGTTTTAAAAACGTGAGTGTATGTCCAGTTTTGCCCGTGCGTTGAATATCTGTCGTTACCAGATATTTTCTCGTTCCTATCCGATAGAGTATCGACATAAACCGATAGATATTGTTTAGGCGGAATGCAAGAACAGTTAACCTAATAGGACTGCTCATTCAGCCAAAAGTGTCCGCCAGGTGCATGCGAAAACTTCTCGCTTTGTGACGTCATTGTAGTCCTTGTCATGGTTATTAGTCCTTATCTGGCAACCAATAATACACACACGTGCAATATTGGTTGCCGGATGCAAAACGTTCATTATTTAGTTTATTTATTTAAACACCTTATATATGTATGCAGTATAGAAAATTAACTGTATAAATCGTATTAAATACTCGGATAATGCATTTTTAAGAACAGCAATTCCCAACATCACCTTTCGCAAGCATTCTTTTTAGAGTACTTCCATATTTTGCTTTAAAATAATTAATAAACAATATCGTAGGCACTTAGTAAGCACTTTGTCACAATCCACAACACAAAATGAACGTATTTATACACTCTATAGCTATAAAAAATTTAAAGACACCTTTTTCACATTTAAAATTGACAAAATAATTAACCCATAGGCAACTAAAAATACACACTATCATGACAAGGACTACAATGACGTCACAACTGTCAGCTGAAGCGCGGGAAGAGGCGAACGTACGTCTTATGAGGATGAGCAATGCTATTAGTTTACCGTTCTTGTGTGGTGGAGGTTGATTGCCAGTTCTTTCTACTCTCGCGGTTTTAACTGTACGGCAAAATAACCAAAGTGCATGGAGGCCTTTAGAGAGAAAATTGAACATACAATTATCTGATTGGGCCACGTGTCGTTCGATATCTGCCAGATAACAATTTATGGTACTTTCGGCGCTCTCCTTGGAACGAGCCATTATCTTCAGTAGTTCCATTTGGGGCGAAAATAATTTGGCGGAATAAGCTATATTGATGGCGGTTTCCGGTTTGTCCCCGGTCAATACCCACACAACTATTCCGGCAGCGATTAGAGCGGACAGAGTTTCGGGAACGCCCTCTTGAAGCCTGTCCTCGATCCCTAAAAGTAATACAAAATATATACAGGATGAGTTTTAAATAAGTGCAAATATATTCAGGGCTAGTAGATCTCGATAAAATAAACATTTTCTCTTTAACATTTTTCAAATAAGTCTAAAATATCCAAGTTATTCAAGTTTGAAAATTAAAAAATAGTATATTGTTTTATTAGGAGCAAAAATGACACTTTCTGCAGCTAGGCTGTGTGTTTGATATACAGGCGAGCCACAAAAAGTCATTTTTACTAGTGATGGGAAAAACCGATTAATTTCAATAATCGAGTACTCGAGTTTCAAGCGATTTCAATAATAGAGCGATCGCTCGAGCGAAATATCGCTTGTATTTAAAAATACGGTTTTTCGCTCGCCGCTTGCTCGTAACATCAAGCAGTAAGTTGCGTGCGCAGAGCACATAATATTCTTTCGGTGATGAATGCCAAGTAGCAAACGACGAGCGATGAGTAATTCGCTAGATTTAGTCTATTTCAAAGCATTGTCGATGTAGGTCGTAAAATTTTGTCATTCAGATACGCAACGGATAACGTCGTATAACAAAATAAAACACTAAATCACCACAATACACCAAAACACTTTCACTTTTATACTGGATGCGCGTTTCGCTAACCATGTTAGCATCATCAGCAGATGATTATAAACTAAAGTACAATCTACAAGTTGAGCGTTTATATACTCGCCCAGTGGGCGTGGCAAAATCTAGCCAACCGAGTCCGAGCCCACTGAGCGTAACAGTTAGATTTCCGCCACTAGAGTAGTAGGAACAAAAAACTTCAAGGAATTGGACCGTTGTCTCTGTTCATACTATCTTTACATTTATTAATTCTGATGCTTTCATAGGCATCTAATTGCCTGTAATTTGAGACTTGTTTAATTAATTTTAAATTATTAAGACCTATACAATGGTCTTTATCAACAATATGTTCGGCAACGCAAGATTTATCCGGTCTACCATATCTTATCTGAGCTAAATGTTCTTTAGATAAGATATGGTAGATAAGTAATGTAAAGATAGTATGAACAGAGACAACGGTCCAATTCCTTCAAGTTCTTTGTTCCTACTACTCTAGTGGCGGAAATCTAACTGTTACGCTCAGTGGGCTCGGACTCGGTTGGCTAGATTTTGCCACGCCCATTCGGTGCCCACTGAGCGAGTATATAAACGCTTAACTTGTAGATTGTACTTTAGTTTATAATCATCTGCTGATGATGCTAACATGGTTAGCGAAACGCGCGTCCAGTGTAAAAGTAAAAGTGTTTTGGTGTATTGTGGTGATTTAGTGTTTTATTTTGCTGTGTAACACCAAAGGTTCCAACCCTCAACTGTAAAGGTCGTATATATTTGATACATACGATGTATGTACAAAGTTCGCTCGGCTTTTTATCGAGTATGTCACATTAAAATCGGATTTAAATTTATTTCATTCCAGGATCGCTTGCGTTCGTCGTTCGTAACTTGCATCGCTCGTTCATAATCGAGCGATGTCGATTATTTCATGAATCGAGTACTCGAGCGAACATTCGCTCGAGTTATTCCAAAATAGCATGTTCTAACATGCTGTTTTTTTTTCAAACGCCACAAATAATTTATTAAACAATTTCAAACGTTCCAAATAATATAAAAAAATATAAAAGGATATATACTTTGTGTCTAATTATATGTCAAGAAACTATTGTTACCATTTTACTAATTTTTAAAAAATTATTTCATAATTTTATTATTTCTAGTACACGCGATGCTTACCTGTTGCTCCTAACAGCGTCATATGGCTTTCGATACTCGAATAACTATCTCTTATTTTCTTTTCCACATTATCGGTCGCCAATTCGGCTTCTTGGTGTTTCCGGTACCACTCGTTGTACTCCTGCTCAGTTAAAATCCTCTTCGCCATCACCAGAACCCTCAACCCCTCCCTGGCGTAGTTATTTAAATGCTGTTGCGTCTTATTAACGATAAACTTCTCCTCAGAATCATCCTCCGCCGGCGTCAGATGCGGTATAATCGACGTATCGGCCCCCTTGCAATACAACACGATCTCCTGCGATACGGGGTGCCTGAAAACGATCGACATCCTTTTCCTAGTCGAATCGAAAGGCAGAATGTTTAGGATTTTAAACGCTAACCTCCCTTCGGAAGGGACGTCTACAGTGACCTCTGTGGGAGTGCGTTTGATCAATTTACAATTGTAAATTCGAGCGGCATCCACAAGGGCCAATTCGTCCGGACTTTCCGCCTCGTAGATCGGCTTGAAATCGCCAGGGGACGGCGTGCACACCTGATTTAGTTTCACCTTCTGCTCGTCGGTTAGATTGGTGTTGCTGGTGTTTTTTCGGGTCAGAAAACCGCCGATGCTCGGTATGCTGAGCAGTTTCGGCCGGAGCGACTTGGAACTGCTGTGGCTTTGAAGGGAATCGGGCGAGTTGTCGCAGGAATCTATAGTATCGAGGGTAGTGATACGCGTTCTTCTGTTATCGGGGGAGTACAGGTTGAGTGGAGGTGAAGGTGTAACCGATCGGGACTCTTCCAATCGAGTGTATTTGTCTTTAACGGTAACCGGATTGGGATGGTCGTATTCGAGTTTCTTCACGTTCATTTCGTTTTCTGTTAGGTTAGGAACTGCTTCAATAATACCTGAAAAAAAAACACAACGCATAGTATGAGAAAAAGTAAAGTATTTGCCGTCTGCAGTTAGGAATGAAAAGTAATGGCTTTTATCTATCGGTAAGTTATCGCAATTCACCTATTGATATATTTTAGTTACCGAGAGATATATTGACAATCATCAATATATCGGTAACCATGAATTTCCGTGAGTCATCGGTTAATCTATAATATCTATTCTGATAATCTGTATTAATTTTGTAATAAATGTAATTAATACAAATTGTAATACAAACATAATCTGTTGTATAATTCTGTTAATCTTTATCTAATTTTGAAGTCACGTATTGTTATCCAATATATCGATAGTTATCGATGTACTGAAAAAATCCCATCTCTAGTCCACAGTACCACAGTGTACTGTAACGTTTTTAGTTCGTTACATGTCTTTTTTATATATGATATATATGATGTCTGGCGTATCGTCATCGGATTCCGTATCGTTCAGGCCTGATAATTTATTTGGCACGCTTGGCATAATTTTTACGTTCCCTAGTCGCCAACCCTGTTATCGTTTGACACAACCCTGTTATCGCTCTGAAGAGGCGCTGTCAACATCGCTTCTGTCAATTCTCTCCGTGCTTAACCTCACTTTGTTTTGCCGCTCTGTTGTATCCCGGCTTTTAGAAATGGTGATTATTTAAATCTTGCTGTATAATTTGAATCAGCTGCTATTTCAAAGCAACAGGTAAAGATGAGATATTATCCTTTTAGATTTGATATTATTACTGCATATTTTTAGGGTAGAGTTTTGGATGTCCCAACTTAACTTGTATTTGTATTTTGCTGGCAAGTTGGCGTCCCTTTTCTTTTGTCCTCCAGAATGTTACATGGAAGAAAGGACAGTTTCTTTGTTTATTATTGAGCCCTCGAAAGTAATTCGAGGTAGGTTTATTTTGTTTATTAGACCTTGTTTAGTTTTAAACAAGAGTTTTATATTTTTAGGGTCCAAGGTACGGACTATTTACAAGGTACGGGCATTATCCAAGGTCCTAGTAGTATCCAAGGTACGGGTAGTGTTCCCCTGTACCGTTGTCTTATGGACGGACTGTGTTCAAGGTTATGGTCCAGGTTACGGACATTATCCAAGGTCCTAGTAGTGCTCCAAGGTACGGGTAGTGTCCCCATATTGCCACAGTATGGATACAGCGTAAGCCCCATGCTGCTTCGCTCCCATTTCTAAGCCTAGTCAGTAGCTACGGCTGTATTGATTCATGGTGTCCTCATTCTGGCCCCTTTTGTTGTTTTGGCCAACAGGATCGCCGACAGACAGTACAGAGATATGAGCCCACCTCACGCTGCTACTCTTCGAAACAGGATTGCCTCAAGAACAGCTAAGTGTAGATTTAGGTTCAGATTTTCAGTTGATTTTCAGCCTCAATAACGTACATTTTAAATAATATCGTACAGACTATTGTAGCATTTTATTTAAAATTCACACAATTTAAATAAATGTACAGAATTATTTTATTTAAACAATTCAAGTTTGAGTCCTCGCACCGAGATGGCATTCTAAGTATTGTTATTATCTTTTATTTTTTTACAAGTTTATTTCTAGATAGTTATTTCAGTCCGGTCGAAGTTGTTCGTCACTTTATTTCTGACGGTATAGGTATATACCTCGTGCCTACCTTTATCGCTATATTGGTGGTTGAAGCTGAACCCGATAGAATTATCGGCGTTTTTTTTGCATTTTTGAAATTTGTGTGGGAAAACCCTCTGAGCGGAGGTAAGACTTTTATTTTTTACATAACGTTTCCTAATACCTTTTTTCTATTTGTACAGGGTTTTATTTTATGGTACGCATTTCTGGTGCCATTTTGTTTATTGTATCTGACATTTGGGCCACGTTTGTCCCTACAATATACACGTTGAATAACGGAAGAATCTCCTGAATATACAGCATTTTCCGATCCTGTCTGTGTGGAGACGTTATAATAACGATCCAGTTCCAGCAGTTCACCACAACCAGCTTGTGACCAGAACGGATATAAAAGGCCAGATCATTTCTTATTATATAATTTAAGTTCACTTTAATGCTTTAAGCCCTTCAGGCATATTAGATATTTTATTACTTTAGAGTCACTTGAAATATTTTATTCATGTTATGCATATTTCTGATATCTACATAGTACGGTTTTTTTTAATATAAAGAGTCCCTATATTTTGGTACCAAGATCGCCAGACTTTTTGCGGAATAATTAATAAAATATTAATATTCAGAAGCGTGCAGATTTAACTACCATCTTGAGTGATCTATTTTAATACATACTATTTACCAACCAACATTCTCAAACATCAAATTATTCATAGTCTTATTTTATTCTAATTAACATTTAATTATTAATTATACTTAGTTGTTAGTTTATCTCAGCGTTTCATTTGTGTAATTCCTAAAATAAATAATACCTATTTCTAAATGGAAAACTGAGTGGCGCCCCGTATATTATAAAGACGTAATTATCACAATTTAATTTTCACTAGCTTACGACCTATTGCTCACCGGCGAACAGCTCCGTCGCATAGTATTAGTTGTTTTAATATTTTTTCTAAAAGAAAATTCTTATAAAAAAAACATTCCATCATTTTTTTATAACTTCTAATGCTACACTATATTTAGTGGTTAGATTATTAAGAACATTTATGTCGATTTAGTAGTTACAATATGATTTAGATCTTAGGTTTCATTACATTACGCCTTGTAATAGTATTTAACCACCTATAATAATTATTAAAATTGTACAATGCTATTTACCATCAGAATTCATCATGAATAAATATAGCCATTAGTTTTAAGTAATATACAACTGTACGTTAGTAGTATCTCTGTACATGCCTGGCGTCCAATATCTATTTTTTTGTTTATTGTTATTAATTAGTTTTTTTTCCAGTGAAATACCTTATCCACGACTGCTCTCCGATGAAAAGCTGCCGTTCGCAGTGGTAATGGTTATAAAAAACGCTACGGTACGAAATAAACATATAAATATCGAATTACTTACCACTGGCGTTCATTATATCGTGATGCGGATGTCGAGAACACACTACCGTATTGCATACGGCTAAAAACAATAAGAATTCTTGTATTCTAGCGCTATGGATCGCCCTAGTACTAAATATTTGTTCGGACACGCAGCCCTCTTGATTCAAGTCGCTCTGCAAATTTTTATTCACTACGACACTCAAATTCGTCTGTTTATTGCCTAAAACACAACATCAATAAAAGTCAGTAAAATTAAGAACAAATGGTAGGGTATGTGGTATGTCATCCATCTTTATAGTATCTTTATACTATTTAGGTTGAATCTTTGAATAAGAAGACTAAGGGAGGAGCATAATGCTATCCATGTATTCATGCATGGTGGGCGGAAAAAGCACTCTAGGGTGGGGATCCTTGACAGTTCTGTTTGACGATTCATTTGACACATTTGATTTTGATTTGAAATTTTGTGGATTTGTCAGTCTTTACGGAGCTTATTTTATGTTATTTATTATTTATTCTACTACTGATAGTTGTATAAAGGTAGTAAATCTAGATGGAAATTGTGGCAGAACTTAAATTAACAGTGACACTATCGGGATTTATCGAAAAAGACTCTAAAATAGTTGGTTGTGTAGCGTGCGGTAGATCTCGGCAAAAATTGAGTGAAATAATGGAACAACTTTTCGCTAGTAAGTGACTATAGGTATAATATACATACGTGTAGTAAACCGATCATTTATGAAATTCACTTAAATTAACTAAATTATATATTTTTCTTGCATTTTAGCTTTTATTTATTACTTGTCAAAGATTTAATGTCAAAGAATTTAGATATGTTAATTTGACTTACCTGCTTCAGTAGCGTATCGGATGTTTGTGTTAATAAATACTTATTATAACTTATCTATTTTTATTACAATTATATATTTTTATAACAATTTTAATAACTACCAACATTTATTCACAACGTAAAATAAAACAACAAATTATTGAGTCTACCCCACGTCTACCCTACATCATAGTTTTATATTTTTTAAATAAAATTAGAACGACACTGATAAACCGGAATTTAAGTCGGCCATATTTGAGGCCCATCGCGGTGTACCTAAGATTTTTGATATGCTCCTTCCTTAGTCTTCTTATTCAAAGGGTTGAATATTATAAATACCCTATAATAAAAAAAACGACGACAAAAATGATAATTTTGGCAAAGTCAATCTCTAGACGGCATTTACAAAAAATAAATAATATGTTTTTGTAGAATATATACCTGCAGCTTGCTGATCCATTTTCAATCAAAACAATAATATAAACGTAAAAGGAGCACAAGAACAACAACGATTTATAATTTTAAACACAAAATTTAGCCATTTACCTCTTATCTGTGAGAAGTAACAACTTTGACGTTTCGTTGAAACAAATGAATGCAACTAAACACAGCCATAGCAACGCCATTCATGGCAGACATGATTTAATTTATCATTTATCTTTTTTTGGGAAATCTTAAACACATTTGCTTTTTCGAATTTCGATCACCTTCTTCATGCTAATACTCCACTGTGGCGGCTTTGACGCGGCTTTTTTCGATCGTATAGTATTTATACCAACTTAAAATATAATCACGATAAACAAGACATATAGAATAAAATCTTACTATTGTTTTGCGATTCGTTCTCCAATTCGGGATGATTATAATCGACAGCAGCAATAGTACATTTTCGGAAAATCATACGGTTTTCCGTCAGAGTACCAGTTTTGTCGGAAAAAATATACTCTATTTGTCCTAATTCCTCCGTGATATTTAAAGCTCTGCATTCGATTCTTCTGTTAGTTATAGGATCGTATAAGTCGGCGTTTTGATGAATATGATACACTTGTAATATTTTGCACAATTCTAAGGTAACGTATAACGATAAAGGAATCATAATCTGAAAAAATATAGTTATATATGTACAGGTTCCGGCAATAGTGCGTCGGGCATCTGCAGCTCCTAGAATAAAAAACTTGAGAATTTTGTTTAAGTGCAAACCTAAAGTATGTACCAGGATGTATTCCAGGAAAATATTTTAACTTCTATAGGGTGGCTCAAAAAAGTGTGAGTGGATCTGGATGATTTTTTTTAAATGAAACACCCTGTATATTATTGCATTTTTGGCTTCCTTTCAGATCTCTTTACATAAACCTAAGACGTGACTAAATATATTTCGATAATTTTAGAGATATTAATAAATAAATAAAAATTATATATTTATCAGCCCTTCTTAAAAATAGTTATTAACGTAATAAGGCCGATAAACAACAAATAACGGCCGGGCTGAAGTTTGTGATCCGAGGCGATAGCCGAGGATCATAAGCAGCCAAGGCCGTTATTTGTTATCGGCCGTGTTGCGTTCTAGATTTTTCGTCATACTGCAGATTTTTTAGAGCAATAAACACTACTATTTAATAACAAATTTTATTGAACAATAACACAAGTAAGGATAAAAAATACATAATGTCTTATACTAAAATTCATTTTTCATGATAATGAACATGGAAATTAAAAGTGCACTTGTTGTTCTTAGAAATCTGTAATCCTTCCCAGGGATTTACAGATTTTATAGAAGAAGATGATGCTACTGAAGAATGGCAAATATTTGTATCCACTAAAGACACATTATTTTTGGAGCTATCATGAAAAAGTTGATTTGTTATTTTCATTCTTTTGGAAACTGATTTTTCTATGTAAGTTTCTGCCACTGTTGAAGACTCCCATCCTCCTAGCTCCTTTAGCGATAGTAAATCACCACCATTTTCGGCGAGCATGGTTGCTGATGATCTACGAAATGAATGCCCTGTATAACGTTCTGGATTCTCCAAGTTCAAAAATTTTGCAATTTTCTGCGGTACGCTCCCGATGGTATGTATACCGACGATTTGCTTAACACACTTGCCTTTCTTGTAACCAATGAAAAATTTTGGATTGTCAAAGTTACGAGGACGCAGGTTGATGTATTTTTTGTATAAACCATAGGCATCAAACGGAAGGCCCGTTTTTGGAATAAGAAATTTCCTATCTTTCTTATTTTTAGTATTTCTTAATGAGACAAGAATATTTTCTCCGAATCTTCGAAATCATCAACTGTGAGTGACCAAAGCTCGCTGCGCCTACAAGCTCCAAGAATACCAAGCACCAATACAATTTTTTCGAGTAACCAGGTGTAATCATCGGCATCCAGTAGAAAATTATTTATGTCATTCTCCGACAGAACTTTGGCTTTTTTGGTGAATAACCTTCGTTTTTGCGCCTCAGAAACATGAACAGTTTACCAAATCTATGAACAAATATAATTTAGATGAGTATGATTAAATATCGAAGAATATAATGGCTTTTTACCTTGATATGTCGATGTTTTCATATACTCTCAACGCAAGCTTCAGCATGGATATCTTTGTCCACAGTGATGTAGGAGAATACATTTCAGACATTCTTTTAGCATAAGCCAGCAATACCGCTTCATTTACGCTGTTTATACTTCTATCCTGCCGCCACTTCAAAAAATTGTCATATTCCTGCTGATATCTCTCTCTCTGGTTATAGTCGGAAGTAAATTTTGAGTAGCCGCAGCCGCTTCCTCCTGTATTTCCAACGGAATTTCTCGCGACATCTCGCTATGGTCTATTTTCCCAATTTTTGAAAAGTCCAACTGACAATAAATAGTCATTGTTGCAGGTGACAGACGTTACGATTACCTTAGAAACTTAACGGCCGCCGGCCGTTATGATAACGTCCGGCGGACGTTATATGCATCTTTTCCATTCTGATTTTGCTTATGTTATAATAATATAACAATATAGTATGACGAAAAATTCTTAATAATACAAGAACTGTCCTTAAATCAAAACTGTATTAGATATTTACTTTAGATGGTTTGTACTTACTTTGCTATAAATATGGAAATCGTAAATCATACAGGATGTTCAAAATTCTACGCCAAACTTTCTAAAATATACAATAATTTTTCTTTGTTTTTTTAAAGGGGACATTATTTTTTTAATAGATGGAGAATTAAAAAATGAACATTTCTTGCATTTAGAGTATTTCAAAATTTTTAACGGTTTCGCAGATATTCCCGGTTTTGTATTTCATATGGCATTTTCCACAGTAAATTTTTATCAAAGCCATCCAATGATTTTTCTCTCGTATTTTACAACTGAAAGCGCCATATGAAATTAAATAATACTGCGTGTATCCGGAAAACTATTAAAAATTTTAAAATACTTTAAATACAAAAAATGTTCATTTTTTAACTCTCCATCAAATAAAAAAATAATATACTGGGTGTTCCATTTAAAAAAAAAACGAAGTAAAATTATTTTATATTTTTGAAAGTTCGGCATAAAATATGCAACATCCTGTATGATTTACGATTACCATATTTATAGCAAAGTATGAACAGACCATCTAAAGTAAATATTTAATATAGTTCTGATTTCAGAACAGTTCTTGTATTTTTAATATTTTTTTTAAGGAGGGTTGAAAAATATATATTTTTGATTTATTTTTTAATATCTCTGAAACTAATTGAAATAGGATTACTCATATCTTAGGATTACGTAAAGTGATCTGAAAGGAGGCCAAAAATGCAATAACATACAGGGTGTGCCATTTAAAAAAAGTCATCCAGATTCACTCACACTTTTTTGAGCCACCCCATAGAAGTTAAAATATTTTCCGGAAATACATCCTGGTACATACTGTAGTTTGCAAATAAACAATATTCTCAAGTTTTTTATTCTAGGAGCTATAGATTTTCGACGCACTATTGCCGGACCCTGTATATCAAAGATTTTATACAGGGTGTTGTAGAATGTAGAATGTTTAGGAGGGGAGTTAAGTTTGGTTTTCATGCATCCGTTGTCCGACGATACGATGATACGATATTAATTTTATTGGTTGAATTTAAAGACTTCGACTGGTTAACCATTTCTAATCAATCGAAATCTTTAAATTCAACCAATAAAATTAATAACGTATCATCGTATCGTCGGACAACGGACACATGAAAATCAAGCTTTAATCGCTGCGACCTTCCGATCTATTGTGTATTCCCCTTTCTTGAGTTATAATGAGTTATAACTCATCATACAGTCTCAGGGCTTGAAAGAAGCCAGTATCTGAGACGGCATTCAGAAACACCCATACACAATGTCGTAATGTGTAATTAATTAACGCTTGGATTTATTTTTTATTGATGGATAACCGGGATATAAAATAGTAAGAAAAATGGAAGGCACTCTCTAAGTTTCAAACGAATTCTTATATACTCAAAATTTAGTTTGGTAATAGCACAGTTTAAAGAATATAAATATATCAGTTGGCCCACTCTTCGCCCGTATCAAAATTCCTCCCGCCTCTCCCCGCCTGTCTTGTAGATTTGGGTCAGGCTACATCCGTTGCTCGTCTTGTACACAGCGTTCCAAGATTATTTTAGTTTTGTTTTCGGTCCGACGCATAGGGTGAACCAAAAATTGTGTTTTAGTTGTTTTGTTCGAATTGTAAATAAAATGTCTACTATAGTCTGTAAAACGAATAACTTTGAATTTGACAGTTCCCGCGGGCTTTTCTAGTGTTAATTTTATTAGGTTAGCAACTTGCGGACATGCTGACGCAATGCCGTCTCTAATAGAACAGCCGAGCAACGAGATTTATGACGTCACACTAGTTAGATACTACAAATTAATAACTATGTTGTAGAATACATGGAAAACATAATTATTCCTCGATTTGTTGGTTTGTATTTTAAAAATGATATAGTTTACATGAAATATATATAATATACAGTTAATAAATACAATATATATACCTATTTATATTAATAAATACTTTGGCAGATAAACTATGAACCATACAAATGCAGCAAATGTTTTACAATATGACTGAAATCGTACTCCATAGTCAATGTAGATAGTTTTTGTGTTAAGAATAATAATTTAAAAAAATATGTGGTCATCTTTTGACAAATTTATATTAGTTTATTAATTGCAGTAAATATTATAATATATAAATAAATTTTGTGAATGCAAATAATAATACATCACTATTAGTAGATATTGAATGTTTTTTGTTAAATTAGATTGATTTTCGAACCCCAAAATTTAAAATATATTTTACATTTTACCCATTATCTTATGTACCACCTATTCATTATTTTTATATTGTAAAACATTTGCTGCATTTGTATGGTTCATGTTTATTAGCCAAAGTATTTATTACAATAAATCGGTATATATTATATTGTATTTATTAACTGTATATTATGTATATTTCATGTAAACTATATCATTTTTAAAATACAAACCAAAAATACGAGGAATAATTATGTTTCCCATGTATTCTCCAACATATTTATTAATCCGTATTATCTAACTAGCGTGACGTCATAAATCTCGCCTCGTGGCTGTTCTAATAGAGACGGCATTGGTCTAATATTTAGAAATGTCAAAAGCTGATGACATTTTACTTTTGTCAATTATGACATTTCGTGTTGATTTTTGCAAGAAGAGGAAGAATTGTCCCTTGTTTTATTATTTTCCTTTTCTATTTCACGAAAGTAAAAAGAGTTACCTATCTGATTCGTTCAGGCTAGTTCAGGCACTCAATTTAAAGAATATCAGTAACTTTTTTGACAGAGGGATTTTATATTTGCCATGTTGGTAAAAAATAACGGTCAAAATTCAAAGTTATTCATTTTATAGACTATAGAAATATTTGTGTAGTGGATGGTTGTGAAAGTAGAATGACAGACAATATATCGTTCTTTAGGTGCCCAAAAGATGAAGGAAGGTATATGTTTATATAGTATAGGATAGGTATAGTACAGGTTTTGCTTTTTAGATGTTTGTATTTAACTTTAACTACCTACCTGGAAAGTCCAAATTTTATCGTCAGATAATAAAAATACGTGCATACAATTTGTTCTGCTATTGACAAGTTTTTTTAGAGTTTTTACTAAATTTTATGTAACAGTAAATATAACAATTGACGAGCATACGGGAAAAACGATGAGTATCCAGAAATGATAAATGTTCAGGAAAGCGTTTTTTTTTTTAATTCAAATTACGCATGGACTTTTATATCGTTTTTCCCATTTTTAAATGACTGTTTCTATGTGGCCGTTATGGATATTCCCGTTTATTTAGGTACCAAAAGATGTAGCCCCCTTCTTTTGGTACTTTCACTGTTTTTCCCGTGTGCTCTCAGTAGTAAATATTGTAATAAATTATATTATAGAATTCCTTAGAGTGGGCCAACTGTATATATTTATATTCTTTAAACTGTGGTAATAGTTTCGACGTCTTTCGTCTAGTGGAAAATTTAAATTCCAGTTAGTTAGCCCGGCCCGAATATATCCGTTGTTGGCAACAGTGAATTTAAATATCGCGCCCTCTATTACGTAACTAAAAGTTTAATTGGTATCGCTTATATAGTCTATAAAATGAATAACTTTGAATTTTGACCGTTATTTTTTACCAACATGGTAAATATAAAATTCCTCTGTCAAAAAAGTTACTGATATTCTTTAAATTGAGTGCCTGAACGAATCAAATAGGTAACTCTTTTTACTTTCGTGAAATAGAAAAGGAAAATAATAAAACAAGTGACAGTTCTTCCTCTTCTTACAAAAATCAACACAATTGTCAAAAGTAAAATGTCATCAGCTTTTGACATTTCTAAATATCAGACCAATGCCGTCTCTAATAGAACAGCCTCGGAGCGAGATTTATGACGTCACGCTAGTTAGATACTACGGATTAATAAGTATGTTGTAGAATACATGGAAAACATAATAATTCCTCGTATTTTTGGTTTGTATTATAAAAATGATATAGTTTACATGAAATATACATAATATACAGTTAATAAATACAATATAATATATACCTATTTATAGTAATAAATACTTTGGCAAATAAACTATGAACCATACAAATGCAGCAAATGTTTTACAATATACAAATAATGAATAGGTACATAAGATAATGGGTCAAACGTAAAATATATTTTAAATTTTGGGGTTTGAAAATCGATCTAATTTAACAAAAAACATTCAATATCGACTAATAGTGATGTATTATTATTTGCATTCACAAAATGTATATGTATATTTTGCAAGTATCAATGTTCGAAAAATTATATTTGCAAATAATACAATATCATAGAAAAAAGGCTGCAGCGATGGCTATGAAATAAAGATCGCTGTCATTTTATATGTAAAATTATTCTAAAATTTTTTATTTTCTTGGGATTTAGGTTCGGGAAAAACGCTGATTAAATTTTCATTTGTTTTTTCATTTTTTTTTTGGTTAAAAAAAACGTTTCGGCTAACATCATAGCCTTCATCAGTGTTGTGTCATATGAAAAAAATAGTGTCCAATATAATCCAAAAAATTACATATAAAATATTCACGCCACATAATGTTTACTGCAATTAATAAACTAATATAAACTTGTCAAAAGATGACCACGTATTTTTTTAAATTATTATTCTTAACACTAAAACTATCTACATTGACTATGGAATACGATTTCAGCCATAGTAAGTATAAGATATTGAATGTTGTTTGTTAAATTAGATCGATTTTCAAACCCCAAAATTTAAAATATATTTTACATTTTACCCATTATCTTATGTAACTATTTATTATTTGTATATTGTAAAACATTTGCTACATTTGTATGGTTCATAGTTTATTTGGTTTATTTGCGAAAGTTATTTATTACTATAAATAGGTATATATATATATTATATTTATTAACTGTATATATGTATGTTTCATGTAAACTATATCATTTTTAGAATACAAACCAAAAATACGAGGAATTATTATGTTTTCCATGTATTCTACAACATATTTATTAATCCGTAGTATTTAACTAGCGTGACGTCATAAATCTCGCTCTGAGGCTGTTCTATTAGAGACGGCATTGCGTCAGCATGGCCGCAAGTTGCTAACCTAATAAAATTAACACTAGAAAAGCCCGCGGGAACTGTCAAATTCAAAGTTATTCGTTTCACAGACTATAGTAGTTCTAAGTCCACGGAATATTGGGGCATCTATTTTAATGCAGTCTTAAATATTAGCCCTCAAAGAAACATAACCTGTACGAAACTTTCACATTTATCATACGCACTTGTAAAATAATAACGTATATCCAAAAGGCTAAAAAAGCTTCCTGGGAAGGATCGTCGTGTTCTTGATAGGGAGGAGGCAAGTCGGTGTAGGATTGTAGCCAAAGCTTACAGCCAAAAGCTCCGATAATGCACAGTAAAATAAGTATTAAGACACACCAAATCACAGCTTTATTCATTTGCTTTTCTAAGGACGATCTTTTGTATCTGGGACCGCCGTTATTAAGTAAGGCTTTGGTTTCATGACCTAAAACCAACAAACACAATAACATTTAAGATGGGAATTAATAATTACAAAGAATAATCAATCATTTAAATATTTAATCTACGACAATGTCATTATGACACATTTAACATTGTCATTTGGATGTCATTATCAGCGAGGTGACAGTAAACCGGAAAATTGGAAACAGTTGTGGCGCGGTCCTACCCAGGCAGAAAGCATGGCCTTCTAGACTGTCCAATATAGAAGCATGTTAGAAACAGTAAATTTTCAAGTTTTTTCCTCGGGTTATTTAATATAGGCAACGCTATAGACATTACAACGTTTATACTACGTCGTTAATTAATGCGGATTGTCTCCGAATGGTATCGGTAAGCGCGTTTAATGCAATATCAACGACAATAATTATTAAATATCTATTCATTTTCGGTGCGCGTGGGAAATAATTATTGTACCAAATCATCCTGGATTTGAAAATGTAGTACCGCTGTACCAAATAGAATTAAAAGTATCAAATTTGGTACAAATGTACCACTGCGGCAACACTGTTTTCTAGAAAATAATCGGCGCGGACATGATCCCCGTTGTCCACTCGGTGTTGCATATATTGAAGGCCCGGACGTGGCTCGGTGTCTACCAGGTGGATGACACTTCTTATGGGAGAACTGGCAATGGTTGAAAACTTGACTACAAGCCATTTTCTAGGAATCTTCCTTACCGATAAATTATTGACAAGAGTGACAGATAAAACCTTAACGTTCTTTCAGTATTCCAGTTTATCTCTTTTTCTTTCTAAAGTGTGCGTTGAAAGGAGACAAAAACAATTTTTGGTGACCCATAATTTGTTATTCGAACACCACTTTTCTCCTTGTCGGGTCGTTGACGTTGACTGTTGACTTGTCGCCATTTTATTTCTTTTGTTTACACGCTGCATTTTGCTTTGCAAATTTAATACATAAATTATTTAGGCAAATATAGGTTTTTAATAAAACTCCTCGGACTAACGTATAGGTAAGTGTTGATAATTTTTTTTTAATCTTAACATGCTCATTGTCGTTCTCCTGATTTTAGGTGACAGAAAAGGATCATCAAATCAAATTGAATTTTATATTTTTCTTCCTATTTATCCTTCCTAAATATCAACGAGATGAGCCATCGGAAGAAAGGGACCATAGTACAAAACAGAAAGGTGATCTTTTTTCGTTCCACTTAGGATATTGAAATTATATACTGTAGTCGTGTTCGGCATTATGCTCTGAGAAATATAGATAAACAAAGAACAACAGATATAAAGCATCCCAGAGGAAAAGAGACGCAATACCTGTATGTACTCTCTCTGATATTTGTGAACGTTACAGCAAAGTATTGTTGTAAATGTCATCTTTTTGATCGACCTGAAAACTTCGAGCAAAAAGATGACACTTTCAACAATACCCTGACAGATATCAGAGACGATACAGGTTTTTCCTCTCTTTTCCCCTGGAATACTTTTAATTTATTATTCTTTGTTTATTTAAATTTCTCAGAGCACTATGAACGAACTCAGCTTGTATGTTTGAAATAATCGTCCAGTTGGCTTAAAAATGATGATCGAAGACATTTCCCATATAATTTTACTATCAAAATTATGATATATCTTTTATTTCTAAGCCATCTATGACGCCATTTTTTTCAGTTTTGTTATAATTAATTTTGTCTCTTGATCTACTTGTAACATTATTCTTTTAATTTTATTAATTTATTGTGGTGAAATTAATTTCTGTTGTATATTTGATATTGATATTAAACATATTTTTAAAAAATGGTGTATTTTTTGTGTTTTTGTGTATGTCATAATTAAAAATAAATGAAGAAATAAGATTTTTTATTTTTTTAAACTTCCCGCCATGCGTGACAATTTAGTCAGTAGTTCCTACAAGCGAAATTGGGGGCGCTAGTAGCAGTAGACTTGTCAACAGTTTCAAATTTAAACGTCAATTTCACTTTCCAATATTTAGCAAGGCGCTCGCACTTCTTCTTGTGTATGTGTTTTGTGGTGTCTACTTTACGGAACGTGCCCGGCTCGGGTACGGCCCGGTGTACCATGAATCATCCTTAATATGGGCACCTGATAATTTTGAATTTTAATTTTTATGAGGATATCTCTGATATTTTAAATTAAATCAAATCTCTTTAGATCGTCCCTCGTGTCGCGTCGTAGGTTAAATTTTGAATGATACACGTTCGATACGAACTTTTTAATGAATTTTTATTATGATGTTCGTATCGAACTTGTATCATTAATAACTATTATGTTTCTTTTATGGATAAAATCCCTACTTACCCGCATAAACGACAATACCTTCAATAAAATCGGTATTTTTCAACAAACACTCTCTTAACAACAAATTGTCAGTACCGACCGGTACTCTTTCACCGGATTCGTGTACTATGGCACCGTGAAACCGGTAGATCTTCGTGGTCGGCGCCTCAACTTCTATTTTACTTCGGAACTTGCTTGGCTCAAAATAATTTTGCTAAAAGTGGATAAAAAAATATATTAGGCACACGTATTATAAAAAGACCAAAAGAACAATACTAATCGAAAAAAACGGCTGGGAAATCAATTAATTTTAGCGAGGTCAAGCTCTACACGTCAGTGTCTTGGTAGGTACCGTACTCTTTTTTATATTTTAATGGCTCTTACTGCCATTTGGCCTTAAGCAGGTTGTAATTTATTTTTATATTGAGTAAAAACTGGTTTTAAATGGCGTAGTTCAAATTTCGACAAAAGATAATTTTATAAAAATAGATTTGGCTGTCTAGAAACGTTTTATTATCTTTTTTAGTCTTTGTATAAAGTTTTGTATAAAAATTTGTATAAATTAGAGATCAGGGTTCAGAAGTAGTTAATTAAGAATTTATCTGATTAACTACGTGTAGTTTTTCTGCAAAAACTACGTCTTTTCTTGTACATTAACTACATGAAAACTACTTTGATAAACTACATATTGTTATTACGATAGAAAAACAATCCTATAAATAATAATGTTAATAACATGTAAGGTATAAATTATTTATTTAAAGAATTATCAATTCACATAAAAAAAAATATATGAATAATACAATATTGTGACAGTATATTAAAATTACTAGATATAAAATAATACAAAAACTCTAAAAAATTTAATATCAAAAGATTTTTACAGTTGAGGGTTGGAACCTTTGGTGTTACACAGCAAAATAAAACACTAAATCACCACAATACACCAAAACACTTTTACTTTTACACTGGACGCGCGTTTCGTTAACCATGTTAGCATCATCAGCAGATGATTATAAACTCAATCAGTCAGTTTATAATCAGCTGCTGATGATGCTAACATGGTTAGCGAAACGCGCGTCCAGTGTAAAAGTGTTTTGGTGTATTGTGGTGATTTAGTGTTTTATTTTGCATCATAAGATTTTAATCGCCTAGTCAGTAATCTTTTTCAAAACTTTGTAGAAAGTATATTTTTCATTTCCTCTGTATGAGGGGTGTTAATAATTTTTTTGATGCCAATGCTATATTTAAAGCCATATTTCCTCTCTTTTCTGAACTCTCTCTGCTTGAACTTATCTTTAACTTGTTATAACCCCAAACCTGCCTCAAATATTTGATATTTGAAAGTTACATAAACTACACTATCTACGTCGATTAACTATATGTAATGTAGTTTATGTAGTTTTTAAGAGTAACAATAGTTTTTCGAACCCTGGTAGAGATTAACCTCGTTCCAATTATTACTGACTGTCATTCCCAGCTGTCTTTGGGATCTGTATTTTCGATCATAGGGTATATTATATGACGTACATGGATATATGTACGACCAGAGAGAAACTAATAACTAAAGTGTGGCTTGTGGAATAGGGCATTTCGTAGACAAGTTTATTTTGTCACCGCGCATCCCAGACGCGCATAGCGTTTAGGCGGTCAAAAAAGGAAGTTTTCAACTTTGCAAGTTAAACATTTGACAGGATTAATTAGATTGTCAGTAGCTTTTTCTATTTCTTAGTTCTAGAAGGAGATATCTAAAATCTGTTGATAATCGGAGCAAATCGGAGTAATAAATTGTTTTTAACTGAATGTGCCTGTTCTTTTAGCTTGTCAGAAGAGAAGATTATTGTCATTATTGACTATTTCAGATTCCACGATTATTCGGCATTTTTGTAATTAATTGTGGTTGAGACCCATACAAAACGTTTCTTTTAAAGGTAAGTTTTATCACGGTAATTATTTTACCATACCTAATAGTAATAGTGAGTGCACATAATAATCGTACATTGATAATTTAATTTTTTTAATTTAAAACATCACATTCTTTTCTGATACTTATGGAGCGACTAGGTATTATACCTGGTATTATTTCCAGTAATACAAATTGTTTTCTTTAACTGCTAGGTTCTTGTTATAGAATAAAGACTACCAAAAACATTGAATACCTACGGGATACCTACTGATACTCTGTGCGAGTGCGAGCTCCCAACCGTGCTTCCCTGTTCACTCCCAACCAAGTTAGATAAAAAAGATACTGAAGATTGCAGCCTTGAGTTGGAGTATGGCAAGGAGTATGGAGTTAAATAAATTATTATGTTCCTACACAGTATTTTATTTATAGGTTTTAATGCTTTAAAGTCTATTAATAAATTTTCGTTGTCAACAAAATAATCTAAAAAAACTACGAAGATTTCTTTTTATAAATTTGAAAGATTAAGATTTGGTTCAAATATTCAAATTTTAAATTTTTGGCGCCAGTATATAGGTATGAATGCAACCTACTATATCGATAATGCGCTCATAGTTCGGGTTAGACGCCAAAGGCCTCGCCACTAATACAGTCTTCAAAAATTAACGTTGATCGGTCTCTCTCACTTTAGTTATTAGTGTTCTCTCTGTGTATGACGTACAAAATTATGTTGTGTTCACCTTTTCTACAAAACCTCTGGCCACTTGACGCTGTTTTAAGTTGGTTTCTCCGTCCAAATGGCCGGTGTCGATGTAACATAGGCCGCTACTGTCACTAGACCGCAAAAGGAGAATATCTGCAGGTACCACTTCGTTGTTGGATAAATGTATAAGGTCGCCCACACGGATATCTTTCCATAGGACTTTTTTATATCTTGCTGATTCACTAGAAAGAAAAAATAAATGATATTATTAAAATGAAACATTACTAATGGATATGTATACAAGCATCGCATCTTCTGACCCAACTTCGCACCGCCTAAAATCCTTTGTGAGAGTTTTTTTGTCAATCATCTGGTACGGATGACTGATTGACTGAATGATCTGGAATGATTGAGACCAATCGATTCACGATTGGACAGTTGTAATCTCTCTATGTTTCTGTTTACATCTTGATTCAAGTAGACATTTTCTATACAGAATTGTTCACCACATACGACACGGAGTATAGCAGCTAAACGACTAGATTTATACAAATTGTAAGTTTTGGGTTCGTTGAAGGATTATTAAAGTTACAATTTAATTTTTTTTGTCCGATGACTGATGTCTTTTTACTGATGAATTATTATAGGTATTAAATATCAATAATTGAATTAAGTTAATAATAAGTAAACAGATTATCTCCATAAAATATATTTTAGATAATACAATTTGTTTTCATTTACTAAAACTTTACCTTTGATAAGACGAAAATATTACACAGAAACGGCGGCGGCGGCCGCGTATTGTTTAGAAAAATTAAAGCAGAGCTGAAATTCTAATATTCACTAATATTTCTATTAATCACCTGATTCGGCTGATATTGACAATATAAACTAAAATATTTCTGGAATTTTGAATAACATTAGAATGTCGGTACATATTTCAGTCACATAAAATTGCGTTTTAAGGAAATTTATTTCTTATATTTTAACTAAAGATACTTTTAGACCATTTTCCCGTTCAGTTCAAAAATAACGACCTATTTACAGCGCTTTCAGATGGAGCGGACCGTCCGTCGTGTTTTTTCAAGATAACCGTCGGACGAAATCATCCAGACGGAGCATACGCGACCCATGTGAAATCGTTCATATAAACTCATGGTATTTGCCCGAAGTCCCGAACGGTCCGCTCCATCTGAAAGCGCTGTAACAGTGTTTTGAGATGGAGCGGACCGTCTACGACTTCGAGCAAGTAGTTTATACGAACAATTTCACATGGGTCGCGTATGCTCCGCCCGACGGCTATTTTGAAAAAAAACGATGGACGGTCCGTCGCGGACGGTCCGCTCCATCTGAAAGCGCTGTTAGACAATTAGTTGAGTTTTCGATATTATTACATAACTTGGTAATATTTGAGGGGTAGTTTCATCTCGTTGGATTTTGACTTTCGAAAAATCCGTTTGCCAAAAATAAGCTTTTTACGTCAAGCAGTTTAAGCAGAATCGTGGTTAACAAATTACCCAACTTTTTGGAACACCCTGTATGATTTTTTTAAAAGTTTCAAAATACCTATGTAAAAAGAAATAAATTATGCTTGTCCAAGCGTTTTCCCGAAAGACTAACCGTTTTTTAAATAACAAATATTGTAATATTTAAGGGGCGTTTTCACCCTCTTGGAATTTGAGATTCGAGAAACCCCTCCTTATCGAACCTCTACACCCCACAGTCAATCCGTTTGCCAAAAATCAGCTTTAAACGTCAAGCAGTTTAAGCAGAATCGTGATTACTCAATGGTCACTCCTCCGAAAAATCCCTTATTATCGAACCTCTACACCCTAAAGTCAATCTGATTTCCAAAAATTACCTTTTTACGTCAAGCACTTTAAGCAGGATCGTGATTAATCAATGACCAGATTTATCGAAACACCCTGTATACATTTTTAAAAAATCTTAAAATATGTAAAAATAAACAAAATAAAATATACGTGTTTAAGCGTTTTTTCGGAAACTTGACCGTTTTTTTAAATAAAAAATATTGTAATATTTGAGGGGTGGTTTCACCCCCTCTTGAAACTGGAATTTCGAAAAATCCCTTCTTATCGAACCTCTACACCCTAGAATCAACCTGTATGCCAAAATTTAGCTTCTTAAGTTGAGTGGTTTGAGCAGGATCGTGATTAATCAGTATGTCAGTTACTTTTAAGGATTTTATATATTAGTATAGAAGAGGGTTGTAGAATTATCCACGAAAGTATAAAGTAACTAATACTGATATTTTAATCGACAGAATAAAATATTTTAAGTAGGAATTGAATATTTTTATTTTTTACCTAAAAAATTTCATTAATTTTAAGAGAGAACGCCAATTATTGTTTAAAATTATAATTAAAACCAAACAAAACGATGCTATTCCGGATTACCTCTTATATGCAAAAATGTTTAATAACAATGAAGAAATTAGGACGAAAATTTACGGTTCTTAGACCTCAATTTGCTGTTCGAGTTAAACGATCTACTATACTTACCGATTTAATTCATAACAGTATAGTGCGCGCCCAGTTCCGATTTTAATGCCAATTACTACTGTACGAAAAAAAATAGCGTCAAAGACAGCTGGGGAATGACAATAGATAATAATTTTGGCGAGGTCAATCTCTAGACGTCATTTACTAAGAATTGACATAAAACTTGTCAAAAATTAACACTAATTATAAAAAGATTAAAAAAGGAAATCAAATCTCCACACACCGGAAAAATCTAGGGATATCATTTTTTTAAATATAAATAATAAAAAAATCAAACTAACTTTACCATAACTTTTTTTGTGACACCCTGTATATAACAAAATATTTTAGGATACACCCCTTTATAAACCTTGAAACATATGAATAAAACTTTTTTCACATCTTCGACAACGACGACGATATTGGACTTCCTCGCACTAATAGGCCACCCTGTATATTTACGGTGGTTTAAAGCTAGGTGTAGCACTTTTCTTCCCTCAAATATAAACTCAATATTTTGTCTATAATATTTTGAATATTGTTATATTACGACCACTTATAATAAAAAATAAATAAAAAAAACATAAAAAAATACAGTCCACTAAATTTATAAGAGATTATGCTATTATAAAATTCTTTCAATTAAAAAATATGAATAAGTTGCGGAGACTTATATATGAGACAAAATATTTACTCTAAAATTGATTCAAAAACCAATTTATATAAATTATCTCGTAAATTATTATTGGAATGAAAATTTTATGGAAAATCCCCTGACCAAAAAATATTTTCATGCGCATATTTGAGACAACCTGTATATCTAAAAAACTATTTTTAAAATCTGCACACATGCTAAAAAAAATAATAACATTTAATTAATTACATAATATCTCAGCCTCTAAAATAAACAAATATAATTAAATGTTAACTGATAATTACTATCAGCTTGCCGATTTACATCCGATGGAAATCTAAAAAGACTCAAAGAAGAATTTTTTTAATTATTTCCACAATTAATAGCAGCGCACAGTAAGGCACTCATTGTTTGTCAATTCGTCCCTGTGCTCGGACGCAACGCTCGAACCTCACAGCTCGACGGACCGAATTCAACATTCAACTGAAACGCTTTGCAACCTACCAGCTTGCAAAAACTGGCAGAAAATATTTGCGAGAGTGAAAATATTTGCTCTTTTCCTTAAACTATGGTATTATACAGGTACGGACGAAAAATATGTAGGTGGTGCCCCGATGAATACTTATTTAAAACGTTTGCAAGTTAAAGATATTAAAATTTTTTAAAGGTTGCTATTAGACTTGGATCAAGATGAAGGCAAATTAAGAAAATTGCGTTTATCTCAACAAGGAGACAAAATATTTAATGAAACATTTTTTTTGAAACGCCCTGTATAAGAATAAAACTAATTTAGCAAAGAAAAGACATTTATATTTCTTTAGCTTTAGCGAACTTTTCTTTAGGTGGCGTGAGCTGATTATTATCAAGGATTTGATTTGTTGTTGTGGCAATGACGTCATTTATATATTAAGAATTAATCGTAAGATTTAAGCGAACGCCTGTTTAAGTATGTGTTACTGTTATGACTACATAGGGTCATCGGTTATTAATACCAGACACATCCAGAAAAGTTTCCACATTAAAATAATTTAACAAAAATTAATAATTCAAGACGTTCATATTGAAAATAAAAGAATTTCGTACTTCTACAGGGTTGTTCACCACATACGACACGGAGTATTGTAGCTAAACGATGAGATTTTTACAAATTGTAAGTTTTGGGTTCGATGAAGGACTATTAGAGGTACAATTTAAAAATAATTTTACAAGATACAGAGTGTCCCAAATAAGTAAAAAATATCAAAGTTGTATTTTTTTAAATGGAACACCCTGTATATTATTTCATTTTTAGTTTCTACGATTAAAATAAAGGTAAATTTGATTAAGGTTTATTATACTTAAACCTTACCGTTTTTGAAATATTCTCAATTTTGTGAAATTACAGTAAAAATTTTAAGGCTTCATTTCTCCAAGGGTATCAAAGTTTTTAATACTAAATATTTACTGAAGTTTATTTATTGATCAGTTATTTTGTTGCAATAATAAAAATAATACTACCTTATACAGAGTGCCTAAAAATTTATTTTAAATAATTATTAGCTTCAAACGGCAATAACTTGTTTAATTTAAACGGAACACCTTGTATATTTTACGAGAACCAGATGCACAATTTAATTGACTATCAAATTATATTATACCATTTTTTACCTATCTCTTTAAGTTTCCGTAGAAAATGCATTTTCTTGTAATTTAGAACTTATTTATCAATATACCCATGGAATATTGACATTTTAGATTATTTTTAAAGATGTACCAAATTTTTAAAGAGTACAGATACTAATATTGTCGATATAATTTGTTTATTTTATTAAAAAATAAAAAAACTGTTTAAATATTTATTAAAGGGGACCAATTAATATGATTCCAGTATTCAAACTACATTAACTGACTGTTTGCGTTGATTAATAATAATTGCTCCAAATACTAAAAAACTTAATTTTGTATGGGTATTAGACAGTGTGATAAAAAGAAATACCTTAAAAATGATATTTCATTTTTTAATAAATACTTATTTATAACAACAGAGACTTTAATTTTGATAACTTATTATTATATTGATTTCTGACTCAAATCCACATTTATTTAGAATCATTTATTAACGAAAACAATGATAGACAATTAAATTGTGCATCTGATTCTCCTAAAATATACAGGGCGTTCCATTTAAATTAAAGAAGTTATTGGCGTTTAAAGCTAGAAATTATTTAAAATAAATTTTTAGATACTCTGTATAAGGTAGTATTATTTTTATTATTGCAACACAATAACTGATCAATAAATAAACTTCAGTAAATATTTAGTATCAAAAACTTTGATACCCTTGGACAAATGAAGCCTTAAAATTTTTACTGCAATTTCCCAAAATTGAAAATATTTCAAAAACGGTAAGGTTTAAGTATAATAAACCTTAATCAAATTTACCTTTATTTTAATCGTAGAAACTAAAAATGTAATAATATACAGGGTGTTCCATTTAAAAAAATACAACTTTGATATTTTTTATTTATTTGGGACACTCTGTATCTTGTAAAAATGTTTTTAAATTGTAGCTCTAATAGTCCTTCAAAGAACTCAAAACTTACAATTTGTAAAAATCTAATCGTTTAACTACAATACTCCGTGTCGTATGTGGTGAACAACCCTGTATATTTATGTAGATAACTTACACTGGTGTAAAATAAAAATTTAAAAAAAGTCAAAATAAATGAAGATTATTTTTCCATTCCATACAAAAAAATCCATAACCCAATTATGATTAAAAAGAAACGACCAATCAAATTACACATGATAATGCGGCACATACACGATAAATATTTAATTATATTCCTTTGGGAAATTCTTTGCTTTTCGCATGTCGAATTGTTTGTGGCATGACATGGCACGATATATGTCGGTGGTAATTTAATATGAACAAGAAGAAAAAGCGCCAATCAAATCAAAATTTATTACCCCCACAACGTGTATTTAACGTTATTTTTTTATTAGTTTTTTTACTTTAGTTGCTTTGATCAATTCTACTGCAATTATCTAGTGTCAAGCATTTTTTAGCAACTTAATTAAGTTTAATTATCCTTATTTGAACTTTATGTATATTATTTAAAAAATCAAAAGATCATCATACAAAAATGACGTTCAACGATGATATTTCGTTGGTCAGTCATAAGTTAGCCGTTATCTTTAATTAATCTTATCGCGTAATATTAATTAGACTACTATAAAAAAAGTAAGTATTAATATATCGTCGGCTTTATGACGAAAAGGCGTATCTCGATTTTTGCTACTTTTCAGGAGAGCAATTTAAAGAAAATCACTTACTTTGTTTGGCCAATAAATGTAAAGTCTTTAATTTTTTAATAGTGTTTTTGTATTAACACTTAAACGGACACATTGAGGAAACGTTCTGAAGATAAATTGAGCGTAAATTCTAATAAATAATTTATTTTTAGTTGTTTAATAGAGATAGGCCTTTTGTTATAATATTAATAAATTTATTTCCGAACGAATAGTATACATACGCCCATGTAAAATAAATTTAAAAATTACGGTAAAGTGTTCTTAATAAGAAAAAAAACGATACAATATTCACATTATGGAATACTTACAAGAAAATACAATACATACATACAAGAAAAAATCTGATTTTCAAATACTTTTATTCGCGTTGGATTAGATAACTGAAAACAAAGGCAATTTTCATGCCAGAAGCAAAGACAATAATCAATTAAAATACTCTTATCTAGCTTATTTTAATAATATTGTTTTTTATACAAAAATGCATTTTTTTAACTAATATATTTTTAGTAATCTTTTAGTTAATTGGGGGCATTAATACAGGGCATTTAAACTCACGGTCCATATGATAAAAACCAAACCAAACAAAAACAAAACATGTTTCTCCATTCGATTTTTTTTATACAAATAACTGTGGAGTAACATCAGTTTCTGTTTTCCCTGTTCGATGATAACAAATTCGACTTCCATTCTACGTGTTTATGCTGGATGATTGGTAGGGATGACAATGCCAATAGCCTGAGAATGATAATGAGACGAAAATTATTGTATTTTTCGGGCAAGTTTTTGGTTCGCTAAAATGTTCTTAGAGAAATTATGATTTCGGGAAATTTTCCATCAGGGCAATTTTCGTTTAGTTGTTTTGCTTTCGATCAAAATTTTCCTTTTATTCGGCCATTTATTCTCGGACAATCTTTTGCATACCCGATACAGCTATGTGCAGAGTCTAGCTCATTCTAACAATGGTTTTTGGCAAAAAATAGACTCTAAAATCACACAGTAAAAGAGAGCTGCTGCCATGATAGAAGTTTTATTTTGTCCCAAGCAACCGTCTGAAAATAATTAGGTAGAATGGTGTGATTTTCTCTGGCATGCATTTTCATAACTTAAAACAAAAGGACCTATCTCAAATTCCATCTTTCTTGTAGTATAACAATTGGTATAACAATAATTGATATAACAAAGAGCCCTATCTCAACATACGTCTCTTCGTCATAACGAAGAATTGTAGTATTTGAGATAGGGCAAATTTTTAAACTAATATAAAATGAAAAAGGTACAATATTGAGATGCGCAAATTCGCTATGTTAAAATATGGCCCATTGGGCATGTCATGACGTTGATATCTCAAAATCGCCAAAAATCGAGATACGCCTTTTCGTCATTAAGCCGACAATATGTATTATAAAATAGAAAACAAATTTCTTGCAGTATTGGTATATAAAAAAATTATATAAGGATTTTTGCCACTTAACTGCTTATACAGAAATTTAATTCTACGCTGTGTTTGTCATTATGTGGATCAACCTGCTCTCACTACCGGTTTCGGAGCCCTACTCCATCATCAGGTGAGCTTGGGCAGATCCACAAAATAAGAAGTAATAAAAAGTACTACCATTGCACGCAGACCGCTATCTCCCGTTCGGGACTTAATATCTAACCGACACTTTCCGACAAGTCGGAATTAACTATCTCTGCGCTGTGGTTGTCATTTTGTGGATCTGCCCAAGCTCACCAATTTGTATTATTTGCAATGTTTGAAATTGATTAAAAAATTATTTGTAATGTTTTAAAAAAATACTGTTTTATCCGGAGTAAAAATATACTTTTTGTGCCTCCTTGTAACGTCGGAATAGTTTTAGGATGGTCCTTCAAATGTACAGCATCGTCAAAAAATTATAGTAATAATAAATAAGCATAATTTCTGTTCGGCAATAGTCTTAAATCGAGAATGAAATTAGTATTATCTAATGTCAAAATGTAAAGTACTTACTGCAAATCAAAATGTCGGTAAGAATTTGGAAACATACCAACGTTTCAAAAAAATATATAAAACAACATTTTCTGACAACGATTATAGATTTTCGGGAATGAAGATATAGTCTCTATCTCAGAAGAACCCAGTTCTGCACTAGTCTGCGAATGATATGTATTCGAACAGCGAATTTTTGTCACTTATACATAAATTTTAAAATAAATCCCTGCGTTTAGCGATCTTATGGATTCACACGAATTACTTAAAAAATCGGTTCAACATTTAAATTGATGAATAGCTATTTTTATTTTTCGATTTATTATCTGTTATATCTATTATAGAAACATTTTTTATAGTTTTCTAGGACAGATTTTTATAACTTTTACAGTTATTTTTTTATTTATTATAAAGTTTCAATAAAATTAATTTTTTGATTTAAATCACATGATTAAAATTTAAAAAAATCACTTGATTTAAATCATGCCAACCCTGGTATTTTAGCTCCCCATTATCTTTCATGTAAAACATAAACCTGTTTCCAGTTAATTATTAAATTTTTAAGTGACAAATTAATATTTTTATAACTTTAAATTACTTATAAATACAATTTTTTTGCAAAAAATGGAGGCTTATTTGATGTAATTTTTGATTTGTGTCGTTGGTGCAGAGAACAAATTAAAAAAATACAATTTTTTTTTGACGGGAAAAATCATACGCTATACGAACATCGTGTGATATATACAAATTAATTTCTGAACAGAATTACAATGGGCATTACAGACATTACAGTTATGTTCCATTCTCATACACACGCACATACAAGACGAGGTTTTAATGTCAAGGTTAACGTATGTGAGCAAGGTAAACCGCACACAACCCATATTTAACTAACTGAAAATGTGTAATCGTGACCATTATCGTGACTACTACTATGCTTTTTTTTCATGAAAATCGAATATAATAATGATGAAAAAGGAAAAAAACAGTGGTTTGATTTTTATCATGCAGGGTGTTTCAAAAAACGGGGAGATTCCTCACGTAAATATAACATTTATTGTTTATATCAACATAGGTATGATTCTTCTTTGTTTCGTATAGTGGAGTACCCAGAGACTTTTACCTCGGAATTCAATTACTGTGAATGTATTAATGTCGAACCTTCTGTATTGTGTTTTATAGATAAAATACTAAAATGTTTACCCATTTTTTTTTCGTTGCTTTTAATTTTTTATTTTATTAATTTTAGTAAATTCTTAATTATTTCCTTCCGAGGGGTAAACCGCAGAGGAATTATGGTGTACACTATGAAGGAATTCTACAGGAATTCCAAGGAATTACGAGGAATTCCAAGGAATTCCATAGAGATTACTAGGAATTCCAATTATTTCCGTAAGAATTCCAATGAATTCCAAGGAATCCCTTAGAAATTTAGAGGAATTCCACAGGAATTAAGAGGAATTACAAGCAACTTTATAAAAAATTAACGAACATTAGTAAACCATGAATACTATAATAGGTAGTACTAAATTTAAAGAAAAACGTTTTGCAGGCGATTTTTTACTATCCGTTTTTCGTTTTCGCTTCCAAAATTTCCCAATATCAAATATCTACAGGTTAGATATTCTTTTAATTTAATATTGTACCCTCGATTATATATCTAAAATATTTTCCAATAGTACGGCCGAACCACCCCCGAGAGATCTACTTATAACGTTCCCTGATTTCGCCATTTTAAAGAAACCCTCATAAGATTTTTTTATTCAGTACTCCAGAAAGTGTAAAGTTGATTTTTTCATTTCCTCGGAATAATACCTAGGTATATACTATAGGGAAATTAATACAACTTTAGGTGCACTTCATCAATGATACCATGCGTAATCTTATGGAATTTACTGGTGATCGTATTATGACGTGCAACTGAAGTTTTATTAATTTCCTTTCCTATAGATACGAGTATAACTAGGTACCTATCATTTTCAAAAAATCCCGAGAAAAATTAATTTTAATAAGTGCCGACATATTTCCAGTATTTTTACCTCATGATCCCCTATTAGTCCTAAAATTTAACTAAAAAAACGTAAATCTCGTAATAGTACTTTTTATTGTTAGATCTAGTAGTTATAGAGACATTAGACATTTATAAAAATCACCAGAAAATTCATAGCGGAACTGCGAAACCGAGGTGGCAACGCTGGTTCAGACTGAAAGAGTTACCGAGTTCGTTACCAAGGAATTCCAAGGAAGACCTTGAATGATTGACCTTGACCTTGAAGACCAGGAATTCCAAGGAATTCCGAAGGAATTACGAGGAATTCTGAGGAATTATTTGAGTAAAAGGAATTACGGTGTACACTTTTCCCTCTGCGGTTTACCCCTCGTTTCCTTCTTAATATTTAGATTTTTTTAATTCTTTTTCTAAGTAAATTTATTGAAATAAATAAATCTAATGCATATTATGTACCTATTCTGCTTATATTCGAATGCTGGAAGTACAGGGTGGACCATTTTGGTTGTTTCTATAGGGTATCTAGGAAACCGTGAGAAATATTCAAATTTTGAGACTGCTTGGGTTCTTTTTTTGAAAAAATTACAATGGTGCAAACGGATCGTGGCTATCTTGATCGGTTTCGAAGCTACAGGGGGATTCTCAAATTTTGTACTTTTCGAAGATGTTCGATAGTTTGTTTATTTCAGCAACCACGAAAAAATGAATTATTATACATTCTAAAGGTACTTTTCTGTGTAGAATGCGGTGGCGTAGTCAGACTTTTTTCGAAAAAAACATTTTTTGAGATATTGACTATACTTATGTTTTTTTAAACAGAACCCCCTATATATTTTTTAATTTTCTGAGTCAGCTTGGCATGGGCTTCTCGAAAATATACAACACTCTATATTTATTTTCACTATTAACTACAACATTTTAAATTTTTCTTAAAATATCCACTGAGTAGATAGTAGGCCGCGCCGAATAACAAAATAAACCATTTTTTTTCACGGTGATCGGAACATACCTTTGATAGATGCGAGACATTTCATTTCAACAGATTGAAGTGTGTGTATTTTAAATAATAAAAAAATTAGTAAATTTGAAAATTTTGAGAAATATTGTTACGGATTCCGTGGGTCCACTATTTAAACTCACGATAAAATACTTAACGAATTTATTTGTTTCACTCTGTACACACAACTTATACTATTTACAACACAACTTATGCAACTACTATTACTCTAACGATATTTCGCGGTATTATCAAACTTCAGACTATCTTCAGACTTGTCCAACTGTCAAAGCGCGGGCCTTATATACCCCCTGGCGATTGTTTCTAGATTTTTCTAAAGAATTCTATAATTTTCTTTTACTTTCTGGCCAATGCGCCAGGTTCCTCAATGCACGTTGCGATTATTTAGCAGTATGCAGTTATGCAACCAGTAATACACCTTGACAATATTATATGTTAGAATGTTATAATGAATCTAACAAACATAAGAAAATGGCGGCTGATTAATATTTTGAGCAGTATCCAGAGCGCGAGCAACCAAACCCAGTCATTTTTAAAAGGTTAGAAGATAGTTTTATCAATTTTGGATCTTTTCAAAAACCGCGTCCATTAAAGGTATGTTCCGATCACCATGACAACCGTTTACTTTGTTACTCGGCGCGGCCTACTATCTACTAAGTGGATATTTTAAGAAAAAATTGAAATGTTGAGGTTTATAGCGAAAATAAATATAGAGTGTTATATATTTTCGAGAAGCCCATGGTAAGCTGAATCAGAAAATTTTAAAATATACAGGGGGTTCTGTTTAAAAAAACATAAGTATCGTTAATATCTCAAAAAATATTTTTTTCGAAAAAAGTCTGACCACGCCGCTGCATTCTACACAGAAAAGTGCCTTTAGAATGTATAATTCATTTTTTCGTGGTTGCTGAAATAAACAAACTATCGAACATCTTCAAAAAGTACAAAATTTGAGAATCCCCCTGTAGCTTCGAAACCGATCAAGATAGCCACGATCCGTTTGCGTCATTGTAATTTTTTCAAAAAAAGAACCCGAGACTGCAGTATCAAAATTTGAATATTTCTCACGATTTCCTAGATACCTATAGAAACAACCAAAATGGTCCACCCTGTACATGTGGTTTATCACTGAAATATTTTTAAAAACCACAAAACATGTGCGCCACTGACTTTTATTTCTCTTCTTCGCAAAATTGTTTAGGCCGTTTAATGCCGATTAAAAGTTGTATTTTGATATTTTGCGGATTTCAGTCTCCTTGATGAGATAAAAGCAATTTTATTAATCACAATTCATAAAATTAAAATAACAATAAAAATGCAGTAAATAATTTATTTAATCTAATTTATTATTAAATTTTATTAAAATATATAACACCGATGTGTAGTGCTTAGCATTGCTTGATGTAGCAAATTTCAATAAAAATAAATAGTATTTAAGATAAATTACAAATGATCAATTTATTAAAAATTTTAACATCCAGTAACTTTAAAACTATGCATTTTCTCACAAATGTTTATGGAACTTTTTTCATATTTCTTGTTGTACCTATTTAACACTTTGATCAGTTAATGATATGATAAATTTTTTAAAGGTTGTAATTGTGTCCAAGTTTTATAGTAGACTTGGATTAAGGCAAATTAATAAAATTGCGTTTATCTCATCAAGGAGATAGAAATCGACAAAATATCAAGAGACATTAAAAGGATAAAAATAATAAAATACACGTTATAGAAGAAATTTTATAATCGAAATTACGTAATTTTTGAAATTAATAATAAATTATTAATTTTAGTCAAACATTTACAACCCCTAATATTAATCAAAACAGGATCTATTCCACAGATATAATAGAATCGGCGACAGGGAGAGAAAAAAATATGATTGTTGTAATTTTTTTTCTGGTTAAGTGATGTCTTATGTAAATTAGAGAAAACATAAATCTGTTCCATTAAAGCAAGGAAGGTGATAGGAAGTGGATAAAATGAAAACTACATTTATTTAACTCGGTACTGTCTTTATTATACCGGGTGCGTCCCAAAAGTTATATTTTCAAATAAAAAAACAAGATTTCGTATGTTAGTACATGACATAAATTAGGATTGATTGACGCATTCAATTATTTTTGGTCACTTCCTGTTTCACCGGAAATGACTATAACTTTTAATTTTTAAACGGCACCCTCGGTATATTTCTACTTTATTCGATAGAAAATGACACTCTGAATAGAATAACATATCATATGTCAACTTTTGACATTTTCGCATATGGTTTAATTGTAATTGTAACACGCGGTTCATAACGACAATTTGACTCGAAATACCAAATGTGTGGTATCAATATATTCATAAAAAAATGCTTTTTCCAAATATGCTAATGAGTCACCCTTGTTCCATTTGAAAAAATTGACATATGTATGATTAAAAATACGATTTGTACATCTTTTAACCGGCCTAGACAAGACACGAAACCCATTAGACGATCAAATCTATTTTTCCAAGGCTCCTTCATTAAAACTTAGTGTTTTTAACAACACCATGGCACCCTGGATTGAAATTTAAAATAGGATTTGTTTTTAAGCGACAATGTCAAAAGTTGACATATGATATGTCATTCTATTCAGAGTATCATTTTTTCGAATAAAGTAGCAATATACCGAGGGTGCCTTTAAAATCAAAAGATGTAATCATTTCGGTGAAACAGGAAGAGACCAAAACAATTAAATATTTCAATAAATCCTAATTTATGTCATATACCTACTAACATACAAATCTGTTTTTTTATCTGAAAAAATAAAAAAGTTATAGGGGGTGAGCCACTTTTGAGACGACCCGGTATATTAAAAAATATTGTTTCATAATGTAATATCATTTTAAAATTCTTGTATGTTATTTTAGATTCTAAAGATAATTTTAGAATAAACCGGAATATATTTTTAATAAAAACATTATTAATTATTAACAGGGTTATAATTATGATTTTGTTACAATGTAAGTAAGTAAATAATGTAATGTAAGAGAAAAAAAATTCAGATTTTACATTTTACTAAAATATTATCTAAATAAGCGCCTTTCTACAACAACGCCACTGACTCCTAATGGGTAAATTGAGAGTTGCCTACCGGTCAAAGTCGTTTCAAGACTTAAATGGATTATTTAAGTCAAATTTCTTACCAAATTTGGCACTGGCGAACCTTATTTTATAGTTTTTGAACAGAAAAAGTCAGTAAAATAAACACTTAAGGACTACAAGCTAAGAAAATGCGTTAATACAGCCGGGGAGATAGCGGCAACAAAGCTTTACCACACACGTGCGACACGTACTACAAGGTAATAAATGAATGAATAGGCTCCCTCGCCTCTAATCAGTGTTGTCATATTGTAAAGAACTTATCCTTATTAAACAGTATCCGACTTATAATTTAGTAGTATAAGGACTATTTAATACATCTATGGAATATTAAAACCTACTTTATTAAACTGTAGTATTAATATCTCAATATATGTGTATAACAAGAAAAAAAATATTGATATTATTAAAGACGTGACAACATAGGCTGGATGAGGAAGGCTCGGTCGACTGTACCCAGAAGTAAACATGTGTACAAAAAAGGTTGTTTGTCCGCGTTGAGATGTAAATAGTGTAGTCTATATTTTATTTTAAGTCTATGGTCTACACAGATTTGCTAACAAGAAAAAAAAAGGTCAATGGCATACATGTTTTTTTTAATATTCATGTAAAAACCCATACGCATGTCTGTGGTGGGGTTGAATATGTCGACATAATTTTAACATTAAAATAGTCGCACTTGTAACTTTTACCTTCAAAATTTTAGTCCAATCGCTAAAAGCACTTGGAAGAAAATGATAATAAATCATCAACAAATGAAAACTTTAACCCCCTGTAACTATAAAACAAACCAGAATCGGACCTATGTTGATATAAAAAATAAATCTTACTTTTACGTGAAAAATCTCCCCACGAGAAATGGTAGGTACATGTTTTTGAAACACCCTGTATGTGCCTAATTTCCATACAAGTTTCTGGACAGTGGACAGTGAGAATAGTTATTTGTCATTTTAATTAAAAAATAATTTAAATTGTATTTTCTGTGGAATACAAGAATTAATGTTGCTATTAAAAGAGAAAGCATTTTTATAACACTAGCAAAATAATTTTATTATAATCCGGCATACCACAAGCGGAAGCTAGATAAATTATTTTTTGCCATGGTATTTGACTTTGAAAGTATAAAATGTGATAAGATCGGAATACACCACTGTTGTATATTACTTAATATTCAAATAAACGCAAACTAAATGCTTACTATCTAAAATACTTGGACTTTTTTTGTTATGAATCAATTTGTGACAACGTCCGCAATGACGAAGTACAGCGAAATCGTCAACCGATGCGTGCTAAACATTATTGCTAATGAAAAATATTTTCTTTTGTCAGAGGTTATTGTACGTTATTTATTTATAGACTTAGTAAACACAAAAGCTTTGCCAATAATTCAGCGTAGGGCGAACATACGATATTTAAGACATCAATTTAAAACAATATTTTATTAAAAACAAACACGAGCTATCGTAGGATCATTGACAAACAATATATCGACTAATCTACTTGACATTGAAAATCATACCGGAACAAATAAGGCAAATACAATCATATTATATTAACATGGACGACAAAAATAATTATTTGTTGCTTTATTAAACTAGCTGACTCCGCTGACCCGGCTACCTTCGTACTACTAGCCTAATAGCCAGGGAGCTGGCGACATATTTAGAGAACATATTTTAGGCAAGTTAGAATAACAAAAAAAATAAAGTTTAATAACTTGTGAACCCAGAATCCTAAGTCTGGCTGGGGGGTTGGGGGTATTTCGCTACTGCGCAACCCATAACATTTGCAAAAAGATAAATCCAAAAAACATTCTTTAGGCAACTTGAAATTTGTTTATTCTTAAATTTTAGCATCTATTTAACCTAGAAATAAATATGCCAGACTTTTTTTTCGGGTTTAAAGTGTAACCCGGCCATTCCAAATATGTTTAATTATTATACCTGGAAAACATACTTTAGGCATTCTAAAATGTTTACAGCGTGTTTATTAGATGATATTAAAAAATATGTGTTAATTGCCAGACGAATTCAATGGGATTTAATACTTGCCAGACGCGAATAACGATTTTAAATGAGCGCGATAAGAAAGTCTTATGAGTATCTATAAGCGCGAGAAAGATAGTTTATTGAGACCCGTCGGCAGCCGATGCGGCTGACGTAACAGCATTTTGGAGTCGTAAACACTTAAAAAAACTAACTAATATTGAATAAATAAAAAGAAACATTTTTAATAAAAATGTATGATTGAAATTTTACCTAATTAGACAGAAATTACCTAAAATTAGACAGAAAAAAAATCGCCGCCAATTTGTTAAGGGTTGTGCCGCAACGAGACCACTTGGAAACGATGTACAGATGACAAGGGTACACCACCCCCTATTTAAAATCATTTGCCGGTCCGTAGGGAAAGGGCCAGAATCAAAAAACTGTCATTTTACCTAAAATTAGACAGAAAAAAAATCGCCGCCAATTTGTTAAGGGTTGTGCCGCAACGAGACCATCTGGAAACGATGTACAGATGACAAGGGTACACCACCCCGTATTCAAAAACATTTGCCGGTCCGTAGGAAAAGGGCCAAGTACAAAAAACCGCTGTTTCTCTTGAAAATTAACAGAAAAAAAATTGTAGCTCATTTATTAAGGGTTGTGCCGCAACGAGACCACCTGGAAACGATGTACAGATGACAAGGGTACACCACCCCCCTATTTAAAATCATTTGCCGGTCCGTAGGGAAAGGGCCAGAATCAAAAAACTGTAATTTTACCTAAAATTAGACAGAAAAAAATCGCCGCCAATTTGTTAAGGGTTGTGCCGCAACGAGACCATCTGGAAACGATGTACAGATGACAAGGGTACACCACCCAGTATTCAAAATAATTTGCCGGTCCGTAGGAAAAGCGCCAAGTACAAAAAACCGCTGTTTCTATTGAAAAATAACAGAAAAAAATTGTAGCTCATTTATTAAGGGTTGTGCCGCAACGAGACCACCTGGAAACGATGTACAGATGACAAGGGTACACCACCCCCTATTTAAAATCATTTGCCGGTCCGTAGGGAAAGGGCCAGAATCAAAAACTGTCATTTTACCTAAAATTAGACAGAAAAAATCGCAGCCAATTTGTTAAGGGTTGTGCCGCAACGAGACCATCTGGAAACGATGTACAGATGACAAGGGTACACCACCCCGTATTCAAAAACATTTGCCGGTCCGTAGGAAAAGGGCCAAGTACAAAAACCGCTGTTTCTCTTGAAAATTAACAGAAAAAAAATTGTAGCTCATTTATTAAGGGTTGTGCCGCAACGAGACCACCTGGAAACGATGTACAGATGACAAGGGTACACCACCCCTATTTAAAATCATTTGCCGGTCCGTAGGGAAAGGGCCAGAATCAAAAACTGTCATTTTACCTAAAATTAGACAGAGAAAAAAAAATCGCAGCCAATTTGTTAAGGGTTGTGCCGCAACGAGACCATCTGGAAACGATGTACAGATGACAAGGGTACACCACCCCGTATTCAAAAACATTTGCCGGTCCGTAGGAAAAGGGCCAAGTACAAAAAACCGCTGTTTCTCTTGAAAATTAACAGAAAAAAAATTGTAGCTCATTTATTAAGGGTTGTGCCGCAACGAGACCATCTGGAAACGATGTACAGATGACAAGGGTACACCACCCCGTATTCAAAAACATTTGCCGGTCCGTAGGAAAAGGGCCAAGTACAAAAAACCGCTGTTTCTCTTGAAAATTAACAGAAAAAAAATTGTAGCTCATTTATTAAGGGTTGTGCCGCAACGAGACCACCTGGAAACGATGTACAGATGACAAGGGTACACCACCCCTATTTAAAATCATTTGCCGGTCCGTAGGGAAAGGGCCAGAATCAAAAAACTGTCATTTTACCTAAAATTAGACAGAAAAAAAATCGCAGCCAATTTGTTAAGGGTTGTGCCGCAACGAGACCATCTGGAAACGATGTACAGATGACAAGGGTACACCACCCCGTATTCAAAAACATTTGCCGGTCCGTAGGAAAAGGGCCAAGTACAAAAACCGCTGTTTCTCTTGAAAATTAACAGAAAAAAAAATTGTAGCTCATTTATTAAGGGTTGTGCCGCAACGAGACCACCTGGAAACGATGTACAGATGACAAGGGTACACCACCCCCCTATTTAAAATCATTTGCCGGTCCGTAGGGAAAGGGCCAGAATCAAAAACTGTCATTTTACCTAAAATTAGACAGAAAAAATCGCAGCCAATTTGTTAAGGGTTGTGCCGCAACGAGACCATCTGGAAACGATATACAGATGACAAGGGTACACCACCCCGTATTCAAAAACATTTGCCGGTCCGTAGGAAAAGGGCCAAGTACAAAAAACCGCTGTTTCTCTTGAAAATTAACAGAAAAAAAATTGTAGCTCATTTATTAAGGGTTGTGCCGCAACGAGACCACCTGGAAACGATGTACAGATGACAAGGGTACACCACCCCCTATTTAAAATCATTTGCCGGTCCGTAGGGAAAGGGCCAGAATCAAAAAACTGTCATTTTACCTAAAATTAGACAGAAAAAAAATCGCAGCCAATTTGTTAAGGGTTGTGCCGCAACGAGACCATCTGGAAACGATGTACAGATGACAAGGGTACACCACCCGTATTCAAAATCATTTGCCGGTCCGTAGGAAAAGGGCCAAGTACAAAAACCGCTGTTTCTCTTGAAAATTAACAGAAAAAAAATTGTAGCTCATTTATTAAGGGTTGTGCCGCAACGAGACCACCTGGAAACGATGTACAGATGACAAGGGTACACCACCCCCTATTTAAAATCATTTGCCGGTCCGTAGGGAAAGGGCCAGAATCAAAAAACTGTCATTTTACCTAAAATTAGACAGAAAAAAAATCGCAGCCAATTTGTTAAGGGTTGTGCCGCAACAAGACCATCTGGAAACGATGTACAGATGACAAGGGTACACCACTCCGTATTCAAAAACATTTGCCGGTCCGTAGGAAAAGGGCCAAGTACAAAAAACCGCTGTTTCTCTTGGAAATTAACAGAAAAAAAATTGTAGCTCATTTATTAAGGGTTGTGCCGCAACGAGACCACCTGGAAACGATGTACAGATGACAAGGGTACACCACCCCCTATTTAAAATCATTTGCCGGTCCGTAGGGAAAGGGCCAGAATAAAAAAACTGTCATTTTACCTAAAATTAGACAGAAAAAAAATCGCAGCCAATTTGTTAAGGGTTGTGCCGCAACGAGACCATCTGGAAACAATGTACAGATGACAAGGGTACACCACCCCGTATTCAAAAACATTTGCCGGTCCGTAGGAAAAGGGCCAAGTACAAAAAACCGCTGTTTCTCTTGAAAATTAACAGAAAAAAAATTGTAGCTCATTTATTAAGGGTTGTGCTGCAACGAGACCACCTGGAAACGATGTACAGATGACAAGGGTACACCACCCCCTATTTAAAATCATTTGCCGGTCCGTAGGGAAAGGGCCAGAATCAAAAAACTGTCATTTTACCTAAAATTAGACAGAAAAAAAATCGCAGCCAATTTGTTAAGGGTTGTGCCGCAACGAGACCATCTGGAAACGATGTACAGATGACAAGGGTACACCACCCCGTATTCAAAATCATTTGCCGGTCCGTAGGAAAAGGGCCAAGTACAAAAAACCGCTGTTTCTCTTGAAAATTAACAGAAAAAAAATTGTAGCTCATTTATTAAGGGTTGTGCCGCAACGAGACCACCTGGAAACAATGTACAGATGACAAGGGTACACCACCCCCTATTTAAAATCATTTGCCGGTCCGTAGGGAAAGGGCCAGAATCAAAAAACTGTCATTTTACCTAAAATTAGACAGAAAAAAAATCGCAGCCAATTTGTTAAGGGTTGTGCCGCAACGAGACCACTTGGAAACGATGTACAGATGACAAGGGTACACCACCCCCTATTTAAAATCATTTGCCGGTCCGTAGGGAAAGGGCCAGAATCAAAAAACTGTCATTTTACCTAAAATTAGACAGAAAAAAAATCGCCGCCAATTTGTTAAGGGTTGTGCCGCAACGAGACCATCTGGAAACGATGTACAGATGACAAGGGTACACCACCCCCTATTTAAAATCATTTGCCGGTCCGTAGGGAAAGGGCCAGAATCAAAAAACTGTCATTTTACCTAAAATTAGACAGAAAAAAAATCGCCGCCAATTTGTTAAGGGTTGTGCCGCAACGAGACCATCTGGAAACGATGTACAGATGACAAGGGTACACCACCCCGTATTCAAAATCATTTGCCGGTCCGTAGGAAAAGGGCCAAGTTCAAAAAACCGCTGTTTCTCTTGAAAATTGACAGAATTTTTATTATTTATTTATTTTTTAATTTAAGTATTTTGTATCTGAAAGAATAAGAAGACGAATAATTATTTAAAAATTAGCATAATATAAAATATATTTTTTTCAAACGTCACAAAAGTATAATTATTATTATACTTTTGTGACATATTATATTATTATTAATTTTTGCGACCTGATTGACAATATAAAAAAGTCATTTTAACGCCTAAGCATAAAAGTAAAGCACTTTTACTTACTTTTGAATCTATTTAGAAAGATTAACGATGGTACTTTAATAAAATTCCGAATACTTATTTTTTTAGCACTGTACATGGTACCCTTTTGTCGGGACTACGTTTTCTGGTAAAACCACTTCTTTAAATTTTAAACCATGTTGTTGGCGCACTTTTAAAAATTCTTTGCATTTTTGTAGTCTGCCTTCATCAAAAACAATAACTTTGTCACTGGTAACTTTTTTACAAACTACACAACTTAAATGTTTTTTATCCATTGTGATTTAGTAGTTAGTAGCGAAATTAGTAGTTACTAAAATATTTATTTGTGGTAATTATTCGAAACTATTTACACTATGCACGTCCAATATTTAATTTATAAATACATATATGTACATGGTAACTTAATTCCAACAAAATAATCTCCGAATTAAAAGCCTGCAAATAATTGAAATGAAACCGAAAAAAAAATGTTTTTATGAAAATTTGAAGTACTCCAAAATATTGTTACGTCAGCCGCATCGGTTGGCGACGGGTCTCAATAAACTATCTTTCTCGCGCTTATAGATACTCATTTGACTTTTTTGTCGCGCTCATTTAAAATCTTTATTCGCGTCTGGCAAGTATTAAATCCCATTGAATTCGTCTGGCAATTAACACATATTTTTTAATATCATCTAATAAACACGCTGTAAAAATTTTAGAATGCCTAAAGTATGTTTTCCAGGTATAATAATTAAACATATTTGGAATGGTCGGGTTACACTTTAAACCCGAAAAAAAAGTCTGGCATGCTTATTTCGAGGTTAAATAGATGCTAAAATTTAAGAATAAACAAATTTCAAGTTGCCTAAAGAATGTTTTTTGGATTTATTTTTTTGCAAATGTTATGGGTTGCGCAGTAGCGAAATACCCCCAACCCCCCAGCCAGACTTAGGATTCTGGGTTCACCAGTTAATAAACTATACATTTTTAGTTATTCTAGCTTGCCTAAAATATGTTCTCTAAATATGTCGTCAGCTCTTAGGCTATATTTTTATTTTAATAAAAAGAGTCGGCTGATGAAATGCCGGGTGTGGGATTCGAACCCACTACCTTGAGATTGGTAGACGAGAGCCTTTACCTAGTAGTTTATACCATATTTAAACAGATAGCGCCACGCATAGTTTCAATAAGTGTGTATTCCGAATTACCAACAGTATTCAGAACCACCCTCATTTCCTCTATTATCTTGTTTTTGTAAATTTTCCGTAAATAATTATTTTCGTAAGTTTCTCGTAAATAGTTATCTCGCTAATAAGTGCGGAGACGAATCCAACAAATAGATCAATAAAATAGGTCCAGCCGTTCTAGAATTATAAATGGTCTATCTAAACCCACTTTGTTTTATTTATTTAGATTAAGTTACTATAGAAAGACACAACTTGTCCCGAATTTTCGATCCAAATAAATACTATAAAAAACGTAATTTGTCATTTTTATCACTATATTTATCACCAGTTGTTAGTTTAATATTAAATTGTTATCAGGATATCGATCATTTGATATCAGTTGACATATATTTTAATCATTTCTATTATGACGGACCGCTAAAAGTCAAACTGTATATAATATCAATCGTTAGAGTGCCATCGTTTTGACAGACAACATCCAAAAAATGATACAACTGTCACTGTCACACACACTGTCACAATCACTATCTAAAATGTTTCATATATTAAATCTAGTAAGATTTATACCATTCATTTTTGATTTCAATCAAAACGTAGTATAAAAAATTGTATTATTGATTGGTACGCAATCATACAAATGGTAAGCAATTATGAATATCGAATAAATCCATTACTAATTGATTGGCAGTTTGTTAAAGTTTACTATGCATATATATTTTAGTAGACAGTTCCTAAAGGGAAAACAAAGTAAGTAGATGGATATCGGTTATTCAAACACCGACTGTCATGTTAGCGTTAACATGTAATGTGTATCATTACATTTATATAATATATCTAAGGTTCTGTGTTTTATATACAAAATATTACACTCAGGTTTTACCCCATATCATATATACAGGATGTCCAAAAATCCGTGGGCATAGAACTACTACGTATTTTTTTAATCAAAATAAGTTCATTGGACTCAATTTACTTCTATACAAAAGTACTTCGTTTATCCGTTAGAGGGCATCAAACTTAAAAAAATGAACACATTTTTTCAGATATTTTAAGGACCGATATTATGGGTTACGGCACAAACGGTGGTCGTCTCGGCGCACTCAGTGATAATAGGCCAGGAAACCAACACTAAAAAATACCGCAATTCGGAAAAAAATAGTGTCAAAGGAATTATTGTTTTAAGTGGTATAGTCTATAAAATGAATAACTTTGAATTTTGACCGTTATTTTTTACCAACATGACAAATATAAAAGCCCTCTATCCAAAAAGTTACTGATATTTTTTAAAATGAGTGCCTGAACGAATCAGATAGGTAACTCTTTTTACTTTCGTGAAATAGAAAAGGAAAATAATAAAACAAGTGACAGTTCTTCCTCTTCTTGCAAAAATCAACGCGAAATGTCATAATTGACAAAAGTAAAATGTCATCAGCCTTTGATATTTCTATATCAGACCAATGCCGTCTCTAATAGAACAGCCGTGGAGTGAGATTTATGACGTCACGCTAGTTAGATATCACGGATTAATAAATATGTTGTAGAATACACGGAAAACATAATTATTCCTCGTATTTTTGGTTTGTATTTTAAAAATTATATAGTTTAGATTAATTATACATAATATACAGTTAATAAATACAATATATATACCTATTTATAGTAATAAATACTTTGGCAAATAAACTATGAACCATACAAATGCATCAAGTGTTAATAACGTGTGAATAGGTACATAAGATAATGGGCAAAATGTAAAATAAATTTTAAATTTTGGGGTTTGAAATATGTATATTTTGTAAGCATCAATGTTCAAAAAATTTTATTTGCAAATAATCCAATATCATAGAAAAAAAGACGTTAGCGATGGCTATGAAATGAAGATCGCTGTCATTTTATATGTAAAATTATTCTAAAATTTTTGATTTTCTTGGGATTTAGGTTCGGGAGAAACGCTGATTAAGTTTTCATTTGGTTTTTCATTATTTTTTTGGTTTAAAAAAAACGTTATAGCTAACGTTTGTAGCCTTCATCAGTGTTGTGTCATATGAAAAAAATAGTGTCGAATATAATCCCAAAAATTATATATACGAGGAATAATTATCTTTTCCATGTATTCTACAACATAATTAATCCGTAGTATCTAACTAGCGTGACGTCAGAAATCTCGCTCCGAGGCTGTTCTATTAAAGACGGTATTGCAGCAGCATGGCCCGCAAGTTGCTAACCTAATAAAATTAACACTAGAAAAGCCCGCGGGAACTGTACAAATTCAAAGTTATTCGTTTTACAGATTATAGGGTTGACCCTTAGAAGTAACATACCAAAAGTCCCCAACCTTGTGCGTTAGCCGTGAAAAGGGCTGGTTTATATATTTTTCGTTATTATCTCGAAAATTAAGCATCCTAGCGAAAAAAATGTTCTATACAAAATGAAAGTAAATTCAATTCTTTACAAAAAAGGTCCTATTCATTTTTTCGCTAGGAGCAGTAGTGAAGAGTTTATTGTATGCGAGATACTTTCAAAATGCAAAAATTATGAAAAACCATGTTTTTGTTGTTCAAGGATCATATCAAATGATCAAATAACCTAATTTCAACTGAAAAATAAAAATTGTTTTGCGAGAGGCATCTTATTAACCATTAACCAGGTTAATTAACCAAAATTTAATTTTCTATATCAGCAGTTGTGTGTGTGGCAAGAATCCTTATATAATTTTATTATATACCTATACTGCAAGAAATTTGTTTTCTATTTTATAATTTGGCTTGCCTGAAAAAAAGTCTTTTACCATCTTTTTACTATCCATCGTTTCGCGTCGGTGGTACGAAAGTTAATATCTAACCGACACTTTCCGACAAGTCGGATTTAACTATCTCTGCGCTGTGGTTGTCATGTTGTGGATCTGCCCAAGCTCACCTGATGATGGAGTAGGGCCAGTGTTGTCAGATTTTTAAAACTCAAGGCGCAAAATCTGCCGAAAAAAAGCGCCCAAAAGCGCAAGTCATTACCATTTTGCCTGCCCATCCTTCATTTCTAGGAACAGAGCCATAGAACAGAGGTAGTTAATAATCGAGTAAACCCTAGTTTATTTGTATCCGAATTTCGGACGATTTCTGCGATACAATGACGTCATATATTTTAGAAAATTCAATTTTAACGTTTTCATACATCAAAATAATCCTACAAATTTCTTGATTGACTTTTATGTAGCTACGAGTCTACGTAGAGTAGTATCAGATTTTCAGAAGGTTGGAAATTTAGATAACCGTTAAAACCTCTGCTGCCGTAATATATTGCTTTTCCAGAAAACTTCCGAAATTATAATGCAGGAGAACTAGGCTTAAATTAGCCAGGCTAAACATATAATCGCGATGGGCTATATAACTAATAAAACACTAATTTTGGCTTCAATATTATTTTATTACAAAAATTATAAGAAAGAATTTAGGCTTTTAGATATTTCCTTAATGTGACAAAATATCATCACATAAAGAAATAACTTCCTCGACATCTGGAGTATCTAATTCGCTACACAAATCATTTATATCATTTGCGTTTACTTCTTGAGCTTGAGGCTTATACATGCTAGAGTTGAATCTTAAAACCATCTCTTTATTTGGTTCAAATATTTTACAACAAATATTATTAACGGATAAATAAGATCTTATAATCATAATAGAATTTAATAGATTTAACATCATTTTATTTCTTAGTTTGCATTTAACAACATTGAGAATTGAAAAGCTTCGCTCTACTGCAGCATTAGACGTAGGCAAGCTCAAGAGAGTAAAAACAAACTTTGATATATCATCAAATAATAGTATACCTCCCGCATTCTTCAAAGTAATTACTTTTTTCCAAAATTCTAAAGTATCTTCTGGTATCGTGTTTTCAAAAATTTCGTCCCACTTCGTACTTAGAAGTTGCCTATATTGTGTTTCAATGTCATTTATTTTATCCTGAGGCATAAAATCTAAAGGTAGTTCATTAAATTTAGGCCTTATTGGGTTAAGAATAATCTTTGGACTGATGTTTTTTATTTTTTTAAATAAATCCAAATGAGAGGGCATTCTTTTAATTAGTTCTAAAATAAGAACTTTGAGAAATTCTTTACATTTATTTTTAATTTGAATTATTTCTTCAATATTTAAATCACACTGTTTAATTTCAATATCAAAAAAGTAACCAAAGTCCGATTGATCTATATCAAGATAATTTTGATCATATGCCATTGAATTTTTTAAATTTTCGATACTATCTCCTAAGTTTTCTAAAATTTGAGGCTTTAAAATTTGTCGGGCAAAGGTCCATATAATAATATTCGTGTCGGTAAATGCTTGGTAAAAATCTACATTTGAAGCTTGAAAATATATATTTAGGTGATATATTTGTTTTAATATAGGTTTAACAAAAGTTAGTAAAATTTTATTTGTTTTATTTTTATAAATGTCACTTAAAATTTTTGCTGTATGACATCTTTCTTTTTCAGCATGTATATCGAAAAATGTTTGTAGTTCTAAATATTGGGACAAAATTTTGTCAACAGCTCGATATCTTGATAACCAGCGAGTTGTTGATAATTGTGTAAGCCTGGAAAATTTATTTTCAGTATTTATGTTAATTAAATTAAAAATGTCTTTATATTTACTAATTCTTAGCGTGCTGTTTTTGAACCAATTATAAGTTTCCTTTAAAAGAAAGTCTATATCGTCAGCGAATATTTCTGCAGCCTTAGAGGAACACAAATTAAGGCTGTGGCAAATACATTTTACTAAAACTAATTTTTCTAATCCAAATTTTGTTTTTAACTGAGTATATAGTGAATTATTTATCCCACACATGTTTGAAGCACCATCAGTGCCAATACCTAGCAATTTTTGTACATTAAATTTATTTGTGAGTAGAAATTGAGACACAGCTTGGTATAAATCTTCAGCTGTGGTTTTTATAACTGAAATAAAGCTGAGAAACTGAAGCTTAATATCATTATCTTTTACCGAATAGTACTTAATGTTAAGGCATAAAAGCTTCTCAGTGCTGACATCTGTTGATTCGTCTATTAATAGTGAATAATACATGTCACCTACATCATTAACCAATTGTTTTAATAGTGCGGGGGCAATGACATTTTGAATTATTGCTGCACACTTTGTTTTATGTAGATGAAAAATATCTTGACTTTCTGTGGATACAGAAGCTGATCCTGGTTGTAATTTGGAAAATTTGTTCAAAATGTCAGTTAAATGATCTACACTCCTTATTGAAGAATGGGCTGCTATATAAGTGGCTAATATAATTTCTTTCCTTTTGAGGGCGTCATTGGAAACAGTTACACCTAAAAAAATTAAGACTAAAGATGTTACAAGTTACAATTTAATTAAGTAAAATTTAAAAGTTTAATAATGATTTCCTAATCTAAAAGTTTAATGATGATTTCCTAAAAAATGATTACAGAAAAATTACTCACCAAGCTTTTGAAGACACATCTGGTTAGTACCTATTTTATTAGCTTGCAATTTGTGCTTCATTGTTTGTGAATGCCTTATGAGGTCAGCTCGGTGGGATCTAATATCTGTATTACAAATATTACAATATGAGCCATCTCGTTTCCTTGTTAACCAACCTAAGGTAGAAGTAAATAATACCATTACCACCAACACCAATCCTATCACTAATAAAATCTCACATAAGCAAAATAAGTATACATTTACCATGCCCAGCTCCAACCCGTGTTAGATAAATAATACCTACCTTTAAATTGCGATTCATTCTCCCATTCACTTTTGTGTTTTTTTGTATATTTGGCCCATTTCCCCATTGTACGTAAAAAATACCTAAATAAACCGGTCATGAATCGTAAATTACCGCCAATCACCAATAAGTAGGGTTAACTTAGTATAAGCCATAGAATAAAAGTAAAAACTGTCAAAGGCAAAGTCTAAATCTATGTCTAGACTGGTTTATGCCAGGTTTATGCTATAAAAAGGGTTTATGTGACATTAGCCGTACGGTGATCGGTGATCTTTGCTTTTTATTTTATTTTTATATTTTTATTTAAAACAAGCTTGTCTAAGAAAAAGTTGCGCTATTATAAAAACATTAAAACCGCCCAATTTGCGCTTTGCGCCTTTTACATATTTTCTGGCGCAAATAACCTCTAAAAAACGCCCAATTTGCGCGAAAGCGCCCAATCTGGCCACACTGAGTAGGGCTCCGAAACCGGCAGTGAGAGCAGGTTGATCCACATTATGACAAACACAGCGTAGAATTAAATTTCTATATAAGCAGTTAAGTGGCAAGAATCCTTATATAATTTTATTATATGCCTATACTGCAAGAAATTTGTTTTCTATCTTAAATACTTATATACTTATAAAAAAAATGTTCTGGTTTGTGTTAATCTTTCACAAATACACAGTTTTTTCCACCTATTCGTATTTTCAAAGTATTATACACCCTTAACCACTGCTCACAGTGAAAAAATGAATAAGACCTTTTTTGTGAACAATTAAATTTATATATATACATTCTTCGCCGGAACTCGTCCGTGCCCCGTCCCAGAAATGTCGGCGTACATTTTTTTCTCGGATCCGCTCCGTTCCCGTCACGTTGCGGAAAGCATGAATGTACTTCTCCTGGTGCCCCGACTGCAATTTGCAGTCATGATATAAACAAAGTACACTTTTTATCATGTCTGTAGTAGGTATTAGTGAATCTTACAGCAGTATTTGACGACAGGGTATGCGTAAAACTGAACAATGAAAGGATGTAATGAACAAGATATGTATATACTTCATCTTTTCCTTTGAGCAGGTGTTTCCCTTGCAGGTGTTGTTCTTTCAATTCCCAATTCCAACTGCGAGAACTTTGGCATTGTTCGTATTAAATCTTCGTTTGTCTATGGGGCTGTGTTTTCTAATATACTCGGAACTAATACGATCCCCGTTATCAACTCGGTGTTGCATATACAGAAGGATCGGGCGTGGCTCGGTGTCTACTTCACGGAACGTGCCCGACTCGGGCACGGTCCGGTGTACTGTGAATCATCCTTTATGGCCTCTAAAATTGCGCACAGCGCCTGACCGGCCCAGTTATTACGTCGTTTAAACGCGAGCTTATTTTTGCGCACAGGAAATTTTACTCGTTTGCTCAGCGTCATAAAAAATAATTTTCGTGCCACGAATTAGGGACAAGATTTTTATCTGTATACATCTTTGAATAAGAAGACTAAGGAAGGAGCATATCAAAAATCTTAGGTACACCGCGATGGGCCTCAAATATGGCCGACTTAAATTCCGGTTTATCAGTGTCGTTCTAATTTTATTTAAAAAATGTAAAACTATGATGTAGGGTAGACGTGGGGTAGACTCAATAATTTGTTGTTTTATTTTACGTTGTGAATAAATGTTGGTAGTTATTAAAATTGTTATAAAAATATATAATTCTAATAAAAATAGATACGTTATAATAAGTATTTATTAACACAAACATCCGATACGCTACTGAAGCAGGAAAGTTAAATCGACGTATCTAAATTCTTTGACATCTAATCTGTAACAAGTAATAAATAAAAGCTAAAATGCAAGAAAAATATCTAATTTAGTTAATTTAAGTGAATTTCATAAATGATCGGTTTACTACACGTATGTATATTATATAGTCACTTACTAGCGAAAAGTTGTTCCATTATTTCACTCAATTTTTGCCGAGATCTACCGCACGTTACACAACCAACTACTTTAGAGTCTTTTTCGATAAATCGCGATAGTGTCACTGTTAATTTAAGTTCTGCCACAATTTCCATCTAGATTTACTACCTTTATACAACTATCAGTAGTAGAATAAATAATAAATAACATAAAATAAGCTCCGTAAAGACAGACAAATCCACAAAATTTCAAATCAAATTCAAATGTGTCAAATGAATCGTCAAACAGAACTGTCAAGGATCCCCACCCTAGAGAGCTTTTATGGTGGCTTTTCCGTCCACCATGCATGAATACATGGATAGCATTATGCTCCTTCCTTAGTCTTCTTAAGCTACATTCGAAATCAATTCGCTGGCCGAGTGGCACTTCGACGTTAAAGTCGGCACGAAATTTACCATTCACAACAAATTTCAATTCGAATTTTGCGCATGCGTGTTTAAACGTTCTCCTGGCATTTTTTAGGTTAGTTGTTGGTTTTGATTTTGGAAGAGTCAAAATCCGGGACAGTTGTTAATTAAGTTTTCCAAGTTTTTATGTTTAGAAAAATGGAAACAAAAACGTCATTTATTGATGATTTTTTTCTAAAATGTGTCTCAAGCACCCAAAACTTTTTCTCGCCATTAATATGGGTCGGACACCTCATTTTTTGGGTTTTGGTAAACCCCTTGGTTTTCGGTCAAGCTATACTCTGTTTTTTTTCTCAGGTAAGATTTCGACAGACGATGACAGAAGAAAAGCAGATGACGTCCCATACCAATCTATTTATTTTACTAAAAAAAGTTTCTAATAATTTTTAAGTTAACTATGGATGGGTTGAAATATAAATTCGTCATGCGTCGTCACTTGTTGTTTTTAACCAGTTTTATTGGTTTATTTCAAAAATGGCAGATCGTATTTCAATTTTATTGGTTTGACGGAACGATGAACGACAAACGGACGCCGATGCGTATGAACTCGCCTTTAGATTTTTGACGTTTGTCAAAGTCTTGCCAAATTATAGGTTATAATTTTGTGACAACTTTTGTCAAATACCCTGCGTTTTGAAAGATGATCCATTTTGATTCGTGTTATTTCGTGTGTTTTGTGTCTTTTGAAGTCAAGTGGAGGAAAAATCGAGTGAAAATTAACTGTAGAACCCAGAGCACAGTTTATGGTTAATACTCGCTGCCCAAGCAGAAAGTCTTATACAGATACACCAATAAAGTTACTATCAATAAAGTTCGTATACCATCTCGTCGTAGATAAGTGCATCTCGAATATGGTAGAAGGACCATACTAAACACATACTAAAACTGGAGTAGCTGTAAAATATCGACATCGCACGATAGGTAAATAATGGATTTTAGTACTGCAGAAAAATAATGTCAAAAGGTACTGGTTTAAAAAAAAATAAGATGAAAGTTAATTAATCAACCTGTGAGGTATAAAATTTGGTAAGTGTTATTCTTAATAAATTAGTTTGTTTTATTTATGTTGTTTTATTTATTCCTGCGGAATATTACAAATTTGTATTAGTACATAAGTTATATAAGTTTAATTTTAAGTTAATAAAGCTTAGTTTCATAAAAAGTTTCATAAAGCTTGAAAGTAAGAAATAGTTCTTTTTTATATTTTTTGGTATGTGGTGTCTTGTTTTTGTTTGTTTTGTATTAACACATACCGTTTTTTATTAAATAAAATAACTGGATTACATTTTTTCAGTTTTATACATTTTTTTTCACAATATTTTGAAGTTACTTGTCAGTCAAATTTTAAATACATATATTAATTTCCTGTTATGCGTTCCAGTTGTACCAACTTATTTCTTTGTAAAATAAAATAAACTACTTTGAAATTAAAATGACAGACACATCTATCACTGTCAAGGATCTTCTCGTTGGACAGACTATAATTATTGAGCTGCAACAATAATTGCCGTTTTTTTTTAACAACAAAGCCACAAGTCCTAATAAAATAAGAATAGCGTCCTTCACTTATTTTTCTTTTAATAATTATTTACTTTTCACAGGAAAATGGCTTGTAACAACGACACAAACAAAATAATTATTAAAATTTAAATGTAAAATTTGTCATAATTGTAAAACGAAAATTCCGTGCTGAGGTGGAAGTTTGCAGCTTGCAAGCTTTCAATCCAACTTCAACTTGCACTCTGGCGTCGAATTTTGTTGTGAATGAGTACACTGAAGTATAGTCTATAAAATGAATAACTCTGAATTTTGACCGTTATTTTTTCCCAACATGGCAAATATAAAATCCCTCTGCCAAAAAAGTTACTGATATTGTTTAAATTGAGTGCCTGAACGAATCAGATAGGTAACTTGGTTTTTACTTTCGTGAAATAGAAAAGGAAAATAATAAAACAAGTGACAGTTCTTCCTCTTCTTGCAAAAATCAACACGAAATGTCATAATTGTCAAAAGTAAAAAGTCATCAGCTTTTGACATTTCTAAATATCAGACCAATGCCGTCTCTAATAGAACAGCCCCGGAGCGAGATTTATGACGTCACGCTAGTTAGGTACTACGGATTAATAAATATGTTGTAGTATACATGGAAAACATAATTATTCCTCGTACTTTTGGTTTGTATTTTAAAAATGATATAGTTTACATGAAATATACATAATATACAGTTAATAAATACAATATATATACGTATTTATAGTAATAAATACTTTGGCAAATAAACTATGAACCATACAAATGCAGCAAATGTTTTCGAATCTACAAATAATGAAAAATATATTTTAAATTTGAGGTTTGAAAATCTAAATTTTGTGAATGTAAATAATAATACATCACTATTAGTAGATATTGAATGTTTTTGTTAAATTAGATCGATTTTAAAACCTCAAAATTTAAAATATATTTTACATTTTACCCATTATCTTATGTACCTATTCATTATCTGTATATTGTAAAACATTTGCTGCATTTGCATGGTTCATAGTTTTATTTGCCAAAGTATTTATTAGAATAAATAGGTATATATTATATTGTATTTATTAACTGTATATTATGTATAATATTTCATGTAAACTATATCATTTTTAAAATACAGACCAAAAATACGAGGAATAATTATGTTTGCCATGTATTCTACAACATATTTATTAATCCGTAGTATCTAACTAGCGTGACGTCATAAATCTCGCTCCGAGGCTGTTCTATTAGCGACGGTATTGCGTCAGCATGGCAGCAAGTTGCTAACCTAATAAAATTAACACTAGAAAAGCCCGCGAGAACTGTCAAATTCAAAGTTATTCGTTTCACAGACTATACATAAGATAAGCTTGCGTGCCAAAGTACGACTCGGCCAGCGAATTGATTTAGAATGCAGCTTTATACAAAGGGATATACCGTCAAAAAAATGTAGGAGGGCGAATCTGTGGCACTAAAAAATCCAACACGAAAAATGTCAAGAAAACAATAAAATTTTCAAGAATTCTTTTACAAAAAAATCATTATGGACATTTGTGGTGCGTTTCTGGTTCAGCTAGTTCAAAGATAACAAAAAAGAACTCACCTATTATATATCCTACAGGTACTGTTATTAATATTCTTATCGCTAGCGTGTCTCCGCCGGTCCTCGAACAAATCCTTAACCGCCGTCACTCCGAGCACGAACAACACGGGGATCATGGCGATCTCCTTGCCGAACGCGTTGATTGCCGGGATCCAGTTCAACAACACTATGAAGATGAAATACAAGTTGGCCACCCTGTGGAACTGTTCGAGCAAGTTCCGTGGCAAAAAACTGAGCAACGTGTACTTGGTCGTGCGGATCCGATTGTTCGGCCTTCTGCCGTTCGGGTGGTCTTTTCGGGGCGTTTTCGGCGGCACTATGTGATTGGGCACCACCAGCCGGTACCGCTCCTCTTGCTCGTACTTGGGCACGCGCCGCGTCACGAAATAGAGCAGCCGGTACCATAGCGAGGGAGGCGAGGTTCGACGAAGGGTGTAGATCGATTCGGATCTAGAAGCTTGTCTGAAAACATAAAACAATCACAATATGCAGAGTGTCCCAGAAATAAAGGCAAGTATTTTAAGGTGTGGTGGATCCATAGACTTAAAATAAAATATAGACTACACTATTTACATCTCAACGCGGACAAACAACCTTTTTTGTACACATGTTTACTTCTGGGTACAGTCGACCGAGCCTTCCTCATCCAGCCGATGTTGTCACGTCTTTAATATTATCAATATTTTTTTTCTTGTTATACACATATATTGAGATATTAATACTACAGTTTAATAAAGTAGGTTTTAATATTCCATAGATGTATTAAATAGTCCTTATACTACTAAATTATAAGTCGGATACTGTTTAATAAGGATAAGTTCTTTACAATATGACAACACCGATTAGAGGCGAGGGAGCCTATTCATTCATTTATTACCTTGTAGTACGTGTCGCACATGTGCGGTAAAGCTTTGTTGCCGCTATCTCCCCGGCTGTATTAACGCATTTTCTTAGCTTGTTATCCTTAAGTGTTTATTTTATTGACTTTTCTGTTCAAAACTATAAAATATGGTTCGCCAGTGCCAAATTTGCAAAATTTGACTTAAATAATCCATTTAAGTCTTGAAACGACTTTTGACCGGTAGGCAACTCTCAATTTACCCATTGGCAGTCAGTGGCGTTGTTGTAGAAAGGCGCTTATTTAGATAATATTTTAGTAAAATGTAAAATCTGAATTTTTTCTTTTACATTACATTATTTACTTACTTACATTGTAACAAAATCATAATTATAACCCTGTTAATAATTAATAATGTTTTTATTAAAAATATATTCCGGTTTATTCTAAAATTATCTTCAGAATCTAAAATAACATACAAGAATTTTAAAAATGATATTACATTATGAAACAATATTTTTTTAATATACCGGGTCGTCTCAAAAGTGGCTCAACCCTATAACTTTTTATTTTTTCAGATAAAAAACAGATTTGTATGTTAGTAGGTATATGACATAAATTAGATTTATTGACGTATTCAATTGTTTTTGGTCTCTTCCTGTTTCACCGAAATGATTACATCTTTTGATTTTTAAAGGCACCCTCGGTATATTGCTACTTTATTCGATAAAAATGACACTCTGAATAGAATGACATATCATATGTCAACTTTTGACATTGTCGCTTAAAAACATATCCTATTTTAAATTTCAATCCAGTTTTTTCAATCCACTAAGTTTTAATCAAGGAGCCTTGGAAAAATAGTTTTGATCGTCTAATAGGTTTCGTGTCTTGTCTAGGCCGGTTAAAAGATGTACAAATCGTATTTTTAATCATACATATGTCAATTTTTTCAAATGGAACAAGGGTGACTCATTAGCATATTTGGAAAAGGCATTTTTTTATGAATATATTGATACCACACACTTGATATTTCGAGTTAAATTTTCGCTATGAACCGCGTGTTACAATTACAATTAAACCATATGCGAAAATGTCAAAAGTTGACATATGATATATCATTCTATTCAGAGTGTCATTTTCTATCGAATAAAGTAGAAATATACCGAGGGTGCCGTTTAAAAATTAAAAGTTATAGTCATTTCCGGTGAAACAGGAAGTGACCAAAAACAATTGAATGCGTCAATCAATCCTAATTTATTTCATATACTAACATACTAAATCTTGTTTTTTATTTGAAAATATGAAAAAAATTATGGGGATGAGCCACTTTTGAGACGCACCCGGTATAATAAAGACAGTACCGCGTTAAATAAATGTAGTTTTTATTTTATCCACTTCCTATCACCTTCCTTGCTTTAATGGAACAGATTTTTGTTTTCTCTAATTTACATAATAAGACATCACTTAACCGGAAAAAAAATTACAACAATCATATTTTTTTTCTCTCCTTGTCGCCGATTCTATTATATCTGTGGAATAGATCCTGTTTTGATTAATAATAGGGGTTGTAAATGTTTGACTAAAATTAATAATTTATTATTAATTTCAAAAATTACCTAATTTCGATTATAAAATTTCTTCTATAACGTGTATTTTATTATTTTTATCCTTTTTGGACTCTAAATTGTTTTTTCTAAACTTTTATTTAAAAACCTGTCCTAAATCTTAATAAAATATAAAAAGTTTAAATACGATATATTTTTAATTTAATTATAGCTTCATTAAAATAAAAAATACCCGGCTATGATACGGAGAGTTCAGGTGTACTTGAGAAACGAAAGACAGTGTTGTGTTTCTCGGCAGAGTCGTCAGGGAACGACCGTTACGACAGAGACAACCTATCTATCGCTCGTGTCGCACTCGTTATAACCTAAAACAATAACACAACAATAACAAGACAGTGTCTGACCGCATGTTCCAGCTATTTATGAATGAGATGCTCAGTCTATATTTTATTTTAAGTCTATGGGTGGATCTGACCAAATGAAACATATTTTCTCTTTACAATTTTTAAAATAAATTAATAATAACCGACTTATTGAACTTTGAAAATAAAAAAAAATCGATTTTTTTTGTTTTAATTCGATTTTTTTAATGTACAGGGTGTCCCATTTTGGTTGAAATCATACGGTATCTCCGTTATTATCGTCAGTTTCTATTTCCAAATCAGATATATTTGATGTATCATCTGGTTCTGATTCTGAAGGATGGACCTCTACGTCCACGAGTTCTAGTGGTTCTGGAGGAATTTCATGTTGTTGAATATCATGCTCCATATCCACTTTTTGTTTTTGTAGTGATAATTTATTGTTATGAGCTACGAATATTATTTTACCGGGTCTTTGTGCAGTTAAGCGATTCCTTTTTTTAGTATGGATAAAACTGTAAGTACTGAAACTTCTCTCTGTGGCTGCAGATCATGGTACAAAGAATACAAGGTATGATCGATAGCGGCTCCAATTTCGTTCAGTTCGCGCATACCACCTGTGACGTCACTAGGAAAATAATGAATAAATAAAAAATAAAGAAAGTTGACAGGAGATCTGCATTTTTTGGGGTTATGGTTAAGAATTGTTTATTTTTCAGTTCCAAAAATATATTTAAAAATAATTACCTATTAACATGGATTTGTTTATTAGGTTTTTAGTTTGCGATGTTTATGGTAAATAATTTTCATGTTCATTGCCTCTGAATTCACATGAGGACAGAGATGAGGATATCTATGGAAAAGTAACTACAAGAGGAATTGTTACATAATTTAAAAAATGTTGGGAAGTTGAAGTTTCCCATCGAAAAGTAGAAAATGCCAATGCAGATGAATGTATTGTAATTGTGATAGAAGTAATTCCAAGGGTGAAGTCTATTATAATTAGTGACCTGTGCTTTTCTTTTTATATGTAGATGTTTCAGGTTTTGAGAATAAATCGGTTGAACGAAACCCAAAATTTAGAGGAAGTATTTGCATACCCAGAATATGACCATCAAGGATTATATAGCTCAAATTTCCTTTAATGGTAGGCAATTATTCAATGCAAATTAACTTTTTAAGTGACTGAAATATTAAATAGTTTACAATATGGTATATCACTAAAAATATATTACTTTTAGGTACAATTAGTGCCCGATACATTTCAAAAAGTAGAATATTATTTTATATTAAATGAAGTGTTGTACCAACAATCAATTTATATTAATACCGGAGATTAAAAATAACAGAATAAATAGTTCTTTTTTTTATACTACAAAAATAAACTATAGAATACAACAGTATTTAAAAATAAATAAAGTTATGTCCCGGCCGAGATTCGAACACCGGTCTCTCGCTTCCTAGCACGACTCCTTACTCACTGCTCCACAGTAACTTGCTTAGCGATAATTCAATGACGGTATATAAACAAAAAAACAACCAACAACCAATAGCGCCAGTTATCACCTGTGACGTAGCGACCAACCTTCGCAATATCATACCTTGTATTCTTTGTACCATGGCTGCAGATGACGTTGGTAAAGACAGCAGAGCAACAGCTAAATATTTCAACTGAGTATTTTTACACATTGCTTGCCACCAACTTAGACAGTCTACATTTTTAACTGACATCCAAACGTAGTCGAGAGCCCATAAACCCGATTTGGCGCAATAATTTGTTACATCTGTAAAAATGGCTTATTATTGACAAACTGAGGATGATTGTTGGTGATATTGTTGATAAATTCCATATCGGCTATGTGTTCTTCATTGTTAAGGTGCTCTCCTAGGAAACAGGGGTCCAAGAGATTCGCGGCAAAATGCAATGGTTCAAGAGCCATAGGTTTTTTATTTTGTAAGGCGGAGAAGCATTCTTTTTCTTCTGACTTAAGAATCGGCATACTTGATACACTTTCGTTAAATTTTTGCTCGATGTCTTGAATTTTGAAAAGAAATTTCTTGCAAAATTCTGATTTTTGCGAATATTCGCGATTTTGGGACCGAATATTTCTGAAATTTCCTGCAAAATTCGAATAGAAATATTCGCTACCAACATCACTATACATAGGTATTAGATTAAATTTACAAGAAAGAAAATCCAGAAAAGATCGAGTGGTTCTCAAAATTTTAGCAAAAAATCCTTTTTTTTTTGGAAATTTTCAAAGTAAAATAACTCCGTTATTTTGGACTTATTTGAAAATCGATAAAGAGAAAATAGTATGTTTCTTTTATCGACACCCCTTAAAATACTTGCACTTATTTCTGGGACACCCTGTATATTGAAAAGTACGCCAATTTCACAAAAATAACAACCGTAAAATCCTCTAGAACAGTATTGCTAACCATTTCAAGCATTATTGATCGCTCCAATAATTCTAGACTAGACTACAAATTATCTGGAAATTTGCCCTTACCTCGAATGTCCCTTAGCGCTTATTCTAGATGTGGCACCTTCGATACTGCCCGTATCTTTGTGCCCGGGAGGTAGAATGAAATCAGTCTTGGAACCGACCCGAGAATGACCAGGTTTGACAGATGCTCCGCTGGACACCTCCGATATCTGACCTTGAGAGAAGGCCCGCTGATGACCTCTCGAACCTAAACAAAGACGTAATGGAAATCAAATCTGCCGATTTGTATTTCTGCCGATTGCTATACAGAGTGGCCGATTAGTGCTATTAGTCGACAAAGATATTAAAACAAAATTTAATATAAAATATTTTGCATGATTTATAAAGGTGCATATTGCCATGTTACTAAAACTTCCCTGTATAAGATAATGTGAGTAAGGAATGCAATCCCGCAAATGCTGGATCCCGCAAATGCGGGATCCCCCTGTGATTCCGCGGGATCAAAGTTGCGGGATTTACCGTGCGAGATCTGCGGGATCGAAACTAGGGGATTCCCTTACGGCTTGGCCATTAAAAATAAGTGAAACAAACAGGTAATTAAATTAAAATTTTAGGGTAAATTTAAAGTTGAATATCTCTTGAACTAAAAAAGATTTTGGGATGCGGTTTGGACCAGGTTTTAGATGCATCTATTGTGATTAAGATACTATGTGGTTTTCGAAAATATGAAAATATATTTAGTGAATTCTCGTATACAGGGTGTTTTATAAGAGTGAAAATTTGGTCAAGAATCTTTTTTACCGCAAATTTACAATTTTTAAAAAATCTGTATTTGAAATTAGAAAAAACAATTTGATCGTTTTTTTATTTTTTTTTGTTTTAAGGAAAATACGACGTTTTTTATACTATAGTCCTAAATGGTACAAAAAGCTTTGTACATTCTACATATGCCAAAAAAGTATTTATATAGTGTATCTGAAAGCAGATAACTAATACAAGTTAAAAAATACTTCAACATCAGAATAGTATTTATAAAATAAGTAGATAAATTATAATAAAATTTAAGTTTATTTAATATTAAATATATTTTTTGAACACCCTGTATACATCGGTCCAAATTTCTGTACAGATAGTTTAAGATACACGCTATATCAATATATTGTGGGCCTATGAAAAATGTACAATGCCTTTTGTACCATTTAGGATCAAATGTATGACTATAAATGCATATTTTTCGAAAATAAATCGTATTTTCTTTAAAACAAAAATTTAAAAAAAACACCAAATTGTTTTTTCTAATTTCAATACAAATTAGTCGTACATAGCTAAAATTTCGATTTTTCAAAAATTGTAAATTTTTTTGAACGATCTTCATTTCATAGCCATCGTTTTTTTTTCGATCATATGGTATTTAACTATGCCTCCTTTATCGTGGCTCTTAATAAGGTATAAACGCAGATTATACAGATTATAATCTTTGTTTTTTCTTTATTGTTTTTCGTGGTTCCAATTTTCGGAATCGGGCACTAGTTAGGTGACTAGTTTGCGCATTTATTGTTTACAATCCCGCAATTTTGCGGATCCGCGGGATTATTTGTTTTAATCCCGCGGGTTTGCGGGATTGAGATTTTGGTGCGGGATTGCATTCCCTAAATGTGAGTTTTCCTTCACCGATTTATTCTATTAGACTTGTTGTTTAGGAAAATACCGGGTGCGTCTCAAAAGTGGCTCACCCCTATAACTTTTTCATTTTTACAGATAAAAAAACCAGATTTGGTATGTTAGTATATGACATAAATTGGGATTGATTGAGTTTTTGGTCACTTCCTGTTTCACCGGAAATGACTACAACTTTTGATTTTTAAATAGCACTTCCGGTATATTTTTACTTTATTCGGTAGAAAATGATATCCTTATATATATATATATATATATATATATATATATATATATATATATATATATATATATATATATATATATATATATATATATATATATATATATATATAATATATATACAGGGTGTCTCAGATTTTAATCAGGAAAATTTAATAGAAGATAGAACTTGCAAAAATAAAACAAAAAGTTCATATCAACTTGTAAGATTTAAAGCTTCCTTTTCGAGATACAGGTTACCATTAGAATACCAATTATAATATTAATTACCAATTAGAATTAAGTTTTTTCTCGCAAGAAGTAAGCAAGATAGACAAAAAAGTAAGGAGGCAAAAAAATAATATTTTTAATTACTAAATCCAAAAATAATATTAAACTTCTAAAAAAGCAGTGGCGTGCCTATTTTTTCCTTTAAAATAATCTAACAGTGTTGCCCCACCGCCGCCCCTGGCCATTAAGCTTAAATCTAATTACATCAAATTAAGTCCCATAGTAAGTATTATAAACGGGTCAAGTTATATCAAAATCGATTAAATAGTTTTTCAAATATCTTAATTTTTTTTCTTTTTTAAGTAACTTTAACACCCTGTATCTCGAAAAGGGAGATTTAAATCTTACAAGTTGATATGAACTTTTTGTTTTATTTTTGCAAGTTCTATCGCCTATTAAATTTTCCCGATTAAAATCTGAGACACCCTGTATTTATCTATAATTATACTATATATTATTATCAAAAACATTATTTGATATTAACATATATTGAAGATTTTTTTTTCATACTTTGTTTGCCTTAGATAATGAAGTAGTATTGTTTACAATTCTAAATAGAATTAAATAATTCACTTAAATTTCGTGAAAATAAATATTAACCAATGTAGACTCCCTGCTTTCTATAGAAAATAGAAAATAACACAATATGTATAAATATGTAAAAGAAAATCTAGGAAAAATCTAAATGTAAATGTATAAATAAACAAAAGTAGTTTTTTTAATAAACCAAAGGATTTTTTTTAGGAAATACGAATATTTTCTGCATCTTATGATCAATCGCATATTATCAAAATCAAAACATACGCTTTCAACTTTTTTCATGGCTGAACTGGGTAAATATTTAATAAAAAAATTTTTCAACGATTTTCATTTCATAGCCATCGTTTTTTTTTCGATCATATGGTATTTAACTATGCCTCCTTTATCGTGGCTCTTAATAAGGTATAAACGCAGATTATACAGATTATAATCTTTGTTTTTTCTTTATTGTTTTTCGTGGTTCCAATTTTCGGAATCGGGCACTAGTTAGGTGACTAGTTTGCGCACATAGCACGCCCACTTATGGCCTCTAAAATTGTGCACAGCGCCTGACCGGCACAGTTATTAGAGAGATATCGGAAAACCGAATAGCGTTATGCAGTATTTACGCGTACCTTATCATGGTTACGATATGCGCGAGTCAATTTTTAACGCAACGCCCGCTAATGACGTTACCGCCTGACGTAATTTGCGGATCAATTACACCAAGCGCTCTTCGCGCCAAGCGTATTCTAAATAACCTCTGATAACGTTTAAAAATTGCTTAAATGGGCATGTGCGGGTATTTGACAACCGGAGCCGACCGGCGAGATCTTTTATTTTAGGTTATGTTTGAATTGTTTTGAATTATTGCTTTAGTTTTATTAGGTAATTTGATATTTAAGTAGCTGGGATTAGTTTTAATTAAATAAATATGGCCCAAAATATGGATTCCACCTCTTCCAATGCTAAAGAACCTATAAAGAGTATTAGGTTTACAGCAGATGACGACTTAGCCTTTCTAAGAGAATTTGTTGCTTGTTGCTCTAAACCCACTGGCAGACGTTGAACAATAAAGCACTGGAAATAAGCACTTTAGCCCTTTAGATTTAAAACACCTAGTAAACAAAACAATTTCAAAGTTTTAAATTCAAAGTTAGGTTAAGTTTAAATAGCGGACGCGACGCGATCAGAATTCTTTCCGATCCGATAACTATAAATGAAGAGATTTAATACCACCTCACGTAAAGGAAATAACTAGTGATGAGTGAAATATCGGTAACTGTGACTTTGTCACTGATATTCTATAATAACAGTCACAGCCTGTGACTGATTTGAAAATAAACGGTGACTTGCTAAAGCGTGACGATTACAGTTAATTGTGATTTCTCTGGTAACGAGAAAATACTTCACAGAGCGGAATCGCGCGTCGCGAACGCAGCTGCCGATGGCGCCGGTCGTGACTCAGTTCACAGTCACGAGTCACGACGTACGACTCATAGGATAGATATCTGACAAAGTGATCTAAAGACAGTGACTGTTAGTAGTGATTTAATTTTTTATGTATTTTATATTTTATTACTATTTTTTATCACTACGAATCGGTTTGGTTCCTTTTTAGTTTAGCAGGTTTTTTTAAAGCCAAACATAAAGTTTTACCTTTATACTGTTTATTTTTTTTAGAAACTTACAAAGGAAAATATTTGTTGTTTAATGTATTACTTATCTCGTGTTGTTAAGTTTCGTTCCTTATGGTTATGAGCATATTGCATATTTTATTCTTTTCCCGTTGGTTTATTTAAATAAAAAAATTGTTTTATTTTTATTTTTTAATATACCTTTTACCCACTGTTTAGTGTTTCCTATTTCAGCGGCCTTGGATAAAGCACAAATAAAAATTAGTATAACAACAACAGAATCGTATCATTCGTAACGTATCTTATATTTTAGCCGTGATTGTGCTTTCGGATTCATAATCATAAAGTCGCAGTCACAGTTAAGAGTCACAGATAATACAAAGTCGCTGTCACAAGTAAGCCTGTGAAGAAAATCACGGCTTGGCTCATCACTAGAAATAACACCTGGCTTTATTAACGTCCATGCACGCTATTCGGTTTAGCGATATCTCTCTATTACGCTGTTTATTGTTATTTTACGCGAGTTTATTTTTGCGCATCGGAAATTTTACTCGTTTGCACATCATCATAAAAAACAATTTTCGTACCACGAATTCGGGACAAGATTTTTATCTGTATACTTATAGGATACCTAATCTGTGCCTAAAGTATGTATTAGGATGTATTTCAGGAAAATAATTTAACCTCAACAAGGTGACTCAAAAAAGTGTGAGTGGATCAGGATGATTTTTTTTAAATGGAACACCCTGTATATTATTCCTTTAATAGATGGAGAATTAAAAAAATCAACATTTTTTGTATTTAGAGTATTTCAAAATTTTTAACGGCTTTGTAGATACTCGCGGTATTATTTCAAATGGCTCTTTCAACGGTAAAATACGAGTGAAAAACAAATATATATATTAACAAAAGATTTGATATGTAACTATTTGATATGTACATATATGGAGAAAAATCATTGGGTGGCTTTGATAACAGTTTACTATGGAAAATGCCATATTAAATTTAAAACCGCGAATATCTGCGAAACCGTTAAAAATTTTGAAATACTCTAAATACAAAAAATGTTCATTTTTTAATTCTCCAATTACTAAAATAATAATATACAGGGTGTTCCATTTAAAAAAAACGAAGAAAATTTATTTTATATTTTACAAAGTTTGGTGTAGAATTTTGAACATCCTGTATGATTGAAGATTACGATATTTATAGCAAAGTAAGTACAGACCATTTAACGTAAATACATAATATATAGTCTATAAAATGAATAATTTTGAATTTTGACCGTTATTTTTTACCAACATGACAAATATAAAATCCCTCTGTCAAAAAAGTTACTGATATTCTTTAAGTATTCTTTAAATTGAGTGCTTGAACGAATCAGATAGGTAACTCTTTTAACTTTCGTGAAATAGAAAAGGAAAATAATAAAACAAGTGACAGTCAGAGAAATAGAAGGGATAGAGAATGAGCGTCAACATGCGCAGAAGGTCTAATCAAGTTGGGCGCCATATTCCAGGTCTTCCTGTCATTTTGTATATAGGTGGTAATCTATAAGTAATCAAATATCAATTTGCTGTTTTCAACCATACGGGGGGCAATTTAAATTTAGTGAAATTCTATAATTTATTATGGTTAGTTAACATTAATATGATTTATTTAATTATCAGTTTCAAAACTGCGTACAATATTGGTATATAATACACTAAATATACGAATATTCTGACAAAAGACGCTACGGATAGATGACCTTTTCGTCGTTAAACACTCGAAATGATATTAAATAAGTATTTACAATATTTCATGTTTACTTGTACTGAATTACGCGTTTCAATTTAAAATTTTTGCAAATTTGGTAAAAATTGTTCTAAACACCTTTTGTTCAAGTTGTATATTCATAAAAAACATTTGGTTCATAATTATTTTTGATGATTACCTACCTTGTATTTTAATATAAACCTAGAAAAAATATGTTTTTGTTTTATTTTTTTTATTCGTCCCTTCAAATTGTGTTTCAAAAACTGTTACATAATATGTCCTCTGACAAATATTTTCATAATACATAAACATCATTGATTTTATTAAGGGTATCATTATTAGCATTTATCCTGGTTTTTGTCGACAATAAAAACTCAATCTTGTAATAGAACATCAATTTTATATTTTGTAAAATTATTTTGATACAAATTCAATTTGTCAAAATTCAAGTCATTAATATATTGATAAACAACCCAAATTATTCCTAAATATTTTGTTATAAAAAAAACTGTTACCGGTAAGTTTGTAAAACACATTATGGTTTATCGTAATACTAGAAAAAATAATTTATTTTTTGCACAAAAGAAGCTTGTCGATCCTTATTTGTCCATAACAAAATTCTGTATGTACAACATACATATACCTAATTTATTATTAAGAAAATTAGATTATATGATCTCAGAATTTTAAGACATTTTTTAAAGATAAAATAGTTTCTTCTCAACTGTAATATTGTCAACTTTGGCCTGTATTTTATCCATTTAAAAACATGCGAATGACAATCCCCTTACTAAAATACATACTGGAAGGTACCGATTAAGTTTCATTGCATCAAATACCTTTGCTATAAATCCTGGCTCACAATTTAAGGCCATTGCAAAATGCTTTTGAACTTCATCATAGATTTTACAAGAATAAAAGTGTAATATTGAAACAAAGTAACATTGTAAGCTTCATGACTAATAGTCTCATTTTTAACACTCTTTAAATATCATCTCGTTAACAATTATGAATATTATATGATTTTTCTCAGTGATTTGTAGCACAGATACAAATTAATATATGCTCCATAACAGTTTTAAATAAAAACTTCTGCCTACAGATTTAATTTTCTTATTGGCATAATACCCTTTCTTCCTATATAAATCTTGCCATTTTTCAGTCCAATGTTCCTTGTTTTTACAGTTGTAGGAATACTAAAAATGTTGACTATAGAACTTGATACTATGTTTGAAAAAGCCTTCATACCTGTAACTGTGCATAAATCTAATTAACTGAATTCTCCTCCTCTTGACACTCTGAACACTGCTGTTGCTAATGTTAGAAATATTTAGCACAAAACTACAACTACCTACAACAAACTTTACAATAAAAATGTTAAATTTTCGCTGTTCAATTAAAATACCCTATCTTATGTTTTCTTTTCCTCCAAATAATCTTCTTGTCAAATAAAGACTAATCTTATTTGACATATTTCTGGTACACTTGAACTTGTGCTTTCATGGACACTATAAGAGTGCACTGTTTTACAGAAGCAAGAACATTAATTCCAAGTATCTTCTTCCTCCACACGTAATAAAAACATCCTCTTTAAATGGCCACATCATACACTTATTTTTGACCATTCCCAATTACAATCACGATTTTTACAAATCGCCTTTAGGAAAACTAAAAATAAACAGTTTTGGATCATCTGTAAACACGATTATGTTGTATAAACTTACACATGAAAACTAATCATTTTTCCCGGCGTATTAGCTTTCTTAGAATGACTATGACAATATACAATAAGACTTTTTGAATTAGTGTTTAGAATAATTGAGACTCTGATTGAGATAATAATAAATTTTAACTAGATAACAACACGAACGAAAAAAAAAAACAAAACAAACAGATGTCAATTAAAGAGGGGAAGTGACAGCGAGACCTGGAAGATGTCTGCCATCTTGCCGTCGACAAAAATTTGGATGCGCACTCGTCGAAGCTCATTCTCCCACTTCCATATCTCTGGCCAATGCCCTCTATAAAAGATCAGCCCACGGGCGGACTTTTGTTTACTTCATCAGCTGTACATACTTAGATATTGGGTTAGATTCTGTATTCATATTTTGTCGGTAGATTTTTGGTATTATTTGTTATTGTAGTGCAAAAAACTAATTATTTTGGTGTTTAAGTGACATAAAGTACTACCAGGTATATGGCTACTATGATGGTCAATCTGTTTCATAAAAAAACACGAAATATTACGTTTTGTTAAGTGCTTTAACCTAAAAGTGCCCATAAATTTTTTATTTATCGTGATTTTTTGTGTGTGTTTTTAAGACTCAACAATTCATCAATAAAGCTTAAGTGGAGTGTGTTTTTGGTGCTATGCCTCATCTTTGTTGGTGGAAAGGATAGTTATACTAGGCAGCTTAAAGTATCCGGAAGAGCAAGAAAAGTGGGTACGAGTTATAAATCAAGACAATTCTATTGAAAATATCTTTAATAAATTTAAAAATAATATTCTCCCAGGATGGTATTAAAGAAAACTGGACAATTATGTTTATTTTATTCATATTGTGGAATCTCCACTCCAAGTGTTGTTGGTTCAGCTTCGATAGATTCAAACACATAAGATAAACACGTAAGTAGGTATTATGATCTAGGGAAAAATAAAGAATATGTGTATTAAAGATCATAAAAAGATTATTATTTTGAATTCAAAATTAAAAAAGATTTTTGTAAAGACAAGAATGATAAAGTTTAAAAGAAGAATGTGTTTTTGTTTGATAATATAATGTATGTAAAGCATAACATATATTTGTTCAGTAATTTTTACTGATAGTGTCGATTATTTATAATACCAAATTAATATCAAATATTTAAGTGATGGCTGAATACAATATGAATAAAATAACAATAAAATTGGTATATTTGCAATACAAAATTAAGTTTTAAGAATAAAGGTGTTACTAAAAATACTAAGAAGTTCATATTTCTTTGTTTTAATTGGTCGAATTTTATTTACATTTTATTTAAGAATTATACCGTATCATCGAAAAAAAATCGGCGTCTAGTTGGCTTGGAAATGAACATCGATGACATTCCCTAAATAATTGTACACATAAAAAAATTAAATAGAATTTTACAATCTTGGAAAATTTGATATTCTTGAACCTTGTTTCTAAATATTCTAATTTTTTTGATTTTCTTGGGATTTAGGTTCGGGAAAAACGCTGATTAAGTTTTCATTTGGTTTTTCATTATTTTTATTTGGTTTAAAAAAAAAACGTTTCGGCTAACATTATAGCCTTCATCAGTGTTGTGTCATATGAAAAAAATAGTGTCGAATATAATCCAAAAAATTACATATGTCTTCATTATCCTTCTTACCTTAATTTTGGATATCAAGATAAATGTGAAATTATAAAATTAATTATAGAATTCGTATTATTATTGATTAACACTCAAAAAAAAATTCAACTGCAAATAATTCGAAAATAAACTGCAATTTGGCAACATCGACGATGTGCGCTTGCGTCGTATCGATGATCAAATGCAGCAAATATGGGCTTCAAGGTCAGCCACCGGATCCACACCTTTACCATTTGTAAATATAATTTTTCGAACATTGATACTTGCAAAATATACATATAAATTTTGTGAATGCAAATAATAATACATCACTATTAGTAGATATTGAATGTTTTTTGTTAAATTAGATCGATTTTCAAACCCCAAAATTTAAAATATATTTACATTTTACCCAATATCTTATGTAGTACATTATTTGTATATTGTAAAACATCTGCTGCATTTGTATGGTTCATAGTTTATTTGCCAAAGTATTTATTACTATAAATAGGTATATATGTTGTAGTTATTAACTGTATATTATGTATATTTCATGTGAACTATATAATTTTTAAAATACAAACCAAAAATCTGAGGAATAATTATGTTTTCCATGTATTCTACAACATATTTATTAATCCGTAGTATCTAACTAGCGTGACGTCATAAATCTCGCCCCAAGGCTGTTCTATTAGAGACGGCATTGCTCCCACTTCCATATCTCTGGTGACAGTTCTTCCTCTTCTTGCAAAAATCAACACGAAATCGCATAATTGTCAAAAGTAAAATGTCATCAGCTTTTGACATTTCTAAATATCAGACCAATGCCGTCTCTAATAGAACAGCCTCTGAGTGAGATTTATGACGTCACGCTAATTAGATACGGATTAATAAATATGTTGCAGAATACATAGAAAACATAATTATTCCTCGTATTTTTGGTTTGTATTTTAAAAATGATATAGTTTACATGAAATGTTAATAAATATAATATATACCTATTTATAGTAATAAATACTTTGGCAAATAAACTATGAACCATACAAATGCAGCAAATGTTTTACAATATACAAATAATGAATAGTTGGTGCATAAGATAATGGGTAAAATGTAAAATATATTTTAAATTTTGGGGTTTGAAAATCGATCTAATTTAACAAAAAACATTCAATATATACTATAGTGGTGTATTATTATTTGTATTCACAAAATTTATATGTACATATATTTTGCAAGTATCAATGTTCGAAAAATTATATTTGCAAATAATACAATATCATAGAAAAAAATGCGTCAGCGATGGCTATGAAATAAAGATCGCTGTCATTTTATAATGTAAAATTATTCTATAAAATTTTTGATTTTCTTGGTATTTAGGTTCGGGAAAAACGCTGATTAAGTTTTCATTTGGTTTTCATTATTTTTTGGTTTAAAAAAACGTTTCGGCTAACATTATAGCCTTCATCAGTGTTGTGTCATATAAAAAAATAGTGTCGAATATAATCCAAAAAATTGCATATAAAATATTCACACCACAAACCACATAATGTTTACTGCAATTAATAAACTAATATAAACTTGTCAAAAAGATGACCACATATTTTTAAAATTATTATTCTTAACACTAAAACTATCTACATTGACTATGATGTACGATTTCAGCCATAGTCAAATATAAGGAATAATTATGTTAGCGTGACGTCATAAATCTCGCTCCGAGGCTGTTCTACTAGAGACGGCATTGCGTCAGCATGGCCGCAAGTTGCTAACCTAATAAAATTAACACTAGAAAAGCCCGCGGAAACTGTCAAATTCAAAGTTATTCGTTTCACAGACTATAGTTTTGATTTCAGGACAGTTCTTGTATTTTTAAAAAATTTTTGAACAAAAAGGCTGAAAAATATATTTTTTATTTATTTATTAATATCTCTGAAACTATCCAAATATATCTACTCATATCTTAGGACTATGTAAAGTGACCTGAAAGGAAGCCAAAAATGCAATAATAACAGATCCACTCACACTTTTTTGAGCCATCCTGTAGAAGTTAAAGGTTAGCACTTAAACAAAATTTCCAAGTTTTTTATTCTAGGAGCTACAGATGCCCGACGCACTATTGCCAGACCCTGTATATGTTTAAATTAAAAAAAAAAACATTATTTCACCAGAGCCATTATTTGAAAGTAGCAAAACAGCGAATAAGGTTGACAAATCAGTAAAATATTGAGTCTGAGTGGTTTGTGATATTATTTGTTGTCTATAAATAGATCAACAATCAATAAATCCTATGTGGGAGAGTGTGCTTCCTGAGATTTTTCTCAAACGCAGACGAAAAATTTAACAGTTTATCTGGAAATTTGGGAGATAAAAAGGATGAAACATGTTAAAATATTTGTGTTAAAGTATTGCGGCTTTGGTTTTATATTGTTGTAAAACCCCAAACAATTTTATTTATTCCTATACAACTTAAATAAAGACAGGAGTTATAGCTATAGTACAGGCTATAGTGTGGTCCATTGGTACTGGTACAATACATGTTATGATTGTCGCAGTTATCATTTCAGTTTAAAGTAATCGTTTTATCTGTCTGTTTTTGAAGTCAGCTGTTTGGAGTTGCTGGATAGACTCTAGTTTAAACAGTACAAAAATCTTATATAATTACCTCAAATATGTCACAAAAATTTTGTTTTTATAGAAAACTTTATAATTTATATTTCCTATTATTAAATTACATGTAAGTAGTTCAATTTGTAAAATACAAAAATGATGTATACATTGGCATTACTTACCCTTAAGGGCTGATCTGCCAACGATGCCTGCCGAACTGCTGCCTGTTACTACATTAGAACTGCCCCCATGACTAACGCTTCTTAGGTGGCCCCTCGTTTGACTTGGTAACCTCACAATTCCACCTGATGCCAAAGTAACATCTGGAAAAGTGTAAGTGGTACCCCCAATGCTGGCATTAGGGGCCACGTTTTGGGGTTGATTTGGTGTGTCTTGCACCCCATGATTCGTTCTATCTGATCCAGTTGTAAAATGCGACATTTTGCAGTACCTAGAATAGTGAAAACTTGATCATTTCTGGTTTAAAGCACTTTTTAGAAAAGGGTCAATTCAAAATGAAATCTTTGCTTTGTATTTTGGTTAAATACTATAACCGTATGTACATTTTTAAAAGGACATCCTTAAAAAAAAGTTTAAAATAAACATACAGCCTCCCAATAAGAGAAAATGAATCCTTGATTAAATTCCCTTCTAATATCCAAATTGAGAAATAAACTTTACTTAAAAGTTTCGCTCACCTTGTATTTCATAACTTTTCTTTTTTTATCACTTATTTGTTAACTGTCCAAGTGTACGGAAATTAAAATTAATAACTATTAGAAAATATATATCGCACTATTTTTGTCACAAGTCACAAACACAAAACACTTCCTCTTCGTGCACAAAACCAAACTGTTTTTTTTATATATTTTGACGTCGTCAAGAACTTCAACGCGCCGTCGCACCACATATTGGAAATTTAGTGATTTTAGTTTTACCTGCCAAAAAATTGGCAAAACTTAGAGTAACTATTCGGGTGTTTTCGTCACCGCGCCATTTACAAATTCTCGCGTGATGTTGTCAATATATTGTATGAATAGATAATAGATTTAAAAAAATGATAATAAATACAAACCAAACAGTACGTCTATCCGTTCTGTAGCTAAGGGACATCTGTAAAGAGGAAAACGATATTCTCTCGATGTTTTTCGTAAAAAATTAGACGATGCGTCCCCTCAATAAAAATTTGACAAATTTGCGATTTGCGGTGATATACTCGTCAAGTCCACGTATAAAATATATTGCACACGGAACCCATACACAAAAAGGCCCGGTCTCAAGGCTTTTCACCCAAAAGTTCATAGTTTTGTGAGAAAGGCAAAAACCCTCCTTTATTTTTGAAAAAAAAAAATATATGTCTCAAGATTTCTATCATCCTTATTTATTTACAGTATATGACCGAGAGCATAGCCTCTGACATGATTCATTTTTTATAAAAATATAAAAACTGCCGTAAAAATACAAAATAATTCTTAATTTGGCAAACTAAATTTGAAATTGGCGCGTTAACGAAGATATCCGAAGACAGATTCGGTTTCAAGGTCAAATCGTTCACCTAAACCATTCTAAATCTTGAAGTCGAGAATATTAATAAAATAGTATTTATTATAGAAATAAATAATATTATTATGCGCACAACTTACTTATACTTCAAACAAAAATAATTCATAATTTTAAAATGGGTATATGCATTCAGAACAGATATTTTTTGTTTGTGGTTTTTAGTTTTTAGTGATATTTTTACCGTTACGTTGCCAATTCGTCGGCACGTCAGAAGAACATTTTCTGACGTATTCATCGCGATAAACCGTTTCGTCGAGATTTGTTATCTATAATTTCTAATAAACTTAGTAAAAAGCTAGAAAGAATCTTATCATGGATGAAGAATACGATGCAATAGTTCTGGGCACCGGTCTAAAGGAATGTATCCTTAGCGGGATGCTCTCCGTTTCCGGCAAAAAGGTTTTACACGTCGACCGTAACAAATACTATGGTGGAGAATCGGCCTCGATCTGCCCATTAGAAGAGCTGTTTACGAAATTCGGAGCACCCGCTCCCGACGAGAGCTACGGCAGAGGCAGAGATTGGAATGTCGATTTAATACCCAAGTTTCTAATGGCCAACGGTTCCCTCGTTAAATTATTAATACACACGGGAGTCACCCGATATTTGGAGTTCAAAAGTGTTGAGGGCAGTTACGTGTATAAAGGTGGTAAAATCGCAAAGGTAAATAGAAATATCCCATCAAAATCATAGAATGCAAAAAAATATCAAATCTCGCACCGCAATTCTATTTGCTTTCAGTACAAAAAGTTTTTAGATCTTGTGTCAAACCAACTTAGTTTATTTTATTTAGTTTCTGTTGAAGCATCTATTTAATAATTTTCAAGGTTCCAGTAGATCAGAAGGAAGCCCTCGCCTCAGATTTGATGGGAATGTTTGAGAAGAGACGTTTTCGCAACTTCCTCATCTACGTTCAAGATTTTCTCGACGAGGATCCAAAAACGTGGAAAGATTTCGATCCTAGAACTCAAAACATGACTGCTCTGTACGAAAAATTCGGGCTGGACAAGAACACTCAAGATTTTACAGGACATGCTCTTGCTCTGTTTAGGGACGATGAGTATCTAAACAACCCAGCAATCGAGACCATTAAGAGAATCAAGCTCTATTCCGATTCACTGGCTAGATATGGTAAATCGCCATATTTATATCCGATGTACGGTTTGGGAGAATTGCCTCAAGGTATAGTTATTGAAAAACTTAATTTTTGAAATGTATTTAATATATTTTTTCAAGGATTTGCGCGTTTGTCTGCAATTTATGGTGGAACATACATGTTGGACAAACAAATTGATGAAATCGTTCTTGGAGAAGGTGGTAAGGTCGTTGGAGTGCGCTCAGGCAGTGAAATCGCCAGATGTAAACAGGTATTAATAATAAATTTTAAGCTTCTACATGCAGTATGTTCTCGGATTCTCTTTACAATAGGGAAAACTTTTTTATTATTGATATTTTGAGAACAATGCATTCTTCATAAAAATTTCTGCCTGTTCTAAAATGGTTAATCCCGTTTATCCTTTTCCAAATTTCCATACCGTTTTAGAGAAAATTAAAAAAAAAACATGAAAATATAGTTGAATTTGTTCAAATTCCTAAAAATCAAAACTCGTTCCCAGGGTTGGAAAAAATTATGATTTTTTTAAAAACATAAAAAAAATCAGATTTTTTTTATTTAAATCTTTAAATCTTAATTTAATTTTTAATAACTTATAAAGAAAGCAATTTTCTCAAAATGTCAATAATAAAAACGTTTTTCCTGTTGTAAAAACAATCCGAGGACATACTGTATAACTTTTTACCTATTAGTTAAAAGCAAAGACCGTGTTACCTAAAATTTATCAATTATAGTATTGTGTTTACTAAAGTTGGAAAGAAAAAACATCAAATCTTTCTGCAAAAGTGTATTTTTGGTTTAATTCCATTTGTAAACAGTCAAAGCTACTTGTTGAAATAGTATCGTTTGTTAATAATTATTAAATATCTTTAAACAATTTTGTAAAATTATATTATTTTGCGAAATTATGCGAAAATATATGTTTAAGTCGCTTATTAAAGATGCTGTAATATATCCATATTATTTCTTGTAAATTTACTCTAGTAAACGTCCGTTTTTTTTGGTTTGCACACAATGTTTTATTTACTTGATAGGTTTTGGTTCAACAGGTAAAACGTTATGAGGTTTTAATCAAAATATATACATGGTGTTTCTATGGTATATATCTCACAGGGTGATTTTTCATATATACAGAGTTGTTCACCACATACAACACGGAGTATTGTAGCTAAACGATTAGATTTTTGCAAATTGTAAGTTTTGGGTTCGTTGAAGGACTATTAGAGTTACAATTTAAAAATGTTTTTACGAGATACACAGTGTCCCAAATAAATAAAAAATATCAAAGTTGTATTTTTTTAAATGGAAAACCCTGTATATTATTGCATTTTTAGTTTCTACGATTAAAATAAAGGTAAATTTGATTAAGGTTTATTACACTTAAACCTTACCGTTTTCGAAATATTTTCAATTTTGCGAAATTGCTGTATAAATTTTAAGGCTTCATTTCTCCGAGGATATCAAAGTTTTTAATACTAAATATTTACTGAAGTTTATTTATTGATCAGTTATTGTGTTGCAATAATAAAAATTATACTACCTTATACAGAGTGTCTAAAAATTTATTTTAAATAATTACCTACTAGCTTTAAACGGCCATAACTAATTTACTTTAAATAGAACACCCTGTATATTTTATGAGAATCAGATGCACAATTTAATTGTCTATCAAATTGTATTATACCACTTCTTACCTATTCCTTCAAGTTTTCGTAGAAAATGCATTTTCTTATAATTTAGACCTCATTTATCAATATACCCATGGAATATTGACATTTTAGATTGTTTTTAAAACAGCAAATGTACAAAATTTACAGTCTAGTAATATTATCGTTTTTAGTAAAACGATAATATTACTAGCCCATTTGTATGCAAAAAGAAAACTATTTAAATCTTTATAAAAGAGTATACCATTAATTAAATATACCACCAGTATTTCCGCCCAAATACTAATTAACTACATACTTAATTGTGTTCGTTAATAAATTATTCTAAATAAATGTGGATTTGAATCAGAAATCAATATAATAATAAGTTATGAAAATGAACGTCTCTGTTGTTATAAATAAGCATTTGTCAAAAAATTAAATATCATTTTTAAGGTGTTACTTTTTACCACACTGTCTAATACACATACATAATTCAGTTTTTTTGTATTTGGAGCAATTATTATTAATCAACGCAAACAGTCAATTAATGTAGTTTGAATACTGGAATCATATTAATTGGTCCTCTTTAACAAATATTTAAACAGTATTTTTTTATTTTTTAATGAAATAAAAGAACTATATCGACAATATCAGTATTTGTACTCTTTAAAAATTTGGTACATCTTTAAAAATAATCTAAAATGTCAGTATTCCATGGGTATATTGATAAATGAGTTCTAAATTACAAGAAAATGCATTTTCTACGGAAACTTGAAGAGATAGGTAAAAAATGGTATAATACAATTTGATAGACAATTAAATTGTGCATCTGATTCTCATAAAATATACAGGGTGTTCCATTTAAATTAAACAAGTTATTGCCATTTAAAGCTAGTCGTTATTTAAAATAAATTTTTAGACACTCTGTATAAGGTAGTCAAGTTTTTATTATTGCAACACAATAACTGATCAATAAATAAATTTCAGTAAATATTTAGTATTAAAAACTTTGATACCCTCGGAGAAATGAAGCCTTAAAATTTATACTGCAATTTCACAAAATTGAAAATATTTCAAAAACGGTAAGCTTTGGTTTGGTTTGGTTTGGTGTGATAAACCTTAATCAAATTTACCTTTATTTTAATCGTAGAAACTAAAAATGTAATAATATATAGGTGTTCCATTTAAAAAAATACAACTTTGATATTTTTTATTTATTTGGGACGCTCTGTATCTTGTAAAAATATTTTTAAATTGTAGCTCTAATAGTCCTTCAACGAACCCAAAACTTACAATTTGTAAAAATCTAGTCGTTTAGCTACAATACTCCGTGTCGTATGTGGTGAACAACCCTGTATAATATATGACATTTATGAATTAGCTCTATTATCTATGCTTATAAAAGTGTCCTGCATTGCCGACGCAGGACATTTTCATAAGAAAACGTTGTTTAAAAAATACGTGTCGGTCAAATCGCCCGAATCGTGCGCTTTTGTCGCACAAGTAGGACGCAGCGTGATTAACGTACTGTATCCAAAATCCCTAAATTTACGGATTAATCCGTAGTTCTGGCAACACTGTCTCCGGCTGAGCAGAACCTGTAGAATTACGGTACAGTATTCTTTATCAGTGCGCAGCGGTGCAAAGCTCAACTAAATCTCGGACAGGCCGACGGTAACGCCAACTACATCTCGGACATGTTTTGTGCCACAAGCTCGTCCTATAAGGTTGCGCATCTTCTTATTTCTTCAATCGACGGTATTAATAGTGATCAAACGTTAGCGAAATTTCATAAAAATATCTGCAGTGCCTGTAAAGATATTATACAGTATGTCCCAGGATTGTTTTTACAAGAGGAAAAATGTTGTATTATTAACAAAAGTTAATAATACATTTTTCCTTTTGTAAAGAAAGTCTTTTCTCAAAAATGAGAAAAAAGCATTCTTCATAAATGTTTTTGCTTATTCTGGAATTGTTATGTTCTTTTAAACTTTTCCAAATTTCCATACCCTTTTATAGAAAAAAAATATATAAAAATTGTTTTTTTCATTTAGTTCAGTGCTACGGAAAAGGTGATTATAAATTTTATGCTTTTTTAACATTTTAATACAGCAACATAACGTTTTATGAAAAAAATATTTTTTTTCTTAAAATGTTGACACCCTGTATCTCGAAAACGAACATTTTCGACCACATATATGAACTTTTTACCTTAAAAATACTTGAAAAATCGCCCCGTGAAATATGGGACACATACACAGAAACATCCTGTATATTCAGTGTAATTTTTATTCGTTAGGTTTATTGTGATCCTACTTACGTACCGGACCGTGTAAGAAAGAAGGGCAAGGTAGTTAGATGCATTTGCTTACTAGACCATCCCATTCCGAACACTAAAGATGCTCTGTCTACACAAATCATCATTCCACAAAAACAGGTAATATTTAAAATTCTGTTTTGTGTTTAAAATAGTACACCTATCATACAATCGAAAAAAAAATGGAGTCAAAGACAGCTCCGTTGAGGAATGACGATAATAATTTTGGCGAGATCAAGCCTTAGATCTCATTACTTGGTCCGTACTCTTCTTTATTTTTAACAGCGCTTATTTCTAGTTGGCCTTAAGAAGCTTTTTAATTTATTTTTATATTGAGTAAAATAACTATGAAATTCAGCACAGAATTAGCAGCGCCTCAGAGCATTCTGGAAATTAAAAGACAGGGTTTTCTACAATCATAATTGTGCCGTAGTGCATTGTACCGAGCACTAATAATCCCCACCATGTTATATTTAGAGGTGTTTAGTTCGTGAACGAACTAGTTCCAATGAACTACTCCGACCCCGGAATGAAAGGAACTAGTTCCTGGTTTCTCAAAGAACTAGTTCCTCGGGACCTATTCCGGGATCGAGACTGTGACCGATATATAATAATACGCGACGGCGACGGATCGGCCAGCGCGCGTAGTAGTGATGGGTTGTTATTTAACTATCTGTTATTTTATAACAATTATTTAGAAATAACATAACGCAACCGTTACTACTTTTAAAAAATAACAGATATAAAATAACGATACGCAGAGATCGACCGTTCGTGAAACGAAGTCTCTGCACCGCCACGAAATGCGATGCAGCTCGAAGCAATTCCAAAAAACAACTAGTATGGATTATGGATGGAAAACATGTTATTTCGACAACCATCGATACAGGCGGCGAGATACAACGAACAACGGAGTGGGGAATGCGCTACGGGGCGGCGGACGTAGCTACATCGGTCGATGGTCGTGTGGGGCTTGCAACAGCTTAAAAATAATAGGATATAAAAGAAGCAGCTTTTTTGAAACAGTTGCGGGCTTAACGCCTGGCGGTCGAGATAACAGGAGTGGGAAAGGAACGCTGCTGCATCGGTCGATTGTCAATGGAGGTTCGAAACAGGTTGGAGAATAACGCATCAGTTGTTTTAGCCCGTCTTGTGAGATGCACCCTGTACTACGCAATTCAGGCGGATCGAGGGGCAGGGCGTAGGTAGATCGGAATGTATATGGCGGTGTATAGACGAATGGCGGAATTTTGGCTTTTTTTATATCGCAATTTGTAAACAGCGCTTGTTTGTAAAGAACCGCCGTTTTTAGAGAGTTATTTTAGATAACAATCGATATTTAGAAATGTTTTGACACCCTGGAAATACTACCACCGAGCACGTCATTGTTGCAACTTGCAACTGCGTTAATACGCCTGGCGGTGACCGCCCTCATACTCTTTCAGATATTTAGCAATAAAATAAAGAAACCTATTATTTTTAAGCTGTTTTTTTTATAAATAACTATAACAGTTTCAACTGTTATCTAAAAATAACAGTTTTGCCCATCACTAGCGCGTAGCCCGATGGTAGGCAAGAGTGGGGAGTGCCAGCCGTACGGTATCGGATTCGGACCTAGAGGAACTAAATAAAAGACTAGTTTACGTACGTACGGATGGGGCCAGCGCGATCGATGCTAGGCAGGAGTGGGGAGTGCCAGCCGTATGTTATCGGATCCGGACCTAAAGGAACTAATATTAGTATAGTTTAAAATTTTAGGTTGGTTAAACGTTCTATCCTCCCTTTAATCTTCCTATGTGTTAATTTTTGACCTCGCCAGTTATCAATTTTTGAATCGCCAAAATTATTATCGATTGTCATTCCCAAGCTGCCTTTAACGCCATTTTTTTTGATCATACAGTATATACAATAATTGTTTTTCGTAGGTGGGTCGTCATTCCGACATATACGTTTCGCTGGTGAGTTACACTCATCAGGTTGCGGCTAAAGGCTGGTTCATAGCGATGGTGTCCACAACCGTGGAAACGGATAATCCGGAATCGGAAATAAAGGCCGGGCTAGACTTGCTCGGTCCGGTCCGTCAGAAATTCGTGTCCGTATCGGATTATTACGAGCCCACCGATGACGGCTTGCAGTCGCAGATATTTATTTCCCAGTCGTACGACGCCACCACTCATTTCGAGACAACATGTTTGGACGTGTTGGATATCTTTAAGCGGGGCACGGGGGAGGAATTTGATTTTTCGAAAATTAAACACGAACTAGGAGATGAAGAACAATAAAAAAAAGTATTCGAGTTAATTTAAATTTTTATGCAATTTCTTTTTTTTTTATCTTTATTTTTTTTTGGTCATCCGTCAAATTTTATGCTCAAATTTATAGTTTTTTTTTGAAAAAGGAATTCAGAATTCATTATTTTCTTAAGGCCCCCATACACCACACGATTAATTTCGCCGGCTTTAACTGTACGTTTAAAACGCGGATAGAAAGTAGGGATGGGCTTTTTCCTGCTATATCGATAACTGTCGATAGTTATTGATATATCGAATATACAAGATTTTTTATCGATTATCGATATATCGAACTAATCAATACCAATGACGGATTACAGTCGTAAATCTTTATATCGCAGTCTTACGATGTTACCATTCATTTCGGGACGACATGTTTGGACGTGTTGGATATCTTTAAGCGGGGCACGGGGGAGGAATTTGATTTTTCGAAAATTAAACACGAACTAGGAGATGAAGAACAATAAAAAAAGTATTCGGGTTAATTTAAATTTTTATGCAATTTTTTTTTATCTTATCTTTATTTTTTTTTGGTTATCCCTCAAATTTTATGCTCAAATTTATAGTTTTTTTTGAAAAAGGAATTCAGAATGCATTATTTTCTTAAGGCCCCCATACACCACACGATTAATTTCGCCGGCTTTAACTGTACGTTTAAAACGCGGATAGAAAGTAGGGATGGGCTTTTTCCTGCTATATCGATAACTGTCGATAGTTATTGATATATCGAATATACAAGATTTTTTATCGATTATCGATATATCGAACTAATCAATACCAATGACGGATTACAGTCGTAAATCTTTATATCGCAGTCTCACGATGTTACCATTCATTTCGGGACGACATGTTTGGACGTGTCGGATATCTTTAAGCGGGGCACGGTGGAGAAGTTCGATTTTTCGAAAATTAAACACGAACTAGGAGATGAAGAACAATAAAAAAAGTATTCGAGTTAATTTAAATTTTTATGCAATTTCTTTTTTTTTATCTTTATTTTTTTTTGGTCATCCGTCAAATTTTATGCTCAAATTTATAGTTTTTTTTTGAAAAAGGAGTTCAGAATTCATTATTTTCTTAAGGCCCCCATACACCACACGATTAATTTGGCCGGCTTTAACTGTACGTTACGTTTAAAACGCGGATAGAAAGTAGGGATGGGCTTTTTCCTGCTATATCGATAACTGTCGATAGTTTTTGATATATCGAATATACAAGATTTTTTATCGATTATCGATATATCGAACTAATCAATACCAATGACGGATTACAGTCGTAAATCTTTATATCGCAGTCTTACGATGTTACCATTCATTTCGGGACGACATGTTTGGACGTGTCGGATATCTTTAAGCGGGGCACGGTGGAGAAGTTCGATTTTTCGAAAATTAAACATGAACTAGGAGACGAAAAACAATAAAAAAAGTATACAGGTTAATTTAAATTTTTATGCAATTTCTTTTTTTTTATCTTATCTTTATTTTTTTAGTCATCCGTCAAATTTTATGCTCAAATTTATAGTTTTTTTTGAAAAAGGAATTCAGAATTCATTATTTTCTTAAGGCCCCCATACACTACACGATTAATTTGGCCGGCTTTAACTGTACGTTTAATCAAATCATCCGTCATCCGTCAAATTTTATGTTCAAATTTATCGTTTGTTCTTGAAAAAGGAATTCAGAATGACTTCTGGTCCCTTCTTAAGGTCCCCATATACCACACGGTTATTTTGCTCGGTTTTAACTGTACGGTTAAATCGCGGGTAGCAAGTAGGGATGGGCTTTTTTCTGATATATCGATAGTTATTGATGTATCGAATAACAATAGGATACTTCAAAATTATCGATATATGGAATTGATTGATACCAGTGACGGATTACAGTCGTAAATCTTAATCTCGCAGTCTTACGATGCTACCAGTCATTTCGAGACAACATGTTTGGACGTTTTGGATATCTTTAAGCGGGGCACGGAGGAGGAGTCGATTTTCGGGTTCGGGTAGAAAGCAGGGATGGGATTTTTTCCGATATACTGAGAACTATCGATAATTATCGGTATATCAAATTATAACAGATATACTAAAATATATCAATAGGTCAATTGCGACATTATTGATAGGTAAAGTTCATAATCGTTCATCCCTAATAGAAAGCACGGGCAAGCAACCTCCACACATTTGCCGTCCTCCTTTCACGTAGTTGAGCAACTCTGAACTGTTCAAGAACGCGATACTCTCACTCCATTCAATTGAGTCATAAAGTTCCAGAACTGTTCCCCGCCATATGGCGGCACGAGGCTATCGCGCACAGCTCCTTTCAGAACCGTTCTCGAGTAGCCCTAGAGCGTAAAGCCCGGAACTCGAAGTTCGCGAATGGAGGACAGCAATTGTCTCATTTTGGTCAAATGAAATCATTTTATCCGCGCCGTGGTTAAGAACAATGTATCCAAGAAAAAATTGCTAGCAATGGCGGCGGTAATTACGATAAAAAAGAAAATCCAGAAAAGGAATAGAAAAAAAATGGCGCTCGGAAAAATATATTCTATTACGCTCAATAGTCGAATTCGGGCAATCCCCGAGAAAAATACGCAAATCTAGTTTTGAGCAAGGAATATTTCCCAAACCCGAAAAATTAATTTTATTCGATTATTTTTTTTTTGCTTAGTGTGATTTGATTGGATTGACTTTTTGGTTGGATTGGTTTAGTTATTTGGCGAGTTGGTTACCGTGGTTATTTGGAGGGTGTTAATTCATTGGTTAGTTGGTTTTTCGGGTTTGGGAAATATTCCTTGCTCAAAACTAGATTTTCGACTATTGAGCATATCCATACAATATCGGGTAGGAAGGAACGGGCCAAACCGTATGGTTAAAATATCTGGCGATGACAGATAGTCAACGAACACTCATATACACTGACATTTTTATACAAACAGTCCTACCCTTTCGGTTAAAACCGTACTAAATAACCGAAGCGTATGGGGGCCTTTAGTTTCGAGATAATTTAGTTATAATGGTAGTTTCAGTGTTGATGAAAAAAATACAGTAATCCTTTCGATGTTTTTAGTAACTGGGATTTACCCAGAATATAAAAAATCCAAAGTTGTATAAAAATATAAGGCTTATAGAATTTTAAAGGAATTAATTTTAGTTTAAGATTATTTGAGATTTTTTAAAAACAATTATCGGCTAAATAGTTATAGTAGAGGCCTGTATGGTTTATTATGAAGTTGATCTGTACTATCTGTCATACATAAAAAAAACATTATTTATATGTATAATTGTGATTTTAAGTGTTATTATATTATTAAGCACCTACTATTGTAATCCTAAATAGCTGTTATTGATTATGGAGACCATCTAACATTTTGGAATGGTGATTTTATATAGTTTTTGATATTTTTTACATAGGAGAGGTGGTCTTGAATTTTTGTTGGTAATTGGTTGCGTTCCACTAAATAATTGTAAGAAGCTGAATAGCTGAATTTAATGCTGTTTTAAATCATAGGAAACAAATATGTTTTCTGTGCAAACCCTTTTTCTATTGTTTACCTAGAAGCTTTAAGCACTTCTGTATGCGGGACATTGCCAATAGCATTTTCTATTCGTTTGTAAAATTAAAAAGCATATATTTACTGTGAGAATCAAATAAATCTTTTAAAATTATTAAAATTTGTTTTATTTGGTATGTTCAATTAAAATTATTTGTTTTCGATATATCGATAAATTTAATTATCGATATATCGGTACATCGATATATCGAAATTGATTTTTGTTGGTGTATTTTTATTTAATTTTTAAAAATAACTGAACATAGTTGAATATTTTAAAATTATATAAATTGCTGTATATTTTCAGTAATCTTTTAGTTTACTTAAAATTTTATAATAGGTACTACGATTAGAGATGGTTTTTTTTCTGTTATATCGATATGATGAGTAATAATAGGTGACTTCCGATAACTATTTATCGGAAATTTGATAGTTATCGATATACCATCCTGGTCACTTCATCTGTATTTTAATGCATGCGATAGAGTGTTGCCGGTTTTTACGTGTTAACGATTTTAAATACATTCATGTATACTACTGATATTAAGATAACATATATAAGCTAAATATATTCTAGTAGTTGAAGCCTGGGGCATCCGCCAAGAACGGTAAACTAATAGGATTGCTCATCCTCATAAGACGTACGTTCGCCTCTTCCCGCGCTTCAGCTGACAGTTGTGACGTCATTGTAGTCCTTGTCAAAGCCTTGTCATGATAGTGTGTATTATTAGTTGCCTATGGTAAACTTATAAAAATAACAGCTGAGAAATTTTGAGTTAATTATTTTGTCAATTTTAAATGTGAAAAAGGTGTCTTTAAAGTTTTTAGAGCTATAGAGTGTATAAATACGTTCATTTTGTGTTGCGGATTGTGACAAAGTGCTTACTAAGTGCCTACGATATTGTTTTTAATTATTTTAAAGCAAAATATGGAAGTACTCTAAAAAGAATGCTTGCAAAAGGTGATGCTGGGAACTGCTGTTCTTAAAAATGCATTATCCGAGTATTTAATACGATTTATACAGTTAATTTTCTATACTGCATACATATAAGGTGTTTAAATAAATAAACTAAATAATGAGCGTTTTGCATTCGGCAACCAATAATGCACGTATGTGTATTATTGGTTGCCGGATAAGGACTAATAACCATGACAAGGGCTACAATGACGTCACAAAGCGAGTAGTTTTCGCATGCACCTGGCGGACACTTTTGGCTGAATGAGCAGTCCTATTAGGTTAACTGTTCTTGGGCATCCGCCACGACGGACGGGAAGAAAAAATACTTATTTTTTTTTAATTAAATGAAAATTACAGTTGAGGGTTGGAACTTCTGGTGTTACACAGCAAAATAAAAACACTAAATCACCACAATACACCAAAACACTTTTACAGCGGACGCGCGTTTCGCTAACCATGTTAGCATCATCAGCAGATGATTATAAACTAAAGTACAATCTACATTATTAATTAAATTTAATTTGAGGCTTGTTTAAATTACAGGCAATTAGATGCATATGAAAGCGCATCAGAATTAATAAATGTAAAGATAGTATGAACAGAGACAACGGTCCAATTCCTTCAAGTTCTTTGTTCCTACTACTCTAGTGGCGGAAATCTAACTGTTACGCTCAGTGGGCTCTGACTCGGTTGTCTAGATTTTGCCACGCCCACTCGGTGCCCACTGGGCGAGTATATAAACGCTCAACTTGTAGATTGTACTTTAGTTTATAATCATGCTAACATGGTTAGCGAAACGCCCGTCCGCCGTAAAAGTGTTTTGGTGTATTGTGGTGATTTAGTGTTTTTATTTTGCTATTAAATGAAAAACAAAAAATCCGGCGACGACAGTTTTTAGAACAGCCAATTAGCTATCTTTTAGTAAAAAAAGCAACTTTCTAGAGCAAGTCGTTACTTCAGTAGATACTACACCAATAAACATTAGCATTTTATATATGTAGATGACAGCTGTAGTAAAATCAGTAACTAATTGTAACAAATAAAGTTTGAACCGTAGATGCAACATTTTTGATAAACGCCTCTACTTGTGCGGTTTGAAGTTTTAATGCAAAATCCGACAATACCGCATAAAACAAATATCAACCCAACTTCTATTTCTTTTTAATACATTTGATTTTCCAGTAAGCTGGCTACATCACTGTCTTACACGTTAAATTCCAGACCACGCAGTTTCGACGACCAGATCGGTATATTGATAATCATAGACATTTCGATAGGTAAGTCTATCCCAAGGACTGTATACCTATATTCTAAAGGACTGTTCGATCGCGTCAAATCGCCGCTGTCGTAGTCCCCGTAGAATGCTACGTCACGCGCTGACCAGCGCTCCACAGTGCGGCGGATGGTTATTCTAGCGGGACAAAATCTCAAGAGCAATGTTTGGGACTTAAAATCTAAGAACGTAGCAAATGGTCTAATATATAGCAACTATATGGTTAAATTTATTTATTTATTAACAACTTAATTTATTAATAAATAAATACAAGATAATAAAACTATGATATTATTCGTACATGACACACAAAAACCGTATTGTAAACTATTGCCAAATACGTAAAATTATGATATCAAAAAACTCTTTAGCAGTTTTTTTTAATTAATTGTAATCTTGTGACACCCTCTATAATTTATTTTAAAAAAATATATTTTATTTTGAAAATAATAAATAAGATAGATATTTTAATTTTAATTTTAACACTCGGTAATTGTAAATTCATATATAGTAAGTATCTAAGTCAATTTTTTAAACTCAGTGCCTTTTGATGGAGTTGTTTTGTTTTTATACTATCCGATTGAAATTAATTTTTTTGGGCATTCACCTGTTAAACTTGAACTCCCTGTGACTGTGACTACCTGTGTTGGTAACTATTGGTAACTCAAAAGATCTACATCATTCAATATATCGATATTTGAAAAAAAAGTTTGATATCTGCAGAACAAAGGTACGAAGGATTTTAACAAATAATATATGTACAGTAGAAAAGTACACTTTTACACCCTTACTTTGGCAATCTTCAACATAATTTGGCTTTCTAATAAAATGTATAAGCACTTGTAAATATTTTGTTTTCGTATGATCTCTGCCTTGCTGAGCAGAAAACGACCAAATTTGGTTGATAAAAATGTATCGAAATACAAAGAATATTCATGCATTTTTGTATCAATTGGAATGTCTACTATTTATTCTTATCAGTACATATTTTTTGGCTTATTTCTAACCAAACGCTTTTGTCCCGCTAAATTTATCTTCCAACGCACTGTGCGCTCGTCCGTCAAATGCAAAAATAACTGTCACTGTCTAAAATCTTTAGCGCCAACTTCAACTCGGTCAATAGATGACGTAAAAAAACTGACAGTGCAGGAAGATAGGAGAATCGAACTATCCTTATCTCTATAGTATCCTTGAGTCTATCCTACGAGTCAGGGAAGAGTTCGACAGACGATATGCAAAAAAATACAATTTCCCAGTAACTTTAAATTACAGACGCATTTGTCATTGTCAATAATTCTTAGACGTCATAGATTCTATTGGGCAACACATTTTAACCTATAGTTAAAATGTAAAAAAACAGTAGGCTAGTTATAAATATTATATTTATTAATATTTTATCATCAGTATAAAAATCATATATCCAAGATATCTGATTTAGAAATTATCTTAGTTAATTTTAGTTGAATTAGTAGTAAATAAAAACAATAACTCTTGTTTTTATCTTACATTGTTACTATAAGCTAACGTTTAAGGTTTAGGCAGCGCTGCTGCTATAATATCCGAATAATAAATAGAAAACACTGTACTGTTATGAGAGACTATTCTCAGAAACTGACCGGCAATTTCTGTCAATTCTCTCTGAAACGCTGTCAATCCGGATGGTACTTTTTGGGGAGCTGCTGTTGCCGATTCGATAATGTCCAAGAAGAAATCTTTTATACGTTGTTCTATTAGAACAAAAAAACAAGATATACACTTCAAAAAATTTCAGTATTTTGCAGAATACTTACTGACAATAGTACGAACTTTATGATCGTCTTTTCCACTATCTATTACGATATCTTTGAAGGACGTTTCATTTGAAGGGACTAATCCTTGTAAATCGTACTTTGCCTGAGCTTCTTTTACGTCGTTCACTACCTAAATTAAAAGAAAAAATAATAATAAGAGATATTTGCAATCGATGATAATTTGGCGAGGTCAATCTGTAGACGTCATTTAGGTGACATAAAACTTAAAAATCAAAATTAACACTAATTATAGAAATATTAAAAAAGGATAGAACGTTTTCAGACACACAAATCTATTCGGAGAAAATATTTTTTCTTGAATTTCAAACTACACAAGAAGAATACCGGCCAAGCAATGACGTCTCAGGGTACGAACATAGTGAAGGCAGATTTCTGCTTTCCGGACTTTTTTTTCTTGACATCGCCAAAATGATCATCGATTGTCATTCTCTAGCCGTCTCTGACGCCGTTTTTTTCGATCGCATGGTACCTGTTCTGCTATATTTGGTAAAACATCGTCTAGATCCTCGTTATTCTTAATATTTTGAATCAGAATCATAATGTGGTCCTTTAGTGACTGTTTAAAGGTTCCGATAGTTTGTAAATCCGGCCCTGCATTACTCAACGTTACTAATAGAATCGTTGCGGCTGTTATCAGACGGAACGTTCTGACCTGCAAATCGTACAGTCGTTCTTCATCCAGAATAAACGTCTCTGGATAAGGCTGCGTCCTGTAAAATTGATACCTAATTATTCTGTTTGGAGATATACAAGCAAATTCGAGGTACGAGCATTGGTATATCGGTAACCGTAATAGATACGAACGTGGTTAAATTAAGGCAAAGTTGCGCTTTGGGATGTTCACCAAGATGCCATCAAAAAAGTTTTAAAAATTTCAAGGATTGCTGAGTTTTTGGAAAAAAAACGGATTTTTTTGAAAACTAATTTTATTTTTTCCTGTGAAAAATTAGGTTGGCCTCTGTATCTCACAAATTATCAGCTAATTTGAAAATCTAAAAATACTATCAGATAGCCCTTATAAAGTGGCTATGAGAATGTGCAATTAGTTTTTTAATTTTCTTAAAAGTAACGACAGGAAAAAATAAAATTAATTTTCAAAACCGTTTTTTCCAAAAACCTCAGCAGTCTTTGAAATTTTTAGAACTTTTTTGATGGCATCTTGGTGAACATTGCCCCAATTTAACCATGTTCGTATCTATTACGGTTACCGAGATACCAACGCTGGTACCTCGAATTTGTAGCACCCTGTATAGCAGTATAGCAGTTCAAGGCAAGAAACTCTTATATAATTTTATTGCACCGGGTGGCCAACTAAGAATGGACGCCGGCTTTATCTCAAAAACTACTTGTCGTATAACTTTGGGAGAAAAATTCTAATGAGTAAATCGACCAAGAGAAATCGCTGGAAATTATTTTCAAGTTCGAAAAATGTCCGCTAGGGGGCGTTTCTCTGATAACCAATCAGAAAACAGGGTTTTTCTCAAAAATATGCAGGTGAACAGGTATTTTAAATATTACTATTGTAATCATCGAGAAATTTGTATTTTTTATGATATAGAGTGTTTTGCTCTATCTCATAAAATAAAGTGGTGGGGGAAGGTTAAACTAGATTTTATTAAAATAAGGATAACTCTGGTTTAGGTTAACCGATTTAAACAAACTAGGGCTCGTTTAAAAGAGCTTTTCTTCCTTAATGATATCCAGTATAAAGCAAAATAAAATTACACTTACATCATAACAGATATTGCGCTTTTCCATAAGAAATTTAAATAGGAGATATAGTTAAATAGAGCACAAAATTTCCAAAATATCAGCGCAAACCGCAACTTTCTGTCTTGTCTCTAACCGGAGATATTAAGAGAACAAATCATGTTAGGCTGCCGCTTAGGATTATATGGTCTAAAACTTATAATAGTAGGCTAGGAAACAAAAAGAGGTAAATATGTAACGTCAAGATATCAAAACGTTTAAGTTCATTTTCATGCATTCGAATTTCGGACGTTTTTTTAAAAAAAATGATGTCTTAAATTTTTAAACGGGTTTATGTAACATTATCGTCCATTCGCATAATTTTTACGAATTTCTTGGTTAATTATACGAAGGTAGTTCTCAGATTAAAATGTCCAGAAGTCGGACAATCAGTGGCGTATCCAAGTGGGGGCAAAGGGGGCAATTGCCCCCTCCAGACACGACGCGCGCCGGTCCTATTTATATTTTAAACAATAATTTAAATACCAGCTTCGCAGATATTTTTAAAGAAGCAAACAGAAACATGAACGAATTGTTTGGACAGGAAATAAAAAAAACCGAATAACTAGTAGACAAAAAAACAGGCCGAATTTTAAAACTGAAACTGCTCAAGATTATTACAGATTATCAATCTTTATTCTTTTTTTAGATTACGTAGAAGATTTACGTAGATCTATTTGGAAGAACGATTTGTTAAATACAAAGACATACTACGGTCATTTAGCTCTCTTATATTCCCTCCCTAAATAAAAAAATCCGATTATGAAGTATCGCATTTAAAATATATGCTATAGATTTTTATAAAAACGACTTAGAAAACTCTTCATTTTCTGTAGTTTCGGCTGAATTTAAGCTCTAGCATAGAATATTTGAAGACTATGCACCAGAAGATTACCCAAGTTCCGCACTCGATGCTCTGTTAAGATTTGACCAAGAACTACTTCCTAACATATTTATTTTATTAAAAAAAATTGCACTTCACCCGTTAGTACGGCTACACCTGAAAGGAAATTTTCAACCCTAAAATTGTTAAAGTCTTACCTAAGTAACACCGTAAGTAAAGACAGACTAAATGGCTTATCCCTTTTGTATATGTATCCAGAAATATCTGTTAGTACAGAGGAGGTACTTAATGAAATGCAGGCAAAAGGCAAAAAGCCTGGATATTGATATTGTTGCGGGCCGGTGTGGACTCGACCTAACCTCACAATATGGCCCGCCCTCGGATGACCTTAACATCGCATAGACACCGCAATGATTCATTCGTTCGAGAAGAATCGAGTCCCACTGGAATGGACGAGTACATACGAGAACATTCGAAAACCTTCTCTACGCACCTAACGATCTATGGACAATTCTAGAGTTCTTTACCTGCCGGTATAAAAGCCGGCGGCCGTGGCCTACAGGGGGGCAGTTATAAATATACAGTTGACGCGCTAAAATTCAAAATAAATTCTTAGTTATAAATCGTTTGTAAATAGTTCTATAAGTCTTTTATCGTTATTATTTTTGTTCATTAGTGTTAAATAAATAGTGTTTAAATAAATTGTGACTTTCTATCCACACGGAACCGACGAAAAACGTAACAATATTTAATTTTATTTGTATCTGTGCTTTTACTTTATTCACTTGGCCTTTTGTTTGTTCCTTCTTATTTTGTTATTTGTTTCTTTAATTTTTAGTTAATTTTTGTGTTAATGATTATTTTTTTTGTGATGTAATGTTACTTAGTAGTCTTGAGCCAGTATTATTTGATCATCAGCGAAACACAGAGTGTAAAGTATCGAGTCGCTTAGTGGTATCCCCATCTGTTCGCACTTCCTTTTCCACGTTTTCAGAGCTTGTTCCAAATAAATTTTAAACAGTGTCGGCGATAGAGAGCAGCCCTGTTTAAGACCTTTGTTTATGCTGAATCCCTTTGATACTGTTTGTCCTTTCTTTACTTGGCTAGTGTTGTTCTTATAAAGTTCTTGGACAGCCTTAATTAATGTTATGCTGATATTCGTTTTCTCGAGGGCTTCCCACAATTTAGACTGGGGTACATTTATGCTTTTTCTTGAGGTCTACATAGAGGAGATGTATTTCTTGATTTCTTACCATCTTTTTCTCAATTATCTGTGTCAGTGTAAATAAATGGTCGACCGTGGATCTACCAGCTCTAAACCCCGCTTGTTCTTCAGCCTCCATATCCCGGTATTCTTCCTCAATTCTCTTTTTGACCAATTTTCCATAGACCCTTGAAACAGAGCTCAGCACGGAGATTCCTCGATAATTATTGCAATCGTCTTTACTTCCTTTCTTGTGTATTGTTATTATATATGATGTCTTCCATTCTTTCGGTATATTTTCACCATTAAGGCACTTTTGGAAAAAACTATCGAGCTGCTTATATAATTTATCCGTGCCGTACTTGAGTAATTCTGGAGGAATTTCACCTGGACCAGGCGATTTTCTATTTTTCAGGGTTTGGCAAATTTGTTTTACTTCTTTGATATTGATCCTCTGGAGAGGCTGCGGTTCTTATTTGAATGTCGGATTGTGGCTGCAATGTTTGTTGGTATTCGGCTCTTTCTTCGGTCAACAGTTTAGCAAAGTATAGAAAAATTATTAAACCATTATCCTAAGAAAAATATTTGTTATTTATTTATACCTACTATTTATCATAGTACCTAGCTGTAATTAGGTAGGTACTTACTTGTTAATGTAAAAAAATATATATTTAGGTATAATACTGAGTTATTGACCCCCCCAGGCATGAATCCTGGATACGCCACTGCGGACAATCAATAATTTTATTAAAATTTCTAGGAATTTTGTGCCGCCATATTGCTTTTAACAATAATAAATTTTGTATAGCCGAAAACTAGGGGTTTATTTCATGTAACGTCATTTAGCTATTAATTCAAGTTCGTCATTGATTTCACTTGTTTGTGTTTTACCTGTTGTTTGTGTAGTTTATTATTATATTATAAAGTTTATGTCGTTTGGGTCACTTTTTTTATAAACCCGAAGGTGCGAATCTTAATAATATGCACTACTGATACTGGTCCAAATCTACCTTGAATGCAAGTAGTTCAGAACCAAGACCGTTGGTCGGTAAATATTTAGGCACGAATTCTAGGATGGCGAATGATTGGACTTTTTTAATTATCTGAATGAAATGAACTATTCATAATTTCTAAGAGATGAATAGCCAATTTTGTTAGGGGATTCATCATGATGAAATTGCATTTGTTGCAATTTCATCAGCATAAACGCAGTTGGTGTAAATGATGCAGTTGGTGCAGCTTAGTCGCTTTTTCTGCTATGAATGTGTGGGTCTTCTTGGATACGACTTACTTTAGTAGATAGAGACGCTGGAGCGGCATATTTCCATGACCAGCTAGGTCATCGGATTCAATATGCCTGGGTTTTAATTTATGGGGTCGAATCAACAACGAACATAGATAAAAAACAATTAAATGGTATTAAAATGATATTAATATATATGTTTTGATATTTTGACGTAACCAATTTTGTTTAACCTCTTTTTGTTTCCTAGCCTACTACTCGAATTTTTAGATCAGATAATCCTAAGCGATAGCCTAACATGATTTTTCTCTTAATATCTTCGGTTAGAGATAAGATAGATAATTGCGGTTTGCGCTGATATTTTGGAAAGTTTGTGTGCTATTTAACTGTGCAAAGAGAAATATAGCCTCCTATTTAAATTTCTTATGGAAAAGCGCAATATCTGTTATGATGTCAAACAGCGCCCTCTAGCTACCATGAAAAAAATTATGGAAACAAAATTTAAACTGAATATCATTAAGGAAGAAAAGCTCTTTTAAACGAGCCCTAGTTTATTTAAATCGGTTAACCTAAACCAGAGTTATCCTTATTTTAATAAAAGCTAGTTTAACCTTCCCCCACCACTTTATTTTATGAGATAGAGAAAAACACTCTCTATCAAAAAAATTACAAATTTCTCGATGATTACAATAGTAATATTTAAAATACCTGTTCACCTGCATATTTTTGAGAAAAACGCTGTTTTCTGATTGGCTATCAGAGAAACGCCCCCTAGCGGACATTTTTCGAACTTGAAAATAATTTCCAGCGATTTCTCTTGGTCGATTTACTTATTAGAATTTTTTTCCCAAAGTTATACGATAAGTAGTTTCTGAGAAACAGCCGGCGTCCATTCTTAGTTGGCCACCCGGTACATATATCTAAAATTATCTTTACCTATCCCAGTCTATTAGATCTATGCACGCTCTGGTAAATACTTTTTTCGTACAGGATCTAATGAATTTTTCGTATTCTACGTTGGTAGGCACCGGTTCATTTAACGCAGTATGATTCAAAAGCCATTTTCTGGTATGCTGCAGACCATCTAGAATTTACCAAAAATGAAGTCTAAAACCATTACTATGATATATTATTCTAACGCTTCGTTACGTGACCGACTAGAGCGCGCGATACGGGCGATACGACCGACGCGCGACGCAGCGTTATCAAAAAACTAAAAAACGTTTTCTTATGAACAATGAATAATTTCCTATGAAATTTATGAATTAGCTCCGTTATCTATGCTTATTATTGTGTATCCTGCATCGCCGAAACATAAACACGCGTCGCACAGTGGCTCTTGCATATGTTAAAGAGCGGCCATAAGTGATTTTGGAAAAATTAAACTATATGACGCACTATTAAACTTTTCGCATAGTAGTAGCATTGGTTTAAAAAAAAACAACAAATTTTTTGAATAAAATTTGTAACCATGTTTTTTTTTCTCTTAAACCCATCACATTTAATTGTCTTTTTCGCTTAGTGATAGCAAATAAGGATCTAAATATTCCTGGAGGCTTTAAAAAACCGGAGATGAATATTATTTTTTATATTTTAAAGAAAAGGCTCTCTCTACCTTTTGGACTATTACTAAGAAAGTTCTGAAATTATTATTATGTATTAATTTTTTATGTTTTTTTAAACGTCGTTTTTATCCATATTTTTATAGTTTTCAAAATACCAAAAAAATACTATCGACGCTTATCGACGTTTCCTCTTATCGCAAATAATAATGTTTGAGGAATGTATTTGTTTATAAACAAAAAATGGTCTGCCTAATTCTGCCTAATCATGCGATATTATTTAAAGTAGTTCGTGTTTCTCAATAGACCGCAACACAATTTTAAGTTACCAAACCAAACCAAACCAAGCCCCCACTGCCCCCCCCCCTAGTTGCGCGTCTAACCTCGATCCACTGTGCGTCGGTCGAACCGCCTGTATCGCGCGCTCTCTTCGGACACGTAACGAAGCGTAAACTAGCAATTTCTAAAAAAACTAGCTTTCTACCTGGTTGGATGGCTAAATAACTAGCAAATTTCTCTCGTTCCAGTTCGACGCTATTTTTAATAATGTCCGGCCTAATTATTTGCAATGTAAAATTAGCCATATCAAGCTGCATTAATTCTAAAGTCTAAAATAAAATAAAATACTGTTTTAGTTTTTTCTTCTTGTCAATAAAATTTGACAAAAATCCCTACAATTTCTATATTTTAATGAATGATCTATCACCCAAAATAAATAAAAAATGTTACGCTATGTCAAAAATTAGATCAAATAAAATGCTAACACTGTACGGGTGTCCCATTTTCGTACGTTTTAAGGTAAAATCTCAATTGTTGAAATTCATCCAATAGTTGACACTTTCAAAGAAAATTACTATTCATAAGATTTTCCGACTAGCTCGCCAAACCTTGAATAGGGAATCTTATAGATGACGACCTCTAGTGGCTTAGTATTTAATTATATAATATTAATTGATATTAAATTATATTTAATATCAATTAGTTTAATACCAAATGTTGACAGATTAGTTAGTATGAAAATTAAAGACGTATTCTAGCGATTCTTAAACCAATTTGTTAAGAAAATGTATTGGTAATTAGTAATGAGATAAAAATCTTGTCCCTAATTCGTGGTACGAAAATTGTTTTTTATGACGATGTGCAAACGAGTCAAGTTTCCTATGTGCAAAAATAAACTCGCGTAAAATAACAATAAACAGTATAATAGAGAGATATCGCTAAACCGAATAGCGTGCATGGACGCTAATAAGGCCAGGTGTTATTTCCTTTACATGAGGTGGTATTAACTCTCTTCATTTATAGTTATCGGCCGGAAAGAATTCTGATCGCGTCGCGTCCGCTATTTAAACTTAACCTAACTTTGAATTTAAAACTTTGAAATTGTTTTGTTTACTAGGTATTTTAAAACTAAAGGGCTAAAGTGCTTATTTCCAGTGCTTTATTGTTCAACGTCTGCCAGTGGGTTTAGGGCAACAAGCAACAAATTCTCTTAGAAGGGCTAAGTCGTCATCTGCTGTAAACCTAAGACACTTTATAGGTTCTTTAGTATTAGAAAAGGTGGAATCCATATTTTGGGCCATATTTATTTAATTAAAACTAATCCCAGCTACTTAAATATCAAATTACCTAATAAAACTAAAGCAATAATTCAAAACAATTCAAACATAACCTAAAATAAAAGATCTCGCCGGCCGGCTCCGGTTGTCAAATACCCGCACATGCCCATTTTAGCAATTTTTAAACGTTACCAGAGGTTATTTAGAAAGAGCGCTTGGTGTAATTGATCCGCAAATTACGTCAGGCGGTAACGTTATTAGCGGGTGTTGCGTTAAAAATTGACTCGCGCATATCGTAACCATGATAAGGTACGCGTAAATACTGGATGACGCTATTCGGTTTTCCGATATCTCTCTAATAACTGTGCCGGTCAGGCGCTGTACACAATTTTAGAGGCCATAAGTGGGTGTGCTATGTGCGCAAACTAGTAACCTAACTAGTACCCGATTCCGAAAATTGGAACCACAAAAAACAATAAAGAAAAAACAAAGATTATAATCTGTGTAATCTGTGATAGTATGAAAGCCCATAACAAGGAAAATAGTAAAGTTGAAATGAATTTTACATATATAAAATACAAACATAAAAACTTATAAACAATATACTGACCTCTAAAATTCCTTTATATACCTCAATAACATCAGTAGTCTGCTTCAATTCGTTGATTTTTTCATCTCTTACTTGTGCACACATTTTCGCCATAATAGAAATAACGTACTGTGCATAATACTAAAAAACTAGTAGTGTAGTTTCAAAACTATCCAAAAAATATTATTAAAAAACCTACATTAAAATCGAGAATCCCCTTTTCAGCTTGTTGCCTTATCAAATCTATATCTAAAACCTCGGAAATCTGCTGTTTAATTTTTGTATGTTGAGGCAGCAGAAGGTCAAATAAATTATGTTTTATTTCTTCCAAAAGTTTCATTGCCTGAAGCAAATCAAAAATATCAAGTATAATTGAAAAAAAAACAATGTCAGTGAGCAACCTTCATTTCCAAAACAAATCTGACCATTTTTTTTTCGAGCCATAATATTTTATAAAAACAAATAAAAGAATAATATGAATCAACCTTGTTATATCCATTTATGTATAACAAGGTTAGCTCTCAGTGCCAGACTTCTTTGTTGATGTTATATGACTCATAAAAATATTTCATGGTTTACCTTTACAAAAAAAATGAAGAATTTTATTTACCTGGTTATAATTTGGAGGGTCTTCGGCTAGCTGTTCTTTTAGAACGTCCCAAAAGGCTTTGGTCATGGTGTCCTTTATTACCCTCTGAACAGTATTTGGTTCCGGTTCAGCCTTTTCCAAACGAAAATTGTCATCAACTACAATTTGATGAACCAAATTCATATCTTTCATGCCATTAGCAGCTTGCATAATCTCTTCTAATGATACGAATTTTGGTGGAGAGGCAGCAGTTAATCCACTGGCAACCATGAAAGTTTGGGAGGTTGTTCTTTGCCTTTAAGTCAAATAATTCTACTTAAATGTATTGCCTTTAAGTAAATAAAACATGGGGAAACTGTAAACATTCCAAATCAATAAACTAGCTATAAGCAGTATTTTAGCTTTTTTTACCTAATAGGTAGAGTATAAAAACTCCATTTTTACTATTTTATTTAAAAAATAAATTATATAGAAAAAGAATATTAATAACTAGTACATCGTAAATATATAATCATACCTTTTTCCTGTAAATCCCGAAATATCATCGCTATTATAAGAACATTCACTAACAGTTCGATTTCTGGAAGAGGCTGCCATATCCTGGGGTTCACTTTTCTTATTATTCATGTTGATGTCACTAATCCCAATTCAAACTGCTAAAATCGGTTCATTCGTAAATACAGGTAGTCTTGAAATGAGGTCGAGATACTATTTTTGTTACTTGACTGCAAGCTGTGAATTCGTGCACAAAGAAAAACATACAAGGTTGTTTCTTTCAAGCTTTATTAGATGATTTCTCGTTAATTATTTATGTTTCATTGATTCGTGCTTTTTTAATGTCTAATGAAAGATATCTGGGCTGTTTGAAACATTAACTTTCACTTTTTCACTGCGAATTTTGACTATGGAATGGGAATATCTGATGGATGAAATGTATTTTTTAACGAAAGTGAAACGCCATCTTTTCATTCTCAGCTGATCGTTGTTTATAAATGGGAGGAAAAATTCAATTGTTTGACGTTTATATGTATCTTTATCTGACACATCAATGATTGTGAAAAACATATACAAAATATTAAACACCCACAGCTGACAAAAAGAAACAGAAAACATATGTTATCTATGGAAAACATAAACAACAAGCATTGACATTTGACAGGTTGACAGCATGTAGTTGCATTCTCTTTTTTTTTCATTTTAAAAATTTCATCAAATACCATACCTAGCTTTTACTTTTTTCAACAAAGAATACTTACAAGTCTTACGTTATTACCTATCCCATTGTTATTTAAGTTAATTTTAACGATTTAAAATGCATTTGATCGTAATAAGCAATAACATTCAAGTCTATTCATTCGACTGGAAATGATCATGTATTTAGTAGAAAGGGTAATAAATTAGTCATCAATGGTTGGATCCCAGATTTAAAACGCTAAAAAATGGCAAAATGTCCAGAGGAAGTGGTTTTGGAAGGCTGGCTGACTAAGTCACCCCCAACAAAAAGAATCTGGAGAGCAGTAAGTTTTTGACATATATTTAATCTCATTTGTTAATTTTGTTACATTATCAGTAAATGAGTAAAGTATTTAGCCAATGAATCATACTTTTAATAAAGATAAGCAAAACATTTTTATACACACGTAATTTCTAATTAATGATTGTAGAGGTGGAGAAGAAGATGGTTTCTGTTGACCCATTCGGGTGATATACCTGGACAATACGTGTTGACCTATTATACAGATAGAAATAGAAGAAAATTAAAAGGTTTAATTGATTTGGATCGTTGTGATCAGGTAATATATTTGTTTATCAAGATTTTATTATTACTTTCTATTGTTTTCTTAATGTAAGTCAAATACTAACAAAATATTTTTGAAAATAGGTTGATTTAGGTCTAAAGCTTGAAGAGAGAAACCTAAAATTTGATCATGTGTTTGACATAAAGACTCCCAATCGTACTTACTATTTAGCGGCCGACACAGAGGAAGAAATGAAGTCCTGGGTCACTTGTATATGTAGAGTGTGTGGATTAAAGTCGACCAACGAGGATGAAAATGGTAAGATTTACATGTATTTCACTTTAAACGAGATGTCTACTTGTTAATAGTATTGTAAAATGCTCACAAGAATTTATTTTTGGAGAATTAATTTATAATTAACATAGAGAATATGTTGGTAAATCAATTAGTTACTTTTTAAAACACTAAATTGCCACAATACACCAAAACACTTTTACTTTTACACTGGACGCGCGTTTCGCAAACCATGTTAGCATCATCAGCAGATGATTATAAACTGCAGTTTATAATTGTTATTTTTCTTTTAAAAAAAATGAAACTTTGATGCGCCACGACTTATGACCGACCCTGTACCCTGTATACTTAAATTCATTACTTCAAACTGCTTTTTTTGTAGTTTTTTAATATATTCTATTCAAATACTAATATATTCTAACATGACCTTATACAGGCCTGTTCCTGGGGTATCTGGCGCCTACGTGCAGCATTCTTTGGTGCACCCTTTTTATATTTAAACCGTGTATATATATTTTTAAAGTAGATCAACCTATGACGTTTATGGACTAAAACTACTAGATGGCAGGACCGGTTTCCCTACAGAAAAATATTTTTTGTTACTCTGAATTTTGAAGCTACCAATAAAAACAGAGAAAATAAAAATCGATAATTTTCGGACTGTGCCAATTGGTTACTAATCGACCAGTTACTTTTTATCTATTAGATATGCTATAAAAGCTGGCAATTATACAATTCGACCATTGTAAATACCCGACAAATTCTTCAAGGCTGACAAGGCCGATGCTTCTCACTGATAAGAAATAAAAATGTTTGTTTAGATAATTTTCGAGGTATTTTTTCTTTCTGAATGCACATTTTAAAATATTTTATATTCTTTGTCCCCCTGACCTATTATCCTGGTTGCACGTATGGAAGTTCTGTTTCTTCTAGTTTTAGAAAATGTTCATATTTCTTTTTTCTTTGAAGGTATAGTGTAAAATTCGATTAATTTATTAAGTTTAATTATAGTGTTTAGTGTAGCATGTTAGTGTATTGTATTTGACTAAGAGTGGGTCCCATAGGGGACCCTCCACTGAGGCCGCGAGGGCCTATTGTGGCTCAGTTTCTACAAGCTCTAATTTACAAGAGCGTCAAAGTTCATCCTCAAGACCCAGCCTCTTAATATAGGCCGTTATGTCTGAGGGCGATATGTCTCCTAGGTCTGATAGGTCTAGCATGGGTTTGCCAAACATCTCAAACCTGGTCCTGCTCCCAGCAGGGCAGGGTTACACATAACGTGCTTCATTGTTTCATCATCTTCCATACAGAGTCGGCATTCGGCGTCTTCCACCAGTCCCGTCCTCTGTAGATGAGATCTCAGCCGGCAGTGGCCCGTGTACACTGCAGTGAGCACACGCGTTCCATTCCTACCGGCCTTTAGGAGTTCTCCTGTTCTATGTTTGGATGGCCCTGCTAGGATTTTCTTGGCATGCTCCATTCCGGGACTGCCATTCCAGTCTCGGAATGTCTCACCCCTAACCCATTCACAGAGCCTGTCTCTTGCGAGATTTTTGGGAACGCTAAGTGTCGGTTCTGGGCCCACGAATGGCGAGCCTGCACCAATTTTGGCGAGGGAATCAGCACGTTCATTTCCCTCTAGGCCGACATGTCCCGGTATCCATAGCATGTTAGTGTAGTCTACCATTAGTTATTTTTTCTTTTTGTTTGATAAATTAGTAAGTTTGATAATTTGTTCAGTGTAGAATACAAGAATAAGTAGTTGTGTAGTGTTTTTAAGAGATTATATTCGTTTATTTTGTAGTTGAGTAGTAGGTGAAGGGGTATTTGGGTATTTCTTCTTTTTGTTTTTCTTGTAATAATTGTAGTAGTTCTATTAAGTATTGTGATAGATATACTATATCTTCCTTCAACTTCGTTGAAAAGTGCGTTATCATATAATCTTGGTTTTCTGGTAGCAGAATATACGAAAAAAAAATCTGATCAAATTTATTTGAAATTAAATTAATCTAGCCTTATTAATCAAATTAAACTAGTCAAATAAAAACAATAGTTAGTTTCAAAATACTATACAGGGTGAGTTTCGTACGATGTTCTCTATGGGCATCTCAGAAACTACTGGAGATAGAGAGTCGGTTAATGGGGAAAGAATTGCAGTTTTGTGGGGTCATAAATATGCGCCTTTCAGATTTTTCTGAGAAGTTCAAGGCTTATTAGATATTTCGAAAAAAACGAATTTTGGCTATTTTAAAACTTGTCTCTAATAATTCCATTATAATCTACCGTATGATCGATTAAAAACGGCGTCAACGATGGCTATGAAGTGAAGATCGCTGTCATTTTATATGTAAAATTATATGGGAAATATCATTGATCGTCATTTCATAGCCATCGCTGACGCCGTTTTTATTCGATCATACGGTATTTTAGACAAAAAGTTTTCAGATAAAAGTTGTAGATAATCACATACCTAATGAGTTTGTGTTTTCTGTTTTTTTTTTCTAAAGTCTGTCATTTTTGACATATGACACAAACATATGTTTTTTTTAGTAAACCATAGTTGGCCATGGCTTCATAAAAAGCGCCATTTTTTAAGCTTTTCAGCGATAGGTATAATATCTTTTTTTCGAAAAATTACAAGTTATAGCCAATTCTTTTCTTTCTTGGCTAATTTCCATAACAATAATACCATGCCAATTAGTTAGCATCAAAAATGTAAAAAGTTTTATGTTTTCAAAAAAAAATATCGTAAAATTCGTACAGTACTCAATTTAGAATAAAATAATCTAAGAATGAAATGATTCTTTTATAAACCTGCATTAAATCAACTTAAAATAGGTATGTAACTTTTTTTTAAATATTAATTAACAGCCAATTAGCATAAAATTATCATAAATTATAAATAATGTACCAACATATCGAAATAATAATTTCTTTGTTAATACGGTTTAGAATTCTTAAAATAACAGGCAAAAATAATCCACAGTTTACAGTAAAATAACAGTTTCGTTTAAATTTCTTAATCAGCTGATCACTATTAAAGTTCGCAGATACCCGGGCTATATTATTACATTACTCTGAGGAAAATAACGAAAATAATCGATATTTTTGACTCCGCCCCGAAAGGTTCACGATTTGTCCTCCAGTTAGCAGCACATTTTGTCTAGTCGGTTGACCAACTTTAAGAACATATAAACAAGGATTTAAATCAATTATCTATTTTAATCTTAATCTCAAAAATTTAAAGAATTTATATTCTGCAACAAACGAGCAATATGTAATTGGAAATGTAAAAAAACTATTCTAATTAAAGTATTATTAAATAAAGAAAACAAACAAAACCACAAAAATAGTACCCTAAAAAAAACTGACCCATTTTATATGAAATACATAAAAACAATAAACTAAAAATCGGAAATAATATGCATGTACTGATTTCTTTCGAAAATCGACAACTATGAAACTATGAACCCTTCCCGGACACAAACGGTACATTGTGAGACAGAAAATTGTAGAGAGAAATAAGCCCTATAACATAGGATAGAACATTTTAATGAACAGTGCTTTCCATAAAATCAGTAAAATGAAAAATATACGAAATAATATACATGCACTGATTTCTGTCGAAAATCGACAACTATGAAACTATGATCCCTTCCCCGACACAAACGGTATATTGTGAGACAGAAAATTGTAGAGAGAAACAAGCCCTATAACATAGGATACAACATTTTAATGAACAGTGCTTTCCATAAAATCAATAAAATGAAAAATATACGAAATAATTGGCCCTAATTCCATTTTAATCTATTTTAGACAAAAAGTTGTAGATAATCACATACCTAATGAGTTTGTGTTTTCTGATTTTTTCTAAAACCTGTAATTTTTTACCATAGTTGGCCATGACTTCATAAAAATCGCCATTTTTAAGCTTTTCGGCGATATAGGCATATACGTTTTTTTTTCGAAAAATTCCAGTTACATACAGAGTTACAGTTATAGCCAATTCTTTTCTTTCTTGGCTAATTTCACTTACAGTACGTCTGCTGGATCTGTGTCTATGAAAGGAATGCGGACAAAAAATATTTAAATAAACAGCAATTTATTTTATACGTCGACTTAACGAGTACGTCACCGCAAATCGCTCCGCCCACTCATTTTATTGGCTACTTGCAAATTTGTTGAATTTTTATTGATGGACGCGTCGTCTATTTTTTTACGAAAAACATCCAGAGAATATCGTTTCCCTTCTCACGGATACCCCGTAGCTACAGAACGAACAGACGTACTGTAGTTAGCATGGTATTCTTACTCTTGTTATGATTTATAACAAAAACATAGAATATATTATTAAACGGTTCTTTACGATTTACATTACTCAAACTAAAACTTCATAATATCACTACCCCATACACTTAAGTTATTTTAGAAAATGTTCTCCCGTACCGCCTCTTCGAGGGTGCCCATGCAATTGGTTCACCTCTTCCGATTCCTGAGTTTGCATAATTGTGATATAAATAATTTTTAACATTTCTTTCATTATGGAGGTGTCATAATGAAAGTCATGTTGGAACCACCCTATTGATGCGCGACTATCTAAATTTAACTTTTCTAACATGTCTTGAAAAGTTCAATTTTCTGAACATTTAATGAAGAATGTAAAAAGTTTTATGTTTTCAAAAAAAAATATCGTAAAATTCGTAACACACTCAATTTAGAATAAAATAATCTAAGAATGAATTGATTCTTTTATAAACCTGCATTAAATCAAATTAAAGTAGGTATGTAACTTTTTCTGAATATTAATTAACAGTAATTAGCATTATCATAAATAACAAAAAAATGTACCAACATATCGAAATAATAATTTCTTTGTTAATACGGTTTAGAATTTTTAAAATTAACAGGCAAAAATAATCCACAATCTACAATAAAATAAAAGTTTCGTTTAAATTTGTTAATCAACTGATCACTATTAAAGATGCAGAAACCAGGGCTATATTATTACATTACTCTAAGGAAAATAATCGATATTTTTGACTCCGCCCCGAAAGGTTCACGATTTGTCCTCCAGTTGGCAGCACATTTTGTCTAGCCGGTTAAGCAACTTAAAGGATATATAAACAAGGGTGCTAGATATTGTAGTTCTCCGGAAACTTTCTCAATTTCTCAATCTTTTTCTCAATTTTAAGTATTTCTTGTAATATTACGAGATTTTGTTTCAGTATCTGTGCCCATAAACACTCCGGACATCGAAATTACCGAGGAGAACGTGGATTCTTCTCTCGCGCAACACGAGTTCGAAAATACCCCACCCACATCACCAACCACTAGTCCTTACATTCCAATATCGGAATGTATTACTGGAAAGTCACCGATTTTCGATCCAAAAGACTTTCGAACTCTCTTGGAATACAACTGTAGAAATAGTAACCGGTTGTCGTCACGCGTGAACGACACATACGAATTTCACAGTCCTAATAATTATATCAATTACTCGAACGAACCAGATAGGAACTACGTTAACGATATTCCCGATCCGAGGTTCTACGATTGCCCCAGGCAGTTGGTGCCCCCCAAAAACAAACACTCGGACGAACAGCTCAATCATTCGCCGTTAAGAAGTCCCACCGATTCGGATAGTGTTTTTAACGAAGAAGAATGGGTTCCACCGGGAAACGAAAAAGGTATTATAGTGTATTTTTACAGGTATTTCAACAAACGTGTCTTATCTCTCGTGGGGAGATTCCAAGAACAGTTAACCTAATAGGACTGCTCATTCAGCCAGGTGCATGCGAAAACTACTCGCTTTGTGACGTCATTGTAGTCCTTGTCATGGTTATTAGTCCTTATCCGGCAACCAATAATACACACACGTGCATTATTAGTTGCCGAATGCAAAACGTTCATTATTTAGTTTATTTATTTAAACACCTTATATGTATGCAGTATAGAAAATTAACTGTATAAATCGTATTAAATACTCGGATAATGCATTTTTAAGAACAGCAGTTTCCAACATCACCTTTTGCAAGCATTCTTTTTAGAGTACTTCTATATTTTGCTTTAAAATAATTAATAAACAATATCGTAGGCACTTAGTAAGCACTTTGTCACAATCCACAACACAAAATGAACGTATTTATACACTCTATAGCTCTAAAAACTTTAAAGACACCTTTTTCACATTTAAAATTGACAAAATAATTAACCCATAGGCAACTAAAAATACACACTATCATGACAAGCACTACAATGACGCCACAACTGTCAGCTGAAGCGCGGGAAGAGGCGAACGTACGTCTTATGAGGATGAGCAATCCTATTAGTTTACCGTTCTTGGGGAGATTCAACACGTTAAAATATTGTTACGGATTCCGTGGGTCCAATAATTTAAACTCACGATAAAATACTTAACGAATTTATTTCTTTCTCACTCTGTACACACAATTTTATACTAATTATAAAACACAATTTATGCAACTACTATTACTCTAACTCTGGCACCTTCGCCAATTAATTCCCAATTTCCAAACGCGGTATATTCAAACTTCAAAACTGTCCAACTGTCGTACGCGCTCCTTTTATATAGCTGTGCTGAGTGTTTCTCGAACGTTCTAAAATTATCGGGAAGGTTCCGCCATCTACTAGTACATTCTATTGCCTGCTTCGCTTACTTGTCGACTTGATTAAGAGATGGCGCTGCAACAAAAAAATGTCTTCAGATTTCTTGACACGTTGCGGTTTTAGTTGCTCGCTTCTCCGACAGATGGCGCCACATACACCTTGACATTGCCCCCTTCTCAAATTTGATCGTCCCGATCAAGGTTTCCTGTCTGGTATCTCTTCAATCGATGAACTACTTTCATCTTACTTACCAGATGAACTACTTTCATCTTACTTCTAGGGCTGCGTTGAATCCGGTACACAACATCATTTATCATCTTGATTACTGTATAAGGACCTTCTCATGCTGGAGTTAACTTTGGGGACCTTCCTTTCTTGCGCTGTGGGTTATATAACCATACCATATCGTCCTCTTGAAATCCCGTAGAGTTAGCTCTAAGGTCGTAACGAGCTTTCATCTGGTCACTGGCTAGCGCAATCTTACTTCTAACGGCCTTATGAACGTCCGGTAATCTTTCCTTCCTAACGATTCTTTCGAACGACAGTCCAACGTTATCTGGTTCCATTTTTCCTTCAGATCGAGTACTTGGTCCTTGTCTAGCTGCGCAAATCTTACAACGTTGACTCCATTTCTTAACATCTTCGCAATAATCCACCCAGTAAAAACGGTTTCTCAGCTTGCTCAAGGTCTTGTTTACTCCAGGATGGGCTCCAGTTTTACCACCGTGAATTTCTTCCAATACCTGGGTAACTTTCTTCCTTGGTACCAGTAACTGAGTTGTTACTGTCCTGCCATCCGCACTTTTCCACGTGCGCTTTAACAATCTATTCTCAATAACCAGTGAATTCCACTGAGCCCAGAGAGCTTTGAAAACCAACCCTCTGTCTGCAATATCCTGCTACGATGGTCTCTCGCCCTTACCCTCCTTGAGCCGTAGTATTGCTCTGATGTCTGGATCTTCCATTTGATGTTTCCTCAATTGTATCGTCTTCCATTGTTCGTCAGTTCTCAGTTTAAAATTCCTTACTCTGATAGTGCTTTCGCGATGTTTCATTTTCTTGTCCAAGGTAGCTCGTCGTCGATAATTTGTACCCGTCCTACACGGCATCCAGAGGTTTTCTCCATTTTCCCGAACACAGCCTTCTTGGTATCACCAGGTATCATCACAATTTCCGATGATCTTGCTTTCATATTTCCTGGTCTCTTCTCTTTAGATACAGCAAATTCCTCATTTACGATTTTGAGGATGTTTCTATGGTGATCGAACGAAAAACCATCTTGACTGATCACATCCATACCCATGATAAAATCATCTTCAATGTCTGCCACTAAAACGCTATGCCGAAACTTCAAATTCCCTAACTCCAGTTCCATGAAAGCCTCTCCCCGTACAACGGCCATTTCCCCCATAACTGTACGTAAATACACTCTTCTTCTAAGAGGCATCATCTTCAATCCTTGCACTGAGTTAGTCCGCACCAACGATAGTATAGCGCCTGTATCCACAGTCATTCGAATTCCTCTACCATTGACCTTCCCGTTGATCACCAAACTGTGAGCGGTTTGCCCTAGACTCCTAATGGAAAACATCCTAGGGGCTCTGTTTTCTTCAGCCAATATACTCGCTCATTAGTATTGATTTCCTGGTGCCTATGTTCTCTGGATGGTAAACGGAATCGCATTTGGACGCGGCAATCCCGTTTGATGTGGCCATTCCTGCCACATCTATAGCAACTGGGATCGATAGTCCTGGGATCTTCCGATGTGCCGATGTTCTCTTGATGACGAACGGAATGGCATTTGGATGCGACAATCCCGTTGGATATGGCCATTCCTGCCACATCTATAGCACCTAATATCCTGGGATCTTCTCTGATTCTCTGTCTGGGTGTTGTTGACTCTCTTGTTCACTAGTAACTCACATAGTTTATTAAACATCTCCAAACGTATGTGAGAACTTTTTGGCTGTTCCTCAACCGTTACCGAGCCTATCTTCGGTCTAGGGATGGCGCTAAAAGGAGCTTCAATTTCTAGCGCCGTGACGAGTACTTCGCTGCTGGTCGAAAATCGAGATATTTGCAGTGCCCTCTGTAACTCGTGGTCCTTCAGTCCGCTGATAAAGCACCGAGCAGCGAGTTCCTCCCTAAATCCTTCCGGTGCTTCTGGATATGCCAGGTGTACCAGCCGACGTAAGTCTGCTTCAAATTCCTGCAAGGTTTCGTACTCCCGCTGTTGGGCTGCAGGAATAGTTTGCAGCAGTTCCAGGGCAGGGCCACGCAGCGCGATGACAAGTGCCGCTGCTTTCTCCTGGTCGGTCCATCCGTGGCAGCGGCGCCTGCTTCAAACTGGCGGTGGTACATCGTCCAGGTGGTCTGTCCATCGTAGGTCGGGGCTTTGAGGTTCGCAGTTCCAGGAACGCCAAGTGCCCTTACTTGTGCCTTGGTCTTCTGTAGGTCCGTCTCTAATTTGTCCATTTTCTGCTGAAGGCGCTCCTCCAGATCTTCTACAACATCTTGGAAGTGGGTCTCCTATCTTCGTTCCGAATTTTCGATAATTTTTGAATACGGTCCCGCTCTTGTTTGTCCTGTCGTCGCTGAATTTTTAAATCTTCGAAAATTTTCTCAAGCCGGTCCTGTTCTTCTTGTTTTTCTCTATGACGTCGCTCCCCCCTCCAAACGAATTTCCAGATTTCCTAATATTTTTTCAAGCCGGTCCTGTTCTTCTTGTTTATCTTTCTGGCGACGCACTTCTAGATTTTCTACAATTTTCTCCAACCGTTCTTGTCTAATTTCTTGATTTTCCATAAGCATTTTTTGTAGTCGATCTTGTTCTTCTTGACGTCGTAGAGAATTGGATTAAGGCAAATTACCGAAGAGACAAGGAGACCGAAATCGATAAAATATCAAGATACAAGTTTAAATCGGTATTAAACGGTCTACGCAATTTTACTAACAAAAAAGAAAAGAAGTCAATGGCGCACATGTTTTTTTTAGACGACAATAAATCTTATTTTTACGTGAGGAATCTCTCCACAAGAGATGGCATATATTTTTTGAAACACCCTGTATTTGTTTTATCTTAGAAGAATTTTTTTCATAGATACATTAAGAAAATCTCGACCATCGGATAGCTCTGTGGACTTTGAACCGACTCCAACACAGAAATTTACGAAAGTACTTGATAATAATAGAGCAGTTGTACCGCCTCCTAGACCGCCTAAACCGGCCCACATAACTCCGCCTCCATGTTACTTAAATTTAACGTCGACTCCTACAAAACTTAAGTAAGATCTCTTCGATACATTATCGATAATTTAATTTGCCCATTAATGAATTTTACGGAATTTTAGCAAGGAGACCGATGATAAACCTAATCTTAGTGGACAAGTAAGTGTAGAATATTGTTATATTACCACAGATTATACAGATTATAAACTTTGTTTTTTCTTTATTGTTTTCCGTGGTTCCAATTTTCGGAATCGGGTTCAAGTTAGGTTACTAGTTTGCGCACATAACACGCTCACTTATAGTCTCTAAAATTGTGCACAGCGCCTGACCGGTACAGTTATTAGAGAGATATCGAAAAACCGAATAGCGTCATGCAGTATTTACGCGTACCTTATCATGGTTACGATATGCGCGAGTCAATTTTTAACGCAACACCCGCTAATAACGTTACCGCCTGACGTAATTTGCGGATCAATTACACCAAGCGCTATTTCTAAATAACGTTTAAAAATTGCTTAAATGGACACGTACGGGTATTTGATAACCGGGGCCGGCCGGCGAGATCTTTTATTTTAGGTTATGTTTGAATTGTTTTGAATTATTACTTTAGTTTTATTAGGTAATTTGATATTTAAGTAGCTGGGATTAGTTTTAATTAAATAAATATGGCCCAAAATATGGATTCCACCTCTTCCAATATTAAAGAACCTATAAAGAGGCTTAGGTTTATAGCAGATGACGATTTAGCCCTTCTAAGAGAATTTGTTGCTTGTTGTCCTAAACCCACTGGCAGACGTTGAACAATAAAGCACTGGAAATAAGCACTTTAGCCGTTTAATTTTAAAATACCTAGTAAACAAAACAATTTCAAAGTTTTAAATTCAAAGTTAGGTTAAGTTTAAATAGCGGTCCGATAACTATAAATGAAGAGAGTTAATACCACCTCACGTAAAGGAAATAACACCTGGCCTTATTAAGGTCCATGCACGCTATTCGGTTTAGCGATATCTCTCTATTACGCTGTTTATTGTTATTTTACGCGAGTTTATTTTTGCGCACAGGAAATTTTACTCGTTTGCACATCATCATAAAAAACAATTTTCGTACCACGAATTAGGGATAAGATTTTTATCTGTATACATATAGTATACCTAATCTGTGATATTACTATACAGTTTCAAATTCAGCATTCAGATCTCAGAAACGGTAAGAGATATACAGGATGGCTTAAATTGAATAAAAAGTTATCTCTTAGTGAGCTCAATCGTGATTTGTTTAGTAAATTGAACTGAACTTTTTAGTATTTGTTTTTATTTTTTTACTACGAGTTTATTTTGACAGAATTTTTTTTTCACCTCTGACGTTAAATTTTATTAACCTCATTTTTCTATGGCAAGTTGGCCCAGGGTTGGCCTGATCATACAAATTAAGGAGATTCTGGTCGCTGCATTAGAACCTACCCTTTGAATAAGAAGACTAAGGAGGGAGCATATCAAAAATCTTAGGTCCACCGCGATGGGCCCCAAATATGGCCGACTTAAATTCCGGTTTATCAGTGCCGTTCTAATTTTATTTAAAAAATGTAAAACTGTGATGTAGGGTAGACTCAATATTTTTATTTTATTTTACGTTGTGAATAAATGTTGGTAGTGATTAAAATTGTTATAAAAATATAAAATTCTAATAAAAATAGATAAGTTATAATAGTTATTTATAACCATAAACATCCGATACGCTACTGAAGCAGGTAAGTCAAATTGACAAATTGATATCTAAATTCTTTGACATCTAATCTTTGACAAGTAGTAAATAAAAGCAAAAATGCAAGAAAAAATATATAATTAGTTAATTTAAGTGAATTTCATAAATGATCGGTTTACTACACGTATGTATATTATATAGTCACTTACTAGCGAAAAGTTCTTTCATTATTTTACTCGATTTTTGCCGAGATCTACCGCACGCTACACAGCCAACTATTTTAGAGTCTTTTTCGATAAATCGCGATAGTGTCACTGTTAATTTAAGTTCTGCCACAATTTCCATCTAGATTTACTACCTTTATACAACTATCAGTAGTAGAATAAATAATAAATAACATAAAATAAGCTCCGTAAAGACTGGCAAATCCACAAAATTTCAAATCAAATTGAAATGTGTCAAATGAATCGTCAAACAGAACTGTCAACGATCCCCACCCTAGAGTCCTTTTTCCGCCCACCATGCATGAATACATGGATAGCATTATGCTCCTTCCTTAGTCTTCTTATTGAAAGGATAGGAATAATTGTTGAAAATTTTCGTTGTAGCATGTATTTAGATATTATAAAACATGAAAAAGAATAGTATTTTTATCACTCTACACCCACTTTTGAGGCCCCCTTAGACTGCGGTTATTTTGCACGGTTTTAACTGAACGAGTAAGTTTGTTGTTTTACTTGTACTTTCAATAACTGTTCTGCTTTCGTCAGATATTTTAATCGTACGACTCGACCCGTTCCTTCCTACCCGATGATAACCGCGCAGTTTTATTCAAGCCTCTGGCACTGCGCGTACATTTCATTATACAGGGTGGTTAAAAGTAAGTAAAAAAGTTCGTATAAATTTACATTTTAAATGCTTCTTTTCGGAGATTTAGAACTTTCATTTTTATTTCGTTTTTTCTAACCAAACCAAACAATTCTGAACTGTAGTCTGGGTGCTTTTTGGCATGAAAAATTTGATTTCGATTTCAATGTGACTCCTTCATGTAGGGGTCGCCAACTACATGTCTTTTAACTGTTTTGCAGCGTAATAACTTTTCGTCCTTACCTGTATTAAATGTATAAAACGACTGAATGAAAAAATTAGTGATGGGTTCAATGATTGACAAAAAATATAGCTACCCTCTCAACAGAAAACATGAAGCAAATGGGAGATGGACACGACGCGCGACGTTACAGGATATTAAAAGACCTTTTTTATGTAAAATACCGCAGAATTGTATATTTTTTTACCCAGTAGTGTAATACAGGTATGTACAAAAAGTTATTATCTACTCTTCAAAACAGTGAAAAAATATGCAGGTGGCGCCCCCTACTAGCAGGGGTCACTATTACTCAGATCGAATCTGTATCTGCAAAACGAAACATTTTAGGGCATGATTTTATTCGAACTTTTTTACTCATTTTTATTTGCAGAATTTGGTACCGAAGTTTCCCGATTACAATTCGGGCCACCCTGTATGTTTTTTCGGATTTCTTTCGCATTGCACCATTTTCTTCTGTTCCTTATCTGGATTTTCTATTTTACCACAATTACTGCTATAGTCTATAAAATGAATAACTTTGAATTTTGGCAAATATAAAATCCCTCTGTCAAAAAAGTTACTGATATTCTTTAAATTGAGTGCCCGAACGAATCAGATAGGTAACTCTTTTTACTTTCGTGAAATAGAAAAGGAAAATAATAAAACAAGTCACAGTTCTTCCTCTTCTTGCAAAAATCAACATGAAATCTCATAATTGTCAAAAGTAAAATGTCATCAGCTTTTGACATTTCTAAATATCAGACCAATGCCGTCTCTAATAGAACAGCCATGGAGCGAGATTTATGACGCCACGCTAGTTAGATACTACGGATTAATAAATATGTTGTTGAATACATGGAAAAAATAATTATTCCTCGTATTTTTGGTTTGTATTTTATAAATGATATAGTTTACATGAAATATACATAATATACTGTTAATAAATACAATATATATATATATATATACCTATGTATAGTAATAAATACTTTGGCAAATAAAACTATAAACCCTATAAATGCAGCAAATGTTTTACAATATACAAATAATGAATAGGTACATAAGATAATGGGTAAAATGTAAAATATATTTTAAATTTTGGGGTTTGAAAATCGATCTAATTTAACAAAAAACATTCAACTCAAGATTAGTAGATATCTAATAGCGATATATTATTATTTGCATTCACAAAATTTATACGTATATTTTGCAAGTATCAATGTTCGAAAAATTATATTTGCAAATAATACAATATCATAGAAAAAAGGCGTCAGCGATGGCTATGAAATAAAGATCGCTGTCATTTTATATGGGCTGCTCTATTAGAGACGGAATTGCGTCGGCATGGCCGCAAGTTGCTAACCTAATATAATTAACACTAGAAAAGATCGCGGGAACTGTCAATTTCAAAGTTATTCGTTTCGCAGACTATAGTAAGTTCTTACTCGAACCCATCGTTCTCAACTACGTCGCAGCGTGTGACAGCGTGTGGAGGTTGCGTGCCCGTGCTTTCTACCCGCGTCGTTTTAACTGTGTGGTTAAAACCGAGAAAAATAATCGAAGTGTATGGGGGCCTTTACTAAAACCAATTTCTTTTAGAATTTAACCGACGACATGTACGATTTTCCTCGATCTCACAACGTGGAAGCGGAACATTTTAAGAGCACCCTTCCAAGAAAGCACTGTTATAATAACGCCGCTCCCGTAGCTTGTCCCGAAGGCACCGTATTTAAATATGATATGTCACCTAAACCCAGCACAAGTTCTGTCACTTCTGTAAGTTGCTTCATTTTTACTTCTAATATTAATACTTCCGGTAATCACAAAATAATTTCCGATGCACGTGATCAACTTTGACCGACAAGCAGGGTTCGGAAAACTACATGTTACTTTTAAAAACTACATAAACTACATTACATGTAGTTTATGTAGAGGGTGTAGTTTATGTTAGCTATGTATGTAACTTTCAAATATCAAAGGTTTGAGGTGAGGTTATAATAAGTTGAAGCTTTAAAAACACATAATGTATTTAAGAAAACAGAAGAATGTGACGACTTTTCTGTCGTTACCCAAATAGAATGAAAAAAGAATCCGTTGCTCAGGGTTAGAGGAAAGCTGGGTTCGTAGGTAAGGCTTCTGACTCACAGTGACTTTCTAATGTTGTTAAAAAATAAAAAAAATGATAATATATAGGTTGCAGAGATTTTAATATTGCTGTTAAGAATTCAAATAGGTATGGTCAAAGACAGTGAAAAGGGCGCCACTTACTTTGTTTATGAGAGTGGTAAAGTAAGAAACCAAAAAGAAAAATACGATATCACAACATAGCTAAAATAAAGTAATCAACAACATTAAGGGTCTATTATGTTTATCAGGAATAAAAGTCAGAAATAACTAACTATACCTATAATTAAACATTATATATGTTTTAAAACTAACCTACATTAAACATTTATTGAAAACGAAGACAAGTATCATCAATTAGTCACAGTGATCCCAATAAAACCGCAAGTTATTTTAAATAGATTTGAATTTAGTAACTGTATTCTTTGAACTAAGTAAGCTACTTAATAAAAACAGGTGAAATTTATGTATGTCTCAATACGATGATGTTTCGAAACATGTCGTGTACAAAAACCTTTAAAATGAATACATGTTAATAATTTTCATATAAAATATCATAGCTAAGTAAGAGCGTACTGTACGAATCAAATTATAACTTATAACGTTAAATAAAAAATAATTTTGACTACAATATGTGGGATAAATAGTGATAATTTACCAGGTTATTAAATCTGTTGTCTCAAAAATTATAAAATAAAAGCGTACCTTGTGTATCAAACTTAAGAGAGAGAGAGAGAGAGACTTATCTGTATATAGTTTCTTATGATGTAAACAGGTAGTTAGGTATTCTCCAGACTAACAGAAGTGGATGCAGATGACTATGGCAGGATAAGTCTTCGATATCAGCCAAAAGAACGATTGTAATGTCAGGAACACTGTCTTAAGGTCAGGTGGTAATTACTGAGTACCATGTGGTAGTTACTGAGTACCATGTGGTAGTTACTGAGTACCATGTGGTAGTTACTCTATAAATAAAAAATAGTTCTCAGGACAGATACTCAATAAAAAAAAACAACTTACGGTCTGAAAATCAGCTTTACATAAATATATTCAAACCATATGCCGATCCAAACCAGTAATTAAATACTCAAATAAACGAAATAAAAAACGGAAATAACTGAAATAGAATTTAGTTAGATAGGGCTATATAAAATGGCGGATAAACTTACGGTGATCATTCCATAAAGAAAGCAAACAAATACGATCTATACTCTGGATTGCATACTTTACAAGGTTTTCAAATCTCCAAATCGGATACCCATGCAATCGAAATCGAAAAGTGGATGCAGAGTGCTTTTCACTGGAAAATTTGTCGGACGCCGAAACACGCGTCTCCTTCAGATCCAAATTCCCAGAAAAAAAGACCTTCTCAGTTTCAGAAACGAAAACAAAAAACCCTTTTCACCACAGACAAGTGAAATGCAATTAAAGAAGTTTGGCATATAGCGAATAGATGGCGCTAATAAACAAGACAAATGAACTGTAATAAATGAAGTTTGACATCTAGCGAATAGATGCGCTAATAAAAATTAAATATCGAAACAAGTGAGCTGTAACAAATGGAGTTTGGCATCTTTGGCATCTAGCAAATAGATGGCGCCAATACCAAGAAATTTAAATAAAAATAGATTTTTAAATTCAATTTTATTAAAGGGAATAAAAAATGCTACAAGAAATATGGCTGTAAATATAATATTTACATCATATTATCTCTATTACACCTCATACAAAGGAAAATTATTCATAATATCAATACATAGTTTGTTAAGTAGTTTTCATGTAGTTAATGAACGTTAAATAAAAAATACTACGAAAAGACGTAGTTTTTGAAGAAAAACTACACGTAGTTAATCAGGTAAATTACGTCTTAATTAACCACTTCCGAACCCTGCCGACAAGCGATGGCGACAGCGCTGCCAGATTATGATGGATTTATATTATACCGTATGATCTAAAAAAACGGCGTCAGCGATGGCTATGAAATGAAAATCGCTGTCATTTTATATGTAAATTTATATGGGAAATGTTAGCCAACTGTACGCCGTTTTTTTTTCGATCATACGTTATTTATTATATAATTTTTAGGTTTTATTTTTAATGTAATAATAAATATTTAAGTTTAAGTTATTTGTTTTATAGCTTGGTTTTACTTATTACATATTGGCAAAAACTATTTCATTACGAAAATTATTCTAAGCGTTATTATGGGATATTTATTTAGTTATCGATGTACATCTTACAACACTACAAGAGCCAATAGAAAGTAAGAGGGTACCATTAATGCACAAACTAATAATCACAGAATTTAATAAAAACTAACGTAGAAATAGCTTTGAAAGTGGTATAATGTCCTTACCAATCAAACTTAATTCTCTGAGTGCAGTCAAGAGTAATAAAGGACCTTTATTATCACGTTCTCATTCAAAATAGTTTATCAGGAAAGCTACAAGCTCTCTGCTTCCACTGATTAAATGCTTTGGCATATTTTCAACGCACAATTCCAAGAAATGTAATACAAAAACTCGAAAATTTAGTTCTTAAAAGTACAATTTTTAAAAAAAGACTGAAAATAGTCAAAAAACGAGAATTACTCACAAAGATTCAACAAGAACGCGATATTATATAAAATAATAACTGACGTTATGATTATTGATAAATAATGAACGACAACAAGCTAATAATTATTTAAAATAAATTTTTAGACACTCTGTATAAGGTAGTATTATTTTTATTATTGCAACACAATAACTGATCAATAAATAAACTTCATTAAATATTTAGTATTAAAAACATTGATACCCTTGGAGAAATGAAGCTTTAAAATTTTTACTGCAATTTCACAAAATTGAAAATATTTCAAAAACGGTAAGGTTTAAGTATAATAAACCTTAATCAAATTTACCTTTATTTTAATCGTAGAAACTAAAAATGTAATAATATACAGGGTGTTCCATTTAAAAAAATACAATTTTGATTTTTTTATTTATTTGGGACACTCTGTATCTTGTAAAAGTATTTTTAAATTGTAGCTCTAATAGTCCTTCAACGAACCCCAAACTTACAATTTGTAAAAATCTCATCGTTTAGCTACAATACTCCGTGTCGTATATGGTGAACAACCCTGTATATTATGTGTTTAAAATTGTGACAGGAGACGCGATATTTAGCTTTTTTGTTCTCTGAACGATGATCGGAACGCAAAATCGGAACCGCTGGTATAACAAAACAACTTTTATAAAAGTGTTTTATTCTAGCTCGATAGTTGTTGTATAATTGTCATAATTTTGATAAAATATTTAACTCTGTAACTGTTTTCAATAAAAGTGTTTTATAATTGTTCCAAATAATATTTTATAATAATTTTGTAAATGTTTATGTATTTGTCCGGTAAAAGCTATGGAAACTATAATAAAACAAATTAAAGAACTAAATTGCTGCACAAAAGTGCGCCCTTTTTGGGTTTATAAGCACTGTATAAACGTTGTTGAAATGTTTATCGCAATACTGTTATTTTATAAACATAGTTCTGTAAACGTTCTTAGGACATTTTTAATACATAAATTGATAGTTGGGAGAGTATCCTATTAAAAAAAAAACATAAGTTTGGGTCACATTTCAAGAATGTCACCTCCTAGCGAAAATCTAGTTACACTACTGAATTCTAGCCGAAAAACTCTATGGGACTCAGTTTACGCGTTTTGGATAAGTTATAAGATAACCGAGATACGATGGAAAGTGTAATATTTTTAAATTTGCCCTGTATTTCAGAAACTAGGAAGGCTAGGGTTAATCTGTGTATAGAATCTTTAGTTTCGTAAAATAGCACAGTGAATGAAACACATCTTGATCACAGTGAAAACTGCATCTTTATATCTCGACTCGATCACACAAAAATGGGATATTCTGTATTATAGAACCTTTAATTCTGACAAAAAAATATCTTAAAAATGTTAGAAAAAACGATTTACTTTCGAATTTAAATGACAGGCAACTCCCACTGTGATAGTCATTGTTTTTTTTCTCGCTAGGTATTTAGGTACGACCTCGAAGCGACACAAAATGTGGAACCCTCTTCTCCAGCACATTCGCATTGTTCTTCCACACCAGCCTATTCAAATCTGCCGAGTCCTTTATTGGTTGAGGCTCAATTAATGCCTCCTCCTGTTGTTAATAGGTATACTTACATAAGAAAATATAAAAGAAACAATTTAAAAGAATTTTTTCTTTAGGGAGTTGAAACCGAGAAGAAAATTATCGGATGCCCATTCCAGTTGTTCTAATACCGAACCGCCATCGCCTAAGACTGCAGGACCTACCGTGGACAGGAAACTGAAACCTCCAACACCCTTACAGGTAACTGTAATTCTAAAAGCATAACTACAGAGATACCGAGTTATGCATTGGCTCAGAAATCCCGTGGATTAAAGTACTAGGTTAGATCAGGCTACCTATCAATTTTTTAACTGTTCTGTTAACCCGTTTTTAAGCTATTTGTAAAGTTATTTTCTTAAAAAAAGTAATTTGTACGGGGTGGTCGAAAAATTGGTCTGTTTTAACCGAGAAAACCTATTTTCTGACTATGTAGAGCAAAACCGACATAGATGTCATGGACTCTTTTCTGAGACACGTTTAATGGCGTAAACCGCCTGTTGATATCTTCACTGCCGACTGAGATACAGGGTCTTTTTGAATTTTTTAATTATACCAGCTCACCTAATAAATCGTTATAACTCTGTGCGCAAAAGATGTTTATTGTGTATTCAACAAGGAAGTGCTCAGTTTGAACATATTTGATGATTTTTTTAAAAAACTATATTCGTTACTTAAAAATACTTTTTTTTAGTTTTGTTCTTTGTTTATTGTATCGATTTCAATTGTAATTATTAATACTAATATAGAATGTTAATTTACCTTTTCAAAAGTCTTTAATTATGTAGGTAAATAATAATATAGAATATTAAATTGTGATAAAATAATTAGGCAAGTAGGTCAACACAAAATTAATCTCCCATTTCGATATAAAGATAAAAAAACCTTAATATTTCTCTCATTCTTAGAAATAGATACCCATAACTTTATATTGTTGCGGGCCGGTGTGGACTCGACCTAACCTCACAATATGGCCCGCCCTCGGATGACCTTAACATCGCATAGACACCGCAATGATTCATTCGTTCGAGAAGAATCGAGTCCCACTGGAATGGACTAGTACATACGAGAACATTCGAAAACCTTCTCTACGCACCTAACGATCTATGGACAATTCTAGAGTTCTTTACCTGTCGGTATAAAAGCCGGCGGCGGTGGCCTACAGGGGGCAGTTATAAATATACAGTTGACGCGCTAAAATTCAAAATAAATTCTTAGTTATAAATCGTTTGTAAATAGTTCTATAAGTCTTTTATCGTTATTGTTTTTGTTAATTAGTGTTAAATAAATAGTGTTTAAATAAATTGTGACTCTTTATCCACACTGAACCGACGAAAAACGTAACAATATTGTTGGAAAGGGTTAAACGCCGGCATTTTTTAAAGTTCATAGCCAACTATGATGTCTATTTAAAAAATTATATTTTTTATCATTTCTGACAAAAAGAGCAAGTACAGAAAAACACTGAATACGCCACTGGATTGTGCTTAAAAAGTGCCTTAAGGGCGTTTTTACAGAATTTTATTATTCCGCGAAATAAAAAAGTTGCAACTTTCAAAATGGTAAAAAATTCAAAAAGACCCCGTACCTCTGTTGGCAGTGAAAATACCAACACGTGGTTTAGGCCATTAAACGTGTTTCAGAAATCGAGCCCATGACATCTATGTCGGTTTTGCTCTATCTAGTCAGGAAATAGGTTTTCTTTGTTAAAACCTTCTTAAAACAGACCAATTTCGACCACTCTGTACAACGGTAAAGTCATTGACTAAAGAATACAAGGACCATCAAACAGTGCCGTGGCACCGCGTGGCACATATTTTTCTTAACATAGCCGCTTTAAGAGATAATTAGATTTTTGATAAATGTTTTGACTACGCCTATGGTGTAAGTATGCGGTGGTATCATACTAATTAATGGGTTCTTTCACTATATTTTGGAATTAGCATAATTGAATAAAGCAATTAATTCTAGAATTTTCTGCTATCTCACTTTCGAAAAATTTGAAGTCGTTCTTAAGAAAATAAATAAAAACAAAAAAGCCCAGAATAAAAATCCGCACTTTATTTGTAATACGTCACACCTGGCATGTTGAAAAGCGGCAACACGGCCGGGCCACCATGCTGACCCACCACCACCTCCACACAAGGCCATTCAACCTTTTCCAATATGGCGGAGTTAGAAGTGATTTATTTGGCGCGTATTTTAAAACCTGTTTTATGACATTTTTCACACAAATGTCGGGTTAGATTACGTAATATTTCACTAATTGTTTAATATACAGGGAGTCTAAAGCTCTCCACATAAGTATGGAATTTTTTGTATTATTATTTTTATGAAAACATCAGTTAGTTACTTTTTATAAAAAGGTTTGCTTTCTCAGAAAATAGGTAGGTAGTGTACTAGTGTGTAAATATTCAAACTTGAGGTAGCATATATAGGGTGTTCAAAATAATCGGAAAAGGAAATAACCAGAAATATATGACAGAAAATAGCATTTGCAAACACTTACCTACCATAGTTTAGAATTTACTGCACGTTTGATAAATATATACTATTATGGACAGTATAGGAAGTTACTTGTCTTAGTAAAAGACTAAGGAAGGAGCATATCAAAAATCTTAGGTCCACCGCGATGGGCCTCAAATATGGCCGACTTAAATTCCGGTATCAGTGCCGTTCTAATTTTATTTAAAAAATGTAAAACTAGGGCAGACGTGGGGTAGACTCAATATTTTTTTTATTTTACGTTGCGAATAAATGTTGGTAGTTATTAAAATTGTTATAAAAATATAAAATTTTAATAAAAATAGATAAGTTATAATAATTATTTATAACTATAAACATCCGATACGCTACTGAAAAGCAGGTAAGTCAAATTGACGTATCTAAATTCTTTGACATCTAATCTTTGACAAGTAGTAAATAAAAGCAAAAATGCAAGAAAAAATATATAATTAGTTAATTTAAGTGAATTTCATAAATGATCGGTTTACTACACGTATGTGTATATTATATAGTCACTTACTAGCGAAAAGTTGTTCCATTATTTCACTCGATTTATGCCGAGATCTACCGCACGCTACACAACCAACTATTTCAGAGTCTTTTTCGATAAATCGCGACAGTGTCACTGTTAATTTAAGTTCTGCCACAATTTCCATCTAGATTTACTACCTTTATACAACTATCAGTAGTAGAATAAATAATAAATAGCATAAAATAAGCTCTGTAAAGAATGACAAATCCACAAAATTTCAAATCAAATTCAAATATGTCAAATGAATCGTCAAACAGAACTGTCAAGAATCCCCACCTTAGATTCCTTTTTCCGCCCACCATGCATGAATTCATGAATAGCATTATGCTCCTTCCTTAGTCTTCTTATTCAAAGGTTGGTAGCTATTTAATCATGGTGACTTTCTCTTTAATTGAATATTTCATGCCTCAAAAATGTATCAACAGATTTAAAGTAATCTTGTATTTTTTACCTGTTTGATCTAAGCAACTTAGTATTTTGTATATAATCGCAGGAGGCCAGTATGCGAAAATCTTTCCAAATGATTGACGACGATGGAACGAGAAAAATTAGGGCTGCGCCCAGTCCTACGCCACCTAGTTTAAGCGGCGAGAACTTATACGAAAACCAAGCGGACGTGTACCATTATATGAGCGGGAAAATGCAGTATTTGGACCTAGATCTTGAAGGTAATTACATATTTTTTTGTTCTAATACCACAGATCATACAGATTATAAACTTTGTTTTTTCTTTATAGTTTTTCGTGGTTCCAATTTTCGGAATCGGGCACTAGTTAGGTTACTAGTTTGCGCACATAGCACGCCCACTTGTGGCCTCTAAAATTGTGCACAGCGCCTGACCGGCACAGTTATTAGAGAGATATCGGAAAACCGAATAGCGTCATGCAGTATTCGCGCGTACCTTATCATGGTTAAGATATGCGCGAGTCCACACATTATTAACGCAACACCCGTTAATAACGTTACCGCCTGACGTAATTTGCGGATCAATTACAGCAAGCGCTATTTCTAAATAACGTTTAAAAATTGATTAAATGAGCATGTGCGGGTACATTTGACAACCGGGGCCGGCCGGCGAGCGGCGAGATCTTTTACTTTAGGTTATGTTTGAATTGTTTTGAATTATTACTTTAGTTTTATTAGGTAATTTGATATTTAAGTAGCTGGGATTAGTTGTAATTAAATAAATATGGCCCAAAATATGGATTCTAACCGAATTTGTTGCCCTAAACCCACTGGCAGACGTTGAACAATAAAGCACTGGAAATAAGCACTTTAGCCCTTTAGTTTTAAAATACCTAGTAAACAAAACAATTTCAAAGTTTTAAATTCAAAGTTAGGTTAAGTTTAAATAGCGGACGGGACGCGAATAGAATTCTTTCCGATCCGATAACTATAAATGAAGAGAGTTAATACCACGGAAAAAGGAAATATCACCTGGCCTTATTAACGTCCATGCACGCTATTCGGTTTAGCGATATCTCTCTATTACGCTGTTTATTGTTATTTTACGCGAGTTTATTTTTGCGCACAGGAAATTTTACTCGTTTGCACATCGTCATAAAAAACAATTTTAGTACCACAAATTAGGGATAAGTTGTTTATCTGTATACATATAGTATACCTAATCTGTGATAATACTATGTTTTTGCCGTATATACACTGTTAACAAAAAGGCTACATAAAAAACGAAATTAAAATGAAACTTATCAGGGTTGGCATGATGTAAATCGTGATTTAAATCAAAGATTTTTTTAATTTTACCATGTGATTTAAATAAAAAAAATAATTTTATTGAAACTTTATAATAAATCAAAAAATAACTGTAAGAGTTATAAAAATGTGTCCTAGAACACTAGAAAAAATATTTCTGTAACAGATATAATAGATAATAAATCGAACAATAATTGTAAATAAAACTATATAAAAATATCTATTCGTTAAGTTAAATGTTGGACCGATTTTTGAAGTAATTTCGTGTGAATCCATTAGACCGCTAAACGGAGGGATTTATTTTAAAATGTATGTATAAGTGACACAAATTCGCTGTTCTTTTATTCACATTTGTTCACATATCATTCGCAAAGTCTAGTGCAGAACTATGTTCTTCTAATATAGAGACAATATCTTCATTCCCGAGAATCTATAATCGTTGTCAGAAAATGTGTTGTTTTATATTCTTTTTTAAAACGGTTGTATGTTTCCAAATTCCTACTGACGCGACATCTTGATCTGCAGTAAGTACTTTACACTTTGACATTAGATAGTACCTACTAATTTCATGCTCGACTTAATAAGACTATTTCCGAACAATAGTGTATTGTTTTATTAGGAGTAAAAATTATACTTTTTTTGACGATGCTGTACCTTTGAAGGACCATCGTAAAGCTATTCCGACGTTACAGGAAGGCACAAAAAGTACATTTTTATTCCGAATAGAACATACTATTTCTTTTAAAACAATTTTTAAATTTTTTTTCTTGAGAGCCTTTAGAGTTATTTAGACAGCCCTTCACAAAACAAACTTTAACACCCTTAGTTACAAAAATAATAAAGAGGGTACAATAAAACAAAATTGAAAACTCAAAGTATTTAACGCCAAACGCAAAATCCACAAAATACAAATCTAACCTCGAACCCTCGAACGCCTCGAACAACTTTGGTAGTGTTTAGTGCTTCGATAAAAATGGCAGTAACCTGTTAATTATAAAAATTTAAATTATAATTTCTAGTAGTAAAAAATATAAAAGTAAATTTAATATTGGGGTAATAAAGGATAATCCTACATAAAAACGTATTTTTAACGATCTTAATAAAAATAGAAAAAGCTAACGTGATTTTAAGATATATGGTGTAAATACGGTAGCAGAGAACTAGACAGGCCATAATATTATTCTTCAGAGGCTCGCGCCCTCTGTCAACTATACAGTCAAATGCTGATAGGTGACGTCACAATTTTCTACGCGTCATTTCAAACCAGTGAAATTTGTATTATATTTGATTTATTATTTATTCCTTAATTGTAACTTCGTTGCATTTCATTTTGTATTGAGGGAGTCAGGGGCGGCTTGTCCTATGAGGCAGATGAGGCAGTGCCTCACCAATACATTTGAAAAATTACACGTATTAATCAATACATCTTTAATCACAATTTTATATTTTTTCCCTATTTGCATCAATAATAATTGTATTTTTTAACCGTCATTCTACAATAAATTACGTCGATGGTATTCCTTTAAACGCGCTTTCTTTCCCATATGCGACAAACTCGACGATGTATATCCATCTCATTTGTTCTTTAAGACGTATATGTGCAGAGGTTTGCCTCTCGCCTTTCCTTGTCTAGCGTATTGTGGGATATCGCACTGACGGAGCGACAGCGTTCACTGGAATCTTAACTCTATAGAATGAAAAGAAATAGCATAGGCAAAACCTTTAGTTGAAGAGAGATAAAATGTATGGAGTAGTAGCGCGTAAAAAGACCGTATTGAGGCGAGCCTCAAATGCAGAATTGCATTATTTGAGAATTTGGCTTAGTTTGAATCAGAGTTTGAATTAATTCTGCCGGTTATTACACGTTTTTTTAATGTGAATTGCATGTTTAATTACTCTTGTTACTGATTATTGTACATATTAAGTAAATACCTAAAAAGTGGGCAGTGACTTATTGTTGATTGATATGATGATTTAGAGGGACCATGCATCATCAGAGGACTTCCCCAGGTAAAGTTTTTCGAATCATTTCTAGATAAATTGTGTATAGTCAAAAAGTAAAGCGACCTGTTACAGATTTTGTTTTGTTTTATTTTTATAGGATGGGTAGAAAAACAAAATTTTACCATACAGAATAAAATATAAGAGAAAATATCCTGAGGTCGCTTTGATAAAAATTTACTGTTGCAATAACCCTATGTAATAGATACCGTATGATCGAGAAAAAACGGCGTCAGCGTTGGCTATGAAATGAAGATCGCTGTCATTTTATATGTAAATTTATATGGGAAATGTCATCGATCGTCATTTCCCAGCCAACTGGACGCCGTTTTTTTTCGATCATACGGTATAATACTGCGAATTATATTACATAAGGCTATTTCCGCAACTGCTAAAAATTTAGAAATATTTTAAATACACAAATGTGCGCTTTTTAAGTCTGTAGGTATCTAAAATACTAAAAATTATATACAGTGCGTATTGCATTTAAAAAAAAACTGAGATATAGCATTATAATATTGCAGTGTTGGCCGCGCCATAAAGAAATCCCTGCGAATGTGAATTTTTCTCGGATTTCTTCTTTTATCCTACATCCCTCGCTATATTATACTTACTTAAGCAATAATATATCAATAAGATAAATTCACTCCAGGTTTTTACCACTTTTTAAAAGACATTTTTCAAATATGAATTATCATGGAAATCCCGCATATATAGTGCTTCAAATAAGTCAATAGTGTGATGTATGCTGAATTTTATGCTGAACCCAATTCTGTACAGAAAAATGGTAATGCGATTGCAATTTTAAAGAAAATATTTTTTTAGGATATGTACTTTTTTTATATAGAACTTCCTCGTACACCCTATTACATACTAATAAAAATTCTCTTCTAATGTGCCTCACCATCTTCCAGTGCTACGAGCCGCCCCTGGAGGGAGTACTCTTCAATTGAATTTTATATTAAAAATAACAAAAATTTATTAAAAAAGTATTTCGTCACCTTTTAGGTTCGTCAACCTCGACAAAATCATCGTTACCAAAAACAGTTGAAAGTGATACCGTCTACAAGAAAGTCGACTTTGCAAAAACTGAAGCATTTAATCTTACCAGAAATAACTTAGAGAAGGAACGGCAGGAACCGGTAACTACATTTATCAAGAAATAAAGTATTTTTACATATAGGTATATTATCTAAATAACGATTTGAAATGTAAGTTCTTTTACTCTGCATTCTACAGTTTTACGAGTTCGAGGGATATTAGAAATTATGTGGACGTTTCAAGGGTTTTTCATATTGCAATTGGTCCGATTTTGATCTAATTTGTTTGATATAGTAGGAATCACGAGAGTTTTTGAGTATTTTGACGTTTGACATCGGTAAGGTATAGCGTCTTCCTTCAATTCCATAATTATTGAACCAGTCCTGATACATATGTAGCTTAATTTTGTTGTTCAACTTAACTTGTACAATCACTGAGGCCTTTTACATAATCATAATATTTTAAATATTGTAGCTTTAGGAAATATCATCTATTGCATTGTCGCAGCTCATTCAACACCCAGCTAGATATAGCCTAAGAGCTGACGACATATTTAGAGAACATATTTTAGGCAAGCTAGAATAACTAAAAATGTATAGTTTATTAACTGGTGAACCCAGAATCCTAAGTCTGGCTGGGGGGTTGGGGGTATTTCGCTACTGCGCAACCCATAACATTTACAAAAAAATAAATCCAAAAAACATTCTTTAGGCAACTTGAAATTTGTTTATTCTTAAATTTTAGCATCTATTTAACCTAGAAATAAGTGTGCCAGACTTTTCTTTCGGGTTTAAAGTGTAACCAGACCATTCCAAATATGTTTAATTATTATACCTGGAAAACATACTTTAGGCATTCTAAAATTTTTACAGCGTTTTTATTAGATGACATTAAAAAATATGTGTTCATTGCCAGACGAATTCAATGGGATTTAATACTTGCCAGACGTGAATAAAGATTTTAAATGAGCGCGATAAGGAAGTCTTATGAGTATCTATAAGCGCGAGAAAGATAGTTTATTGAGACCCGGTCGGCAGCCGATGCGGCTGACGTAACAGCATTTGGAGTTGTAAAAACTTAAAAAAAACTAACTAATATTGAATAAATAAAAAGAAACATTTTTTAATAAAAATGTATGATTTAAATCCTTTCAATAAGAAGACTTTTTAATTTAAGTATTTTGTATCTGAAAGAATAAAAAGACGAATAATTATTTAAAAATTGGCATAATATAAAATATATTTTTTTCAAACGTCACAAAAGTATAATTATTATACTTTTGTGACACATTATATTATTATTAATTTTTGCGACCCGATTGACAATATAAAAAAGTCATTTTAACGCCTAAGCATAAAAGTAAAAGCACTTTTACTTACTTTTGAATCTATTTAGAAGATTAACAATGGTACTTTAATAAAATTCCAGAATACTTTTTTTTTAGCACTGTACATGGTACCCTTTTGTCGGGACTACGTTTTCTGGTAAAACGACTTCTTTAAATTTTAAACCATGTTGTTGGCGCACTTTTAAAAATTATTTGCATTTTTGTAGTCTGCCTTCATCAAAAACAATAACTTTGTCACTAGTAACTTTTTTACAAACTACACAACTTAAATGTTTTTTATCCATTGTGATTTAGTAGTTAGTAGCGAAATTAGTAGTTACTAAAATATTTATTTGCAGTAATTATTCTAAACTATTTACACTATGCGCGTCAATATTTAATTTGTAAATACATATTTGTACATGGTAACTTAATTTTTCCAACAAAATAATCTCTGAATTAAAAGCCTGCAAATAATTGAAATGAAACCGAAAAAAAATTGTTTTTATGAAAATTTGAAGTGCTCCAAAATACTGTTACTGTCAGCCGCATAATACTGTCAGCCGCATCGGCTGCCGACGGGTCTCAATAAACTATCTTTCTCGCGCTTATAGATACTCATAAGACTTCCTTATCGCGCTCATTTAAAATCTTTATTCGCGTCTGGCAAGTATTAAATCCCATTGAATTCGTCTGGCAATTAACACATATTTTTTAATATCATCTAATAAACACGCTGTAAAAATTTTAGAATGCCTAAAGTATGTTTTCCAGGTATAATAATTAAACATATTTGGAATGGTCTGGTTACACTTTAAACCCGAAAGAAAAGTCTGGCACACTTATTTCTAGGTTAAATAGATGCTAAAATTTAAGAATAAACAAATTTCAAGTTGCCTAAAGAATGTTTTTTGGATTTATTTTTTTGCAAATGTTATGGGTTGCGCAGTAGCGAAATACCCCCAATCCCCCAGCCAGACTTAGGATTCTGGGTTCACAAGTTATTAAACTTGATTTTTTTGTTATTCTAACTTGCCTAAAATATGCTCTCTAAATATGTCGTCAGCTCTCCGGCTAATATCTTGGCATATTTTGAAAGTTTGCGTACATCCACCTGTCACTATTATGTATTTTCTCGATGGACAGACTATATCAGTACATGGTAGCAAGGAGGCATAGAATGAACTATGTCTAGCTGGTTATTCAATAAGCTGTTACATTGTTAAGTGTATTTTTATAGTTCAAATTATTTTTACTGTGCCTTTAACATTCATATAAGAGATTTGTTATTTTAATTATGTCAATTTTTAATAAATTTTTAAAAGAATGAAGGCTTTTTTTTTCTAAAATGTGCTCTTTCCTATTTTGTATTTTCTTAATCAAAGTGTAGCTCTAGAAATCTTCATAAATGGATATTTCTTTGTAAACCCATATACCGGGTGCGTCTCAAAAGTGGATCACCGCTATGTTAGTATATGACATAAATTAGGATTGATTGACGTATTCAATTGTTTTCAGTCACTTCCTGTTTCACCGGAAATGACTACAACTTTTCATTTTTAAATGGCACCCTCGGTATTTTTTTACTTTATTCGATAGAAAATGACATTCTGAATAGAATGAAATATGACAAGTATGTCAACTTTTGACATTCTCACTAAAAAAAATGTATTTTAAAATTCAGTCCAGAGTGCCATGGCTATGTTAAAAACACTAATTCTTAATCAAGAAGCTTTGGAAAAATAGATTTGACCGTCTAATATTTTTAGTGTTTTGTCCTGGCCAGTTTTAAAATACTCGAATCTTATTTTTAATCATATCTCAATTTTTTCAAATGGAACGAGGATGGCTCATTAGCATATTTGGAAGAAGCATTTTTTACGAATAATTTGGTACCACACACTTGGTATTTCGAGTCAAATTTTCATTACGAACCGCAAGTTATAATTTCAAATAAACCATATGCCTAAATGTCAAAATCAAAAGTTGACATATGATATGTCATTCTATTCAGAGTGTTATTTTCTATTGAATAAAGTAAAAAAATATCGAAGGTGCCGTTTAAAAATCATAAGTTGTAGTAATTTCCGGTGAAACAGGAAGTGACCGAAAACAATTGAATACGTCAATCTATCCTAATTTATGTCATATACTAACATACCAAATCTCGTTTTTTTCATTGAAAAAATAAAAAAGTTATAGGGGGTGCTTGATAGGGGTGAGCCACTTTTGAGATGCACCCGGTATTCTGCAATCTCAGATTACAGAGATAAGATAAAATTATTACTAAAATAAAAATATTATCTTCAAAAATATTTATATCCAACATGATAAATAATACGCTTTACCAACAGGTCTTTCAGTGACGTATGCTCAAGTAAAATAGACGACGATGATGAAAGCGATCGAACATTCCAATATAAAAATGTACAGCCCTGCTTCCATATGTTCATTTGAACTATTATCTAAGAGCTGGCCGAATGCTTTAAAGGCAAGTGGCCATATTTCAGAAGAAGAAGAACCATTTTTATACAGTCGCCATTAATATGAATAGAAGAAGAAAAATGACCTTTCAACTTGACATTTGACGTGTGATTTGACGACATTGACAGCTTTTTGTTGACAAAAATGTTTGTTTTCAAGGAAATATTAAATATTGGCATGGTTGACTAAAAGTAAAGTTCATTATTTATTGCTGGTGGTTGTTAAAGGCTATAAAATGCCACCAAATAAGCGAATAGCGGTGTGGATGTCGGAGAAAAAATTGCAGAAAGTAAACTGGCAGGAATTTGTATCCGTCTCTAATAAACATGGTTTTGAACTTTTTAAAGTAAGTTGTCTAGAAATGTTATTTTTGTATGTTTTCTATATATTTTCTAGCTGGATTTAAATAAAAATCTAGAAGGGCAAGCCCCATTTTGTGTACTACTTCATAAGCTAACTGATATTATTGCTTCAGCAAATCAAGGTGATCTAAGGGTAAGTACAAAAGAAATTATGTTGTTTATTATTACGTGCAATTTAGAAACAAATAATCTATAGACGAGGTATGATGTTCCTCTTGTTTACATTATAGTTGAATAAGTAATGAGTGTGTCGTTTATGTTTATTTCATTGCTGGTAATTATATGTTTTAGAGTTTATTTTATAGTTTGCTTATTTGCATTTAGTCGTCAGTAATAACTTAAATTTGAAACTTTTGTTAATTAATTATGATCAGGGAAGCTTATAATTTCATTTTTGAATAGGACTTTATTTAATATTACTTCATAATGTATGGCCAATATGAGTCATCGTGTAAAAATGTTTAGCATCTGTTTAATACGTGTTTAATATTAATAACATTATTCCCATAGTTTTCTGTGGGAATATTTTTTGTTTATAATTTTAGCAGGATGAAAAAGTGTTGAATCTACAGGCTGTTTCATAAAACATGTGCCATCTCGTGGGGAGATTCCTCACATAGGTAAAAATAAGATTTATTTTTTGTATCGACATAGGTAGATCCAATTCTGCTTTGTTTTGTAGCTGCAGGGGTTAGTATTCTTTTTTTAAAATTTATTATAATTTGCTTCTAAGCGTCTTTACCGATTCAAATGATATTTTGTGTGTGAAAGTTACTTTATGCAATACATAATTTAATGCTAAAAAAGTAAAATAAAACACTAATTCACCACAATACACCAAAACAGTTAACTTTTGCACTGGACGCGCGTTTCGCTAACCATGTTAACTTCATCAGCAGGTGATTAAAGGTGCGCCACTTACTTTTATTAATTACAATTAATAAAATTAACCCTCTGGCAGGCGCGTACTTAAGAATCACAAGACTGGGCGCGTTGTGGTATTGATTTATTATTGTATTATGAACATATTATAATAAAAGGAACCAAACATAATATTTAAACATACAAAAGAAAGAATTAAAACATTTTAAATCACTGGAAGTAAACTAAACAATATATCTAAAAACCGTATGATTGAAACAAAAAACAGCGTCAGCGATGGCTATGAAATGAAGATCGCTGCTATTTGATATGTAAATTTATATGGAAAATGTCATCGATCGTCATTTTCCAGCCAACTGGACGCCGTTTTTTTTTAGATCATATTAAATAGTATTTAGTCTTCTTGTATTGATGGATATTTACAGATAATACAATTGATTAGTCTCTCACTGTGGTTTTTGCAAACAAATTTGTATAAAATTTATATAAATCTATCATTTTTTCCAACTCATACAGTTGGAAAAAATGATAGATTCTAAGGGTTTCCCAAATATGACAAGGTCCAACACACTTTTTATTGCATCTAACTGGTAAACTAAAAAAAAAACCTTTTGAGCAAATTTAATGAGGAAAACTTGCAAATCTCTGGGAATAGTTATGTATACCGGTCCTTTTATAAATAATATAGTTGACAGGATATTACAAAAACAATTAAAAACCCTTCCATGGTTGGAATTTGACCCTTCGTGCCCTTCACAGTCGAGGAGCTTGTCTCCGACTGGAGGCTGGAGGATTGTCTCCATTCTTTTTAACTTGGTCTTTTCTTAGACCTGATACCGGTGTTGTCCCGAATCTATAATAGAGGATATATCTCTTTTTCTCTATTGCCTCCTTGGATTTGAGGTCAAAGACCTAACCATAGCCCTCTTCCCTAGAGTTGATAGCTTTTTTCGTTTTCCTGTTATTACCGATTCTGAACTGTCCTAGATCTGTGATGCGTATGCGCAGAAGGAAATATGAAGACATTATTTCATTTGCGCATGCGCTGCAGAGTTCTAGGACGATTCAGAATCGGCAATAACAGGAAAACGAAAAAAGCTGATGACTCGCCAACTCGATGTCCTTCCATTGGAGTTCTGAGCCTGGATAAGACTCAGCAGGTAGGTGGTGTCTTTCCCTTTGCTCCTCGGCAGAAAGACTGTGATGGTCGCCTTTTAGGGATTATTTCTGGTTTCACTACAACAAAAAAAAAACACTAAATCACCACAATACACCAAAACACTTTTACTTTTACACTGGACACGCGTTTCGCTAACCATGTTAGCATCATCAGCAGATGATTATAAACTAAAGTACAATCTACAAGTTGAGCGTTTATATACTCGCTCAGTGGGCACCGAGTGGGCGTGGCAAAATCTAGCCAACCGAGTCAGAGCCCACTGAGCGTAACAGTTAGATTTCCGCCACTAGAGTAGTAGGAACAAAGAACTTGAAGGAATTGGACCGTTGTCTCTGTTCATACTATCTTTACATTTATTAATTCTGATGCTTTCATATGCATCTAATTGCTAAGTTTATGAAAATTCGACTTTTCAAGTGGAGAAAGATACGTCTAAATATTTTTCGATACCGTTTGATAGAGAGTTATCCCGTGGTCTAAAAGGAATTTTTAAGAATGTCAGTTATAAACTTGTGTATAGTGTTAATAATAAATTACAACAATTATTAGGTAATCCAAAGGATAAAACTGGAAAGGTCGGGTATTTATGAAATTTCTTGTAAAGATTGTAATCAGAAATATGTTGGGCAAACTAGAAGATCAATATTAACTAGATTTAAAGAACATTTAGCTCAGATAAGATATAGTCGACCGGATAAATCTTTCGTTGCCGAACATATTGTTGATAAAGAACATTGTATAGATCTTAATAATTTAAAATTAATTAAACAAGTCTCAAATTACAGGCAATTAGATGCATATAAAAGCATCAGAATTAATAAATGTAAAGATAGTATGAACAGAGACAACGGTCCAATTCCTTCAAGTTCTTTGTTCCTACTACTCTAGTGGCGGAAATCTAACTGTTACGCTCAGTGGGCTCTGACTCGGTTGGCTAGATTTTGCCACGCCCACTCGGTGCCCACTGAGCGAGTATATAAACGCTCAACTTGTAGATTGTACTTTAGTTTATAATCATCTGCTGATGATGCTAACATGGTTAGCGAAACGCGCGTCCGCTGTAAGTGTTTTGGTGTATTGTGGTGATTTAGTGTTTTTATTTTGCTATTAAATGAAAAACGAAAGGAAGAATAAGTAAATGGGAGAAGCAAAGCACAATTGGATCTATGTGGAATAAAAATAAATCTTATTTTTACGTTCGGTATCTCCCCACGAGGATGGCACATGGTTTTTGAAACACCCTGTATTGTTATGTAGATTAATTATTCTGGTTATTTTTCTTATTTCAGAGCATGGAGATAATAACCGACGTGGAGAAATATTTAGAACAAAATCCAACGGTTGTAGTTGTCGATCCCATTCCAAATGTAAAAAAATTGCTAGATAGATATAATTGCTATAGTATAATACACGCCACGAACCTTCATAGTTACGGCGTATTCACTCCGAATTTTTGCGTACTTAGAAACGACGACTTAGATTCAATTAGAGAACAGCTGACAAATTCACTAGTCACCTACCCTTTTATATGTAAACCGATATTGGGGCACGGTTCTCGACAAGCCCACGAAATGTCAATAATTTTCGACGAGAAATACCTCGTAGACTGTAAAACTCCGTGCGTAGCTCAGAGTTTTATCAACCACAATGCCATCCTGTACAAAATATTTATAGTAGGTAATAAGTTTTGCTTTGTCGAACGCCCGTCTCTGAAAAATTTCCACGCTAGTCAAAGAGAGTCGATATATTTCGACAGCAGCGACGTGTCGAAAGCAGATTCGAAAAGCAGGCTATCTGTGCTAGATCCTGGGGATGTGGTGAAAGAAACGTGGGAGCCGGATCCAAAAGTCATGGAGGTTATAGCGAACACGCTACGGAAATCTTTCGGAATGGATTTGTTAGGAATTGATGTTGTGATAGATAAATCGACAGGAAGATACGCTATCATCGATGTAAACGCTTATCCAGGTATAGGAAAATCGATCAAAGTGGTTGTGCACGTCATCAAGACTGTGTTGACTTGATTCGATAGAAAATAATACTCTGAATAGAATGAGATATATGTCAACTTTTGACATTTTTAATATAAAAAAAATAACATTTTAAATTTCAATCTAGAGTGACATGGCCACAGCTTACAGAATAACATAGCTTTGACACTCGCCAATTTTTCCCACGCTCGAATTTAAAACGCCCCACTCCGACGATGCGCTAACTGAATTAAGCGACCGACAGTCAGCCTCATTCAGTCGATGCATAGCTTCCACCGGTGTATTACGGAAGATTTTAATTCGATTTTTTTTCTTATATTTAACCATAGGTATTTGTGCTTTTATTTCAATTTTATTTTTATTGATGGAATGGGAAAAGGTTTTCCGGGATGTGCGGCTGCTGGTTGCACAAATAATTATGGAAATAATTCAAAATATAGTCTGTTTAGTTTTCAATTCAATTCAAATTTAATGTTCAATTCAAAAGTATATTCACACTTTAGAGCTTTTCAAAACGATGAAGACTACTTATTTGGAGGCTTGCTAATGCCAAGTGACCATTTTTTTATTTAGTTTCCTCATTGGAGGCTATTTTTATAAGCTTTTATTTAACTTGCTTTGTATGTAACTATCTATGTATGTATGTATGTTTGTTGAAAAAGTTTATTTCATTCTTTTTAGTGTATTTAAATAAAAACTTGTTTTTAAAAAAGTTTTTTTATAAAATTTTTCAGAACAATTTTGAAGAACTTTCCTTAAATGAAAATATATTATGTAAATTCGTTAAATTATTTCAGACAATTAAATTCAACCATCAATCAAAATTTTCCTATAATGTATTTTTTGTTAAAATTATACGCAAAAGTTAGAATTTATTATACCTTAAAGAATATCAATAAGAACTTAAATGTAGCAAACAAAAACCGAAAGCTCCTAATTTAGAAACATTCGTAAATAATTATAAGTAATCAATGTACCTATTTCATTTTGCTGTTATTTCTAGAAATAAATTAATTAATTTGTTTTTTAAATGTTTTTCTTTGAGAATGCATATTTATTTAAAGTCAACAATTTAAAAAACGTGTATATAAATTATGTTCTAGCACCAGTCGAATAATTTTCTACGTCACGTAAAAATTTTTTTGAATACATCTCTGGGCTGACTGGCGCTTACGCGGCTATTGGTTTTGGCGAGAGAGCTCGCCGCTCCAGTGTTCCCCCTCTTTCGAATCGCAAATCCGAGCGTAAAAAGATCAAAGCGGCACGCTACACTGTCCGAGCTGGTTTTTACTTAAGCTGTGACATGGCTGTCTTGGTACCACTCACTTGGTATTTCGAGTCAAATTGTCGTTATGAACCGCATGTTACTATTTCAAATAAATCATTACGAAAATGTCAAAAGTTGACATATGATATGTCATTCTATTCAGAGGGTCATTTTCTATCGAATAAAGTAAAAAAAATACCGAGAGTGTAATTTAAAAATCAAAAATTGTAGCCATTTCCGGTGAGACAGGACGTGACCAAAAACAATAATTGAATACGTTAATCAATCCTAATTAATGTCATATACTAACATACCAAATCGCGTTTTTTTTTTCTGAAAAAATAAAAAAGTTATAGGGGGTGAGCCACTTTTGAGACGCACCCGGTATAGTCGCAAAGAAATTAAGTAAATAGTAGTAAATTATCCTAATAAAGCAAATTATACTCTGGATAATTTTTTGGTTTGCTTGAAATAAGACAAAATTTAAATTTTTTTATGGGCACTAATTCCGCTGCAAGGGCTAAAAATCCGCCACCATAACGGACTCAGTTACGGTTGGCAAGATTGCATCAAAATTTGACAAACGCACGTCGCCATGTTGCCACGGTTACTTTTTTTTTCTTTGATTTTGACATGTGTCAAAATTCTTTGTCACCAATTTGTCACTTTAGTTTTACAGTACATCTGTCCGTTCTGTAGCTACGGGGTATCCGTGAGAGGGGAAACGATATTCTCTCGATGTTTTTCGTAAAAAATTAGACGACGCGTCCCATCAATAAAAATTCGACAAATTTGCAAGTAGCCAATAAAATGAGTGGGCGGAGCGATTTGCGGTGACGTACTCGTCAAGTCGACGTATAAGATATATTGTTGTTTATTTAAATGTTTTTTGTCCGCATTCCTTTCATAAACACAGATCCAGCAGACGTACTGTAGACATAATTTGTATGGTTATTATACAAACAAATTCTAATTAAAAGAAGCTTTTAATTAAGCAAGTTTTTCCGACTTTTTAATGTTTTCTCCCGACTGTTGCAAATTGCAATTTTATCTAAATAAATTCAGTTTTAATTTAAAATTTGTCATAGAAAACTGAGAGAAAATTGAAAATGGCAAATGTCAGATTAGAAAAAAAAACGAAAAAATCTCATGACAACCGGCAACATTTTCTATGATTACCCACCTAAAGCCGATAAAGATACGACAGCGTGCTGTTTTTTGCTGACCAGGATGTAAGATTAGAAAAAAGGGAAAACGTGCGTTCTAATTTTAAACGAATTTTAATTTGGTAATAGTTTTGACGTCTTTAATGACGTGCACGCCAGCTTTTTTCGATTTCTTTTTATATGGCTGATTAATGATATGTTTAGAGATAATCAGTGGCATGCGGTTAAATTTTTAGAAGAGGAAACGATTCGGTAAAGGTAGTAAAAAAAAAGTCGAAAAATATTTTTGTATACTTAAGACATTCAAGATCATAAATATATAGGGTGAGTTTTCTACGATGTTCTCTATGGGTATCTCGGAAACTACAGGAGGTAGAGAGTCAGTTAAATGGGTAAAGAATTGCAGTTTTGTGAGGTCATAAATATGCGCCTTTCAGATTTTTGAAAAAGTTCATGGCTTACTAGATATTTCGAAAAAAACAAATTTCGGCTATTTTAAAAATTGTCCGTAATTCCATTATAAGCTATTTTAGAAAAAAGTTTTCAGATAAAAGTTGTAGATAATCACATCCTTAATGAGATTGTCTCCTCCGTTTTTCTCTAAAGCCTGTCATTTTTGACATATGACACAAACATATGTTTTTTTTAAATGGAAACCATAGTTGGCCATGACTTCATGAAAAGCGCCATTTTTTAAGCTTTTCGGCGATATAAGCTACAGTACGTCTGTCCGTTCTGTAGCTACGGGGTATCCGTGAGAGGGGAAACGATATTCTCTCGATGTTTTTCGTAAAAAAATAGGCGACGCGTCCCATCAATAAAAATTCAACAAATTCGCAAGTAGCCAATAAAATGAGTGGGCGGAGCGATTTGCGGTGACGCACTCGTCAAATCGACGTATAAAATATATTGTTGTTTATTTAAATGTTTTTTGTCCGCATTCCTTTCATAGACACATATCCAGCAGATGTACTGTATAATATGTTTTCTTAAAATTACTGTAATTTTTAAACAATTTCACTTAGTTAGCCATGGAAACAAGTTCAATCGTCGTTGCTCTAAGAAATATCAAACTGTCACATCCAAACTTTGTAACTTAAAATAAACAAAAATTGTAAATATCAATTTTTCAACTGAAGAAAAGTGTGTAGGATTATTATTGGTTTAATTTGTGACGCTCCCCCGTTTTAGAGAAAGGTCACGGACGCCGAGTTGCCTTGGTTCGGTTCCTCGGGCGCCACCCCCAACGTTTAAAGTGTTTGAGAGACCACTAGTGCCAGTAAGGGTAGCTTTTATACAGTGGAGATACCAGGGAGTGATGAGATGAAAAGAAAATAAAGCACACAATTAACTATAACGTAACACTAGGTTTTTATTTAACTAATTAATTATGTACAAAAATTATCCAGGAAGGTTCACGTCCTCGAATCGTAAGAATAGTGAAATAAAATGTATATTTAAAGACCCGTAAAGTAAAATTTACAATAACAACCATGTACCTCTAGAGTTTTGATCGATTATTCCCGATATGTAACTCTCTGACTGATTCTATCCCGTGAATTCAAAACGCGTTCCCGCAATGACGTTCTATTAAATAAAACGACGCGAGTTCCTGATCGGCGTCGAATTTAGCGGCGTCCTAATGAACACAGACACGTAAGTACCGGAGCAACACACTCTACTACGACGCGACTCTCTAAACGGCGGCGACGTCGTTACAGGCGTCCCGATGGTCACAGCTAAATATTTCTCGGAACGGCGTCCGTTTTGACAACGAAACGCGTCGAAGTTAAAAGCGTCCCGGGATACACAAACGCGAGTCCTGGATCGATCGCGAAATTAACAGCGTCCTGTGGGACACAAACGCGAGCCCTGGATCGATCGCGAAGTTAACAGCGTCCCGTGGGATACACAAACGCGAGCCCTGGATAGATCTCGAAGTTAACAGCGTCCTGTGGGATACGCAAACGCGAGTCCTGGATCGACCGCGAAGTTAACAGCGTCCTGTGGGATACGCAAACACGAGTCCTGGATTGATCGCGAAGTTAACAGCGTCCTGTGGGATAACGCAAACGCGAGTCCTGGATCGACCGCGAAGTTAACAGCGTCCTGTGGGATACGCAAACGCGAGTCCTGGATCGATCGCGAAGTTAACAGCGTCCCGAGGGATACACAAACGCGAGCCCTGGATCGACGTAGACGTTAGCGACGTCTCGGCGAGTTGTACGTCGTTTGGATAAGCGCAGCCCGCACACACACCGCCCGGGCAGGACAACCTCGGGATTTCGGCGAGATCCCGTCCAGCGTCACTGATGCAGGATGCCGTCTGGACGACACACCTAGAAAATACGGAAGCTACAAAACCAGCCTCGGGATTTGGGCGAGATCTTGTTCTAGCTCCTTGAATATTCGCGACCCGGGCGTTTACTGAACTACCTTAACCGTTAGCTGTCTCACTCTCTCCCTTTTAACAAAAGAAATCATTCCTCGCGTCCACGTGATCCGATCAAATATCCCCCAGCCTCCGTAGAGGTGCACAGTTTGATCTACCTGATCGCATATAAGTTTTGCTATGTCTTTGCGCTCGCGCGATTCGTTCAAATAGCCTCCAGCCTCCGTAGAGGTGCATAGTTGCGCCTATCTGAGCAAATATACATATCTCTGTCTCCCTTATCCCGGTAACGCGTTAAGGCAGTAAAGTAAACGTCATTAACAATAAAAGAATACGACCTACTCTCGATCACTTTGGCGGTGGGTGCTTACCTTATACAGTGCGGCGACAGGCGGCTGGCAGCAGGACACTTGGCAGGGCACTCCGGACTCGAACCTCACTGTTTCACGTGCGACCACAAACTGTCTCTCTGGAGCTGCTTCAGCCAAGGTACTCGACTGACGCTCCCCTCCACTCGGCCTGAAGTGCTTTACTATAACTCAGTAATTTTTCGAAGAAAACATATTATAGCTTAAATCGCTGAAAAGCTTAAAAAATGGCGCTTTTTATGAAGTCATAGCCAACTACGGTTTCCATTTAAAAAAACATATATTTGTGTCATATGTGAAAAATGACAGGCTTTAGAAAAAAACGAAGGACACAATCTCATTAAGGATGTGATTATCTACAACTTTTATCTGAAAACATTTTGTCTAAAATAGATTATAATGGAATTAGGGACAATTTTCAAAATAGCCGAAATTTGTTTTTTTCGAAATGGACTTTTTCAAAAATCTGAAAGGCGCATATTTATGATCCCACAAAACTGCAATTCTTCCCCCATTTAACCGACTCGCTATCTCCAGTAGTTTCCGAGATACCCATAGAGAACATCGTAGGAAACTCACCCTGTATAATCCACTACCTAAATTCACATCAATTGTTATAAATTATTAATTAAAAAACTTGTTCCGTTTTTGTCTCAACATATAGGGAAGCGTCCCCTGCTTTCGCTTTGACCGCACGCCCCTGGAAATAATAAAAAAATAAAATAAAAATCGAATTTTTAAATACCGTTAATAGGTTTCGATATTGTTTCAGGTTACGATGGCTTTCCCGACTTCTTCGAAGCAGTCCTAGAGTGCATTTCTAACAAAGTTACCTCAGATTAAGCTTTTAAAATAAGAGTCATTGAAGTATTTGAAATCTTTATATTTTATTTTCTTACATGATGATAGATTTTAGTCTTTTAACACACCTTTAAGTCCTATTCTAGTCGGAGAGCTGGCGACATATTTAGAGAACATATTTAGGCAAGTTAGAATAACAAAAAAAATAAAGTTTAATAACTTGTGAACCCAGAATCCTGAGTCTGGCTGGGGGGTTGGGGGTATTTCGCTACTGCGCAACCCATAACATTTGCAAACAAATAAATCCTAAAAACATTCTTTAGGCAACTTGAAATTTGTTTATTCTTAAATTTTAGCATCTATTTAACCTAGAAATAAGTAAGCCAGACTTTTTTCTCGGGTTTAAAGTGTAACCCGACCATTCCAAATATGTTTAATTATTATACCTGGAAAACATACTTTAGGCATTCTAAAATTTTTACAGCGTGTTTATTAGATGATATTAAAAAATATGTGTTAATTGCCAGACGAATTCAACGTGTTTTAATACTTGCCTGACGCGAATAAAGATTTTAAATGAGCGCGACAAAAAAGTCTTATGAGTATCTATAAGCGCGAGAAAGATAGTTTATTGAGAAATGTCGCGTCGGCAGCCGATGCGGCTGACGTAACAGTATTTTGGAGTACTTCAAATTTTCATAAAAACTATTTTTTTCGGTTTCAATTATTTGCAGGCTTTTAATTCAGAGATTATTTTGTTGGAATTAAGTTACCATGTACAAATATGTATTTATAAATTAAATATTGACGTGCATAGTGTAAATAGTTTAGAATAATTACTGCAAATAAATATTTTAGTAACTACTAATTTCGCTACTAACTACTAAATCACAATGGATAAAAAACATTTAAGTTGTGTAGTTTGTAAAAAAAGTTACTAGTGACAAAGTTATTGTTTTTGATGAAGGCAGACTACAAAATGCAAAGAATTTTAAAAGTGCGCCAACAACATGGTTTAAAATTTAAAGAAGTGGTTTTTACCAGAAAACGTAGTCCCGACAAAAGGGTACCATGTACAGTGCTAAAAAATAAGTATTCTGGAATTTTATTAAAGTACCATTGTTAATCTTTCTAAATAGATTCAAAAGTAAGTAAAAGTGCTTTACTTTTATGCTTAGGCGTTAAAATGACTTTTTTTATATTGTCAATCAGGTCGCAAAAATTAATAATAATGATAATATGTCACAAAAGTATAATAATAATTATACTTTTGTGACGTTTAAAAATATATGTTATATTATGCTAATTTTTAAATAATTATTTATTCGTCTTTTTATTCTTTCAGATACAAAATACTGAAATTAAAGTCTTCTTATTGAAAGGATTTCAATCATACATTTTTATTAAAAATGTTTTTTTATTTATTCAATATTAGTTAGTTTTTTTAAGTTTTTACGACTCCAAAATGCTGTTACTTCAGCCGCATCGATTGCCGACCGGGTCTCAATAAACTATCTTTCTCGCGCTTATAGATATTGATAAGACTTTCTTATCGCGCTCATTTAAAATCTTTTATTTGCGTCTGGCAAGTATTAAATCCCATTGAATTCGTCTGGCAATTAACACATATTTTAATGTCATCTAATAAACACGCTCTAAAAATTTTAGAATGCCTAAAGTATGTTTTCCAGGTATAATAATTAAAACATATTTGGAATGGTGGTCTGGTTACACTTTTAAACCGAAAAAAAGTCAGGCACACTTATTTCTAGGTTAAATAGATGCTAAAATTTAAGAATAAACAAATTTCAAGTTGCCTAAAAGAATGTTTTTTGATTTATTTTTTTGCAAATGTTATGGGTTGCGCAGTAGCGAAATACCCCCAACCCCTCAGCCAGACTTAGGATTCTGGGTTCACCAGTTAATAAACTATACATTTTTAGTTATTCTAGCTTGCCTAAAATATGTTCTCTAAATATGTCGTCAGCTCTTAGGCTATTCCGTTTTGCAAATGATTACTAATATGTTGCTTTTTATTAAGTAAATATGTTTAAGCTTATTTTATATACATTTTTCCATTGTGTGAACAATATTCTATATTAAATTTATTATTATTTATTAGCCCTTGTTTACTTATTGATTCGTATATATTTGTTATATATTATGATGTGATTTCAGGCATTTCAGTGGCTTAATAATTTATTCTAATAATTATAATGTAATACTGCCAAAAATATTTTTTATGTATATTAATGCTCAAAGCAGAAAACTAATTATTATTTAAATATTGTTTATAAATCCTTTTATAGTGTTATCAGTCAATAAAGATATTTAATAAAGTTCACATTTATTCATTTGTTTTAGTAAAATGGATATTGAGATTTGTTTAAATTTTTATTAGTGAATCTATGTAAATTTCATGAAACTCTGACCACTCCACTGCATTCTACACTCGATCAGATGCAAAAAAACGCAACGGAGAAATTTTTATATTTTTTTTATACGTTTTTTTTTTAGTTTTTCCAAATTTCTAAATATCTGACTAATGGGGTTTTTGCTAGAAATCATGATTTTTTTAACTATTCTATATCCTGTAATATAACCGATATACACGTGATGATAATAGTGTTATTATAGTGATTAAAATTGAGTAATTTTAATACCATTACTGTAATACAAATCCTTAAATAGCGGCATCTACCGTCAACTTCTGTTAAAGTAAAATTCAAAAATAAAGCAATTGTTGTTTTAAACCGGACTTGGTCTCGGGACTTTCTGATAGATGGCTCCAGACATGCGTTTTTTGAGCTAAATGAACTACAGTATTATCTGTGCCACTATATTCTAGTCTTTCGTTTACAGGGGGAGATCAATAAGTAATAACAGCTAATAACTTCGAATTTAGTCTATTATTTTGTCAAAGTTTACAAAACCAAATATTTATTCTGTAAACTTTAATGATTTTGTCGTTTCAAGTTTCCAGGTGTTCCCAGATTACTTTATGTTCTAATATTTCGTGTTTTTTATAGTTATGCACATGAACTGGTATAAACGGCTTTTATTATTTTAATAATTATTTCATAAAAAAGTGATGAGGAAGTCTTTTTAACTTCTAAGAAGCAAACGATATAGCTAGAAATTGAGGGAACACTCCACTAACTGGATCGGAACCGTCCTCAAGAGGACTTACTTTTACTGTTTCGTGTCCGTGGACAATAAAAAATATGTATATACCTAAATAAGTGCAATTTAAAATTCTTAAACCAATACCGAGCAACGTCTATAGCATTTTCTTCGGCGTAGGCTACAGGTACGAGGGCAACTTCTGCAGGACAGCAGATGCTCCATATTTTGGGTTTCGCCATATCAAGATGTCGGCCTGTGGGAACTTTTTCCTTAAGAGGGTAGTCTGGTAGGTAGTGGTAGGGTAGATAGAAGGGTAGAGGGTAGATGGTGGATCTTCCGGAACAGATTTTAAGAAGTTTTATCGTGAGCGGAGTCTGCTCGGTCTCTGGAACTCTCCATAAAGTAGATGGCGATCATCGGAACCTTCCCAACGACACGGCACGAACTCTATGTTTTTCAACAGGCAAATACGCTTGCTCTGTATGGAGCAGATCGAGTCATGCGAAACAAGTTGACTTTGCTTTAAATGAAACGTGCCGAATAACAACCGGCTGTATGAAAGCAGCAAGTCTACCTCAACTTTATAGAGCCTCTGGTTTTCCAACCCATACACGTTATTTTTTGACTGTGTTTACGCGGTTTATGTTGCCCCTGAACCTGGGTGTATTTATATTTTATTTATATATATTTTTTTTGGTTTTATTGAGTTTATGGAATTGAGTGTTGTGAATTGTTATACTGGGATTAAATAAAAATCTAGATACAAAAAATAAATCGTTCCTTCATTTTAAGACCTACCCTCACGAGCCGCCACTGTCCCCTTCCATACAATTTACAATCGAGTATTTACAATATCTCACAGATAGTGAATGAATAGGTAAAACCAGGTGGATGACACTTCTTATGGGACAACTGGCAATGGTTCAAAACTTGACTACAAGCGATTTTCTAGGAATCTTCCTTACCGGTAAATTATCGACAAGAGTGACAGATAAAACCGTGACGTTCTTTCAGTATTACAGTTCATCTCTTTTTCTTTCTAAAGTGTGCGTTTAATGGAGACAAAAACAATTTTTGGTGACCCATAATTTGTTATTCGAACACCACTTTTCTTCTTGTCGGGTCGTTGACGTTGACTTGTCGCCATTTTATTTCTTTTGTTTACACGCTGCAGTTTGCTTTGCAAATTTAATACATAAATTATTTAGGCAAATATTGGTTTTTGATAAAACTCCTCGGACTAACGTGTAGGTAAGTGTTGATAAAAATAATTTTTTTTCATCTTAACATGCTCATTGTCATTCTCCTGATTTAGGTGACAGAAAAGGAACATCAAATCAAATTGAATTTTATATTTTTTCATCCCAGTACCGATAGTAAAATATATATTTTATGGATCCTTCCTAAATATCAACGAGATGAGCCATCGGAAGAAAGGGACCATAGTACAAAACAGAAAGGTGGTCTTTTTTCTTTCCACTTAGGATATTGGAATTATTATATACTGTAGTCGTGTTCGGTATTATGCTCTGAGAAATATAGATAAACAAAGAACAACAGATATAAAGCATCCCAGAGGAAAAGAGAGGCAATCGGCAATACCTGTACTCTCTCTGATATTTGTGAACGTTACGGCAAAGTATTGTTGTGAATGTCATCTTTTTGATCGACCTGAAAACTTCGAGCAAAAAGATGACACTTTCAACAATACCCTGACAGATATCAGAGACGATACAGGGTTTTCCTCTCTTTTCCCCTGGAATACTTTTAATTTATTATTCTTTGTTTATCTAGATTTCTCAGAGCAGCATGAACGAACTCAGCTTGTATGCTTGAAATAATCGTCCAGTTGGCTTAAAAATGATGATCGATGACATTAACATTATTCTTTTAATTTTATTAATTTATTGTGGTGAAATTAATTTCTGTTGTATATTTGATATTGATATTAAACATATTTTTAAAAAATGGTATATTTTTTGTGTTTCTATGTATGTCATAATTAAAAATAAATGAAGAATTAACATTTTTTATTTTTTTAAACTTCCCGCCATGCGTGACAATCTAGTCCGTAGTACTACAAGCGATATTGGGGGCGCTAGTAACAGTAGACTTGTCAACAGTGTCAAATTTAAACGTCAATTTCACTTTCCAATATTTAGCAAGGCGCTAGCACTTCTTCTTGTGTATATGTTTTGTGGGTAAAACCCAAGAACGATAAACTAATAGGATTGCTCATCCTCATAAGATATACGTTCGCCTCTTCCCGCGCTTCAGCTGACAGTTGTGACGTCATTGTAGTGCTTGTCAAAGCCTTGTCATGATAGTGTGTATTATTAGTTGCCTATGGTAAACATATAAAAATAACAGCTGAGAAATTTTGAGTTAATTATTTTGTCAATTTAAAATGTGAAAAAGGTGTCTTTAAAGTTTTTAGAGCTATAGAGTGTGTAAATACGTTCATTTTGTGTTGTGGATTGTGACAAAGTGCTTACTAAGTGCCCACGATTTTGTTTATTAATTATTTTAAAGCAAAATATGGAAGTACTCTAAAAAGAATGCTTGCAAAAGGTGATGCTGGGAACTGCTGTTCTTAAAAATGCATTATCCGAGTATTTAATACGATTTATACAGTTAATTTTCTATACTGCATACATATAAGGTGTATAAATAAATAAACTAAATAATGAACGTTTTGCATTCGGCAACCAATAATGCACGTGTGTGTATTATTGGTTGCCGGATAAGGACTAATAACCATGACAAGGACTACAATGACGTCACAAAGCGAGTAGTATTCGCATGCACCTGGCGGACACTTTTGGCTGAATGAGCAGTCCTATTAGGTTAACTGTTCTTGGGTAAAACCATAGGGCAAAACTGGAGCGAACCAAAGAGCGAACGCTCATATACACTGACGTGTTTATCAGCCCTACTCGTTCGGTTAAACCCGCGCAAAATAACTGAAGCGTATGGGTGCCTTTAGCCCACACTCACACATCAATGCGAAAAGAAAAATCGCGAATATTTTTGTGTGCCTCTTCCGTCTTACGCAGAACGACTGTCATCGTATCTCTCTCCCTCTTCTTGTCTCACCGCTTTCGCAGTCATTCATCTCCGCCGCCATTCAAAAACAAACGCTTTAATACTTAATCTTTTCAACAAACTCACTTTGCCGCGGCGGCCTTGTAATTTAGTTATTGCGAAGGTCTAGCGGCGTTTTATAACAAACATCGCGCATTTTTTTCCTTCGCGGCGTAATGACTATCGCCGAAAATTTACGCTGTCCGGTTCGAAAACTCGCGGCGCGCAACACAAATCTTGGCGTTTCGTGCGGATTTTGTGCGCGATAATTATCGCTTGTGCGCTTGTTTTAGTTTTTGTGTTGTTTTTGGTGATATACAGTGTTTGTGCGGGGATGTGCAGAGGTATTTTCTCGTTTTATAATGGTAAGGACGAATTTACCTACCCTATATTTACCTTTAATTTTTTATATTACGAAATACATTTTGCGTTTTAAGGCCCGCCTACACCACATCGTTTTACCTGTCAGTTTAAGTCTTTTCAGTCAAAACGTATTAAGTAAAACTTTGTAATTTACGTTCTCAATAAATGTTGTTAGTTAATAAAATTGTTAAAAGTTATATACTTCTAATAAAAGTAGGTAAGTTATTATAATAATTATTTAACAACAAAAGCACCGGATACGCTACCAAAACACCTAAGTAGAAAATAAACGTTAAAATGCAAGAAAAATAATATATATTTGATATTAATTAAAATTTTTCACGTAATCAAGGGCGCGATTTTTAAATTCATTGTTGTCAGTCATGGACATAGTCGGCGCCGGGCTGACTAACTGGAATTTAAATTTCCCGCTGGGGATTCAGGTCAGCGAGCGTGCAGTGCGTGCACGCACGTAGGTGCAAGATTTTGGAGGCGCAAAATCGAAGGGTCAATCAGTACTTTGTAACAAAAAACCGATACGCTTTCTTGCCAATAAACAAATACTTAAACATACATCATAGAATAAAGTTTGATTAGCGTCTTTTTTGCGTTGGCCGCGCCGAATAAACAAGTCTAGGGCAATCTGTCGGCAACACATTGTTGCAACGCATTAATGCAACACATCTATTTATTCTTCATTTTATGGAAAGCACTGTTCATTAAAATGTTGTATCCTATGTTATAGGGCTGGTTTCTCTCTACATTTTCCTGTCTCACAATGTACCGTTTGTGTCGGGGAAGGGATCATAGTTTCATGGTTGTCGATTTTCGACAGAATTCAGTACATGTATATTATTTCGTATATTTTTCATTTTATTGATTTTATGGAAAGCACTGTTCATTAAAATGTTGTATCCTATGTTATAGGGCTTGTTTCTCTCTACAATTTCCTGTCTCACAATGTACCGTTTGTGTCGGGGAAGGGATCATAGTTTCATAGTTGTCGATTTTCGAAAGAAATCAGTACATGTATATTATTTCGTATATTTTTCATTTTGTTGATTTTATGGAAAGCACTGTTCATTAAAATGATGTATCCTATGTTATAGGGCTTGTTTCTCTCTACAATTTCCTGTCTCACAATGTACCGTTTGTGTCGGGGGAGGGATCATAGTTTCATAGTTGTCGATTTTCGAAAGAAATCAGTACATGTATATTATTTCGTATATTTTTCATTTTATTGATTTTATGGAAAGCACTGTTCATTAAAATGATGTATCCTATGTTATAGGGCTTGTTTCTCTCTACAATTTCCTGTCTCACAATGTACCGTTTGTGTCGGGGGAGGGATCATAGTTTCATGGTTGTCGATTTTCGACAGAAATCAGTACATGTATATTATTTCGTATATTTTTCATTTTATTGATTTTATGGAAAGCACTGTTCATTAAAATGATGTATCCTATGTTATAGGGCTTGTTTCTCTCTACAATTTCCTGTCTCACAATGTACCGTCTGTGTCGGGGGAGGGATCATAGTTTCATGGTTGTCGATTTTCGACAGAAATCAGTACATGTATATTATTTCGTATATTTTTCATTTTATTGATTTTATGGAAAGCACTGTTCATTAAAATGCTGTATCCTATGTTATAGGGCTTGTTTCTCTCTACAATTTCCTGTCTCACAATGTACCGTTTGTGTCGGGGAAGGGATCATAGTTTCATAGTTGTCGATTTTTGAAAGAAATCAGTACATGTATATTATTTCGTATATTTTTCATTTTATTGATTTTATGGAAAGCACTGTTCATTAAAATGATGTATCCTATGTTATAGGGCTTGTTTCTTTCTACAATTTCCTGTCTCACAATGTACCGTTTGTGTCGGGGGAGGGATCATAGTTTCATAGTTGTCGATTTTCGAAAGAAATCAGTACATGTATATTATTTCGTATATTTTTCATTTTATTGATTTTATGGAAAGCACTGTTCATTAAAATGATGTATCCTATGTTATAGGGCTTGTTTCTCTCTACAATTTTCTGTCTCACAATGTACCGTTTGTGTCCAGGAAGAGTTCATAGTTTCATAGTCGTCGATTTTCGAAAGAAATCAGTACATGCATATTATTTCGAGTATAATATTCATAATAATTATATTATTAATATTATTTCAAAAACTGTCCCAGTTGTCGATTACGCCGGCTTATATACTTTATTGACTGCTTCTCGAACCTTCTACAATTCTCGGAGAGCGTTCTACTTCATACTGGACAATTCCATTGTCTGATTCGCTTACTTGTCGACTTGATTAAGAGATGGCGCCTAAAAATGTATTTTTCTTTCTGGCGGATGCGCCATTTTTCTTGACACGTTGCGGTTGTGTAGGCAACCAGTAATACATTTTAGCGCTACAAGATTCGTCTCTTCACTAGACACAATGTTATAATGGATAAAAGCAGTGTTTCCTCCATGGTATTTACTAAAAACTGATCTAAAACCGCAGGTAAAACATTCAGTGTGTACTCAAGTCTTTAATCCGTCTTACCTGACCCTTCTTACTAACAGATAAAATATCTAGACGGAGCTAAGACGACTGACTAACTGACAGGCAAAACGTAAATTAAAACGTTATGTGTAGATAGGCCTTTACAGATAAAACGAAATCATTATTAAGCTTTATTGATAGACCGATATACCAAAACATTTATTTTTAGTAAAATATCATTCTCCATTTATATCTCAACCCTTTCATCTCATTTTCACCACTTAATTAACCAAATGGTACGAAATGACGGTCTTTGAGGTTTCCAAAAGACCTATTCGGATTAATTTGCAATACCCAATGCCATCAGGAATCATTAGAATGCTGCTCAGTTTTAGATCCCAACTAATTGTTCATTTGCCACGACAGTTTCCAAATGTTAATTTGTTTAATTTCTCTTATTGATTCTTCACCGGCAATCGTTATGGCAAAGGATTTAGTTAATAACATGATTTCAAGGCTGTCGTTTATTCTATCATGACATTTTTCAGTAGGCATTATTTTTTGTTACCATTCGAAATGGGAATTGTTTATTTGAAAACATTTTTATGAGGAAACGTGATTAATCAGTATGTCAGTCGCTTAAGGATTTTATATATTAGTATAGATTAGTTGGTGAATGCAGTGTGCATTCACCACTTATTAGAATAGTTAAGGTGCGTATTCATTATCCGCAAGAACGAACGAACGAACGAATGTTCGCTAGTGGTATGGACGGGGACCGCACGATAGAACCGCACGAGAAGACCGCACGCATTTCTTCATTCGCGCGCCAGTTCAAATCGTCAAGATATTGTTATAAACCTGTTTTTTTTTGTTTATATACCGTCATTGAATTATCGCTAAGCAAGTTACTATGGAGCAGTGCATAAGGAGTCGGGCTAGGAAGCGAGAGACCGGAGTTCGAATCTCGGCCGGAACATCACTTTTTATTTTTTTTAAATACTGTTGTATTCTATAGTTTATTTTTTGTAGTATAAGAAAAAGAACTATTTATTCTGTTATTTTTAATCTCCGTTATTAATATAAATTGATTGTTAGTACAATACCTCATTTAATATAAAATAATATTCTACTTTTTGAAATGTATCGGGCCCTAATTGTACCTAAAAGTAATATATTTTTAGTGATATACCATATTGTAAACTATTTAATATTTTAGTCACTTAAAAAGTTAATTTGCATTGAATAATTGCCTACCATTAAAGGAAATTTGAGCTATATAATCCTTGATGGGCATATTCTGGGTATGCAAATACTTCCTTTAAATTTTGGGTGTCGTTCAACCGATTTATTCTCAAAACCAGAAACTTCTACATATAAAAAGAAGCAGAGGTCACTAATTATAATAAACTTCACCCTTGGTATTACTTCCACTAATTATAATAAACTTCACCCTTAGAATTACTTCTATCACAATTACAATACGTTCATCTGCATTGGCATTTTCTACTTTTCGATGGGAAACAATAAACTTCCCAATATTTTTTAAATGATGTAACAATTCCTCTTGTGGTTACTTTTCCATAGATATCCTCAACTCTGTCCTCATGTGAATTCAGAGGCAATAAAAATGAAAATTATTTACCATAAACATCGCAAACTAAAAACCGAATAAACAATTTTATACCGAATATAGAAATAAATTTAGTATTTTTACCTATTATCGTCCAAATCCATGTTAATATATAATTATTATTCTTAAATATATTTTTGGAACTGCTGGTTTTAGTAATTATTAAATTAAACGAACTAAAAAGTCTTAAAAATAAAAAATTCTTAACCATAACCTCAAAAATGCAGATCTCCTGTCAACTTTCTTTATTTTTTATTTATTCCTCATTTTCCTAGTGACGTCACAGGTGGTATGCGCGAACTGAACGAAATTGGAGCCGCTATCGATCATACCGTGTATTCTTTGTACCATGACGTCTAAACGCCTTTGATGTACCGACTCGAAGCGGATGGTCGAGCGCACGAACGAACGAACGGCCGCATGCGTTCGGTCCCCGTCTAAATATACCGCACTTTCATTCGTTCGTTCGTTCGGATAATGAATACGCACCTTAAATCTGAAAGCGCACGCAGGCGAACGCCTTTGATGTACCGACTCGAAGCGGATGGTCGAGCGCACGACCGAACGAACGGCCGCATGCGTTCGGTCCCCGTCTAAATATACCGCACTTTCATTCGTTCGTTCGTTCGTTCGTTCGGATAATGAATACGCACCTTTAAATGCTCCAGATTTTATCTAGTCTGGTTTTTTTTATGGGGATATGTTAAAGGCAGTGTTTACAAAACTCGACCAACTATTGTCGACAACATGAGAGAACTTATTGTAGCTGCTTTTCGAGGTAGAACTCAACATATTCCTTTTAAAATGAAAAGATTTTTTGAAAAGACAATCATTTTATGTAATTACATATTATGCTGCCAAAATTTCATTTCGTTATAAAGTTATAAAGTACCGTTCTTCTTTGAGTTACCGCGTCAAATGAGAGGCGCCACCCTGTATAAAAGAGATCTTGTTTTTATGCTAAAACACAAAGTTGTCAATATTTTATCAAAAGAAAATTAGTAAAACATTCAATTAAACCCAACTTTTTATTAACTCCTTTATTTAATTTTATAATTTTGTAACGTCCTAGAATACAATTTGTCAATTTCAAGATATTGGTAATTTATTTACTCAATTACCTATAAATTATATTTTTAATACAAATTTTAGACCACATAAAGGCTTCAAGTGCTGGTAAACCGCTATTTAGAGCTTTTCATGTTCATCGTTGTGTAAAATGTAAGTTTTTGAAACTTAATCATCTAGCCAGATATGAAGAAAAATAGAAAAAAAACTTTTTTAATTCAGCAACGGAATTGGCTAACTTTGAGTCTCTTAGCAATTTAGAAAATGTAATTAACGGTTTGATTTTAGCTTCCCTTGAAAAACAAGAGCAGTAGGAGTAGACCTACTATTGCAGAAAATTAAAACAAAGTTTATTTTATGTTTTTGTAGGTTCTATAAAAATATGAAAAGTGTTAATAAATCAATACAACTAAATAAATATTTGAAGACAAAATTAGAAGTTCGCTGACCTCAAATAAAAGATTGTTGAATAAGGATTTTGAAAAATGTGTACTGTGGGATCAAGGAATTTCTAAAGCTAATAAGAAGAACATATAGGTATAATACGGTAGTGAAAAGCATAATAACTTACGGAAGCGAAGTATGGAGGGTTGAAAAGGAGAACAGAGAACATGTTATTATCCTAGATACATGCTAGATCCTAATTAATAAACTGCAGCACTATGGGTTCAGGGGATCATCTCTTGAATGGTTTAAGTCGTATCTGAGCAACAGAAGTCAACTTGTGAGGGTGGATACCACGATGTCTTCTAGCAAGCCAATAGAATGTGGAGTACCACAAGGCTCAGTATTAGGCCCTATTTTGTTTCTTCTTTTTATTAACGACATTGCTAACATAAACATCAGTGGCAAAATATGTCTTTTTGCGGACGACACTAGCTTCACTTAGAGCAACAAGGACATCACGGCACTTCATAGGATTATATCAAATGACTTAATCGCTATTAAATCTTGGTGCGATTCGAACCTCCTGAGTCTCAACATTTCTAAAACTAAAGCTTTGTCGTATAAAAACTCATTGCAGCCTTTTGTACTTAACAACACCACCATTGACGTCGAAAAATCTGTAAAATTCTTAGGGCTTGTTGTGGACAATTCTCTGAAATGGGACATAAATATCGAAGCTTTGTCGAAAAAATTGAGCTCTGCCTGTTTTGCATTAAGGTCTGTTTCTAAGGAGCTTAACTTGTCAGTGTTAGATGGCTAGAACTGTTTATTATGCACTTTTTGAGTCGCACCTCAGGTATGCCCTTCCATTCTGGGGTACGTGTTGTGCGACTCAATTTGACCGTATTTTCAAGCTCCAGAAGAGAACTGTTCGATATTCACTGGAACTAAACAGCTTAACTCATTGCCGGGGCTTTTTTAAAGAATTAAAAATATTGATTCTCCCTTCCTTATTTATATTTGAATCCATTTGCCTAATACGTAAACATGTATCAGCTTCTCAAGAAAGGCCATCTCACACTTATCCACTCAGGAACGCGGAGCAAGATCTTTATCTACCGACCCCACTCTCAGAGATAGTTAAAAGTTCAATATTATACAACTCGAAAAAAATGCACAATCACGTGCCATTTGAAATCAAATCCATAACATCATTTTTTTTTCATATCGCAAAGCATTGAACTCTTATTTACTAGACAAGGCTTTCTACGCCGTAAATGAATTATATTTTGAAAATCGAATTTGATCTTGTAAACACTGGTCTAATGTTTGCTATTGCTATATTTACTAATGACATCGAAATAGATTTATTTAGAGGTCATTGATATTTACTATAAACTAACTAAATATTTTTGAATATTATTTTTATTTTTTGTTCTTTGACATTGTAAACATTTATAAATGTTTATTTTAAGCTGTAAGACTGACAATATTATTTGTATAATATTTTGTATTATCTTTTGTTTGTTTGTTTGTGTACCTTGTTTTTTTACTTTGTTTGTTAGTTTACCTTTGTCTACAAATTGAAAAATTTTTTGACAATAAAGGCATTTATTTATTTATTTATTTATTAGCGACCGAAGTGGATTACTGGAGGAGATCTGCTGGAAAATCGAAAAGAGAACAAATAACCAACGACAGAGTAAGAGAGATGATGGGAGCAGAACACACAATTGCGGACGACATAAAAACAAAACAACTCATATGGTTTGGTCATGTGCAACGAATGCCCGATCACAGAATACCAAAACAAATTTTAGTGTGGACACCTCGAGGCAGATATAAAAGAGGAAGGCCGCGACGAAGCTGGAGGGAGGGTGTGGATCCCAAGTAGCATTTCCATGACTTGCGACCACATGTTTACTAAACACAACGTTGGATTAGTTACAAAAAATAGTTAGCTCCCTACCTTGGGTATTAAAATAAATTTAAACGTTTTTATAACGACGTTGGACTAGTACTACAGCAAAGTAGAAGCTTCTGCGACGTCGAATAAACGTTGTCTTGTAACCTTTTTTGCTTAAGTGATCTTTAGGTGATTCGGACAACGTAGTTACAACGTTGGACAATATAGAGTTTTCCGACGTCAGTTTCAGGACCTATTCCAACGTTATGCAAACGTCGTCTGTTTTACTAATTCCAACGTTGTTTAGATTTCCTTATTCTTACGTTGGTAGGACGTAGAGTCACTACCTTTTTGCAACTGTATTGAACCATAACCTTAAATCTTAAATTTTCAATTCATTGTTCTGTTCAGTCAGACAGTTCAGTGCTGTTTTTGTTTTTATAAAAAAAAAACTTAATTAAAATGGGACATAAGAAAGGTACATATAAAACTAAATTTAAATATACATCGACATATATTACCGACACTTCCTCGTTTATTTAGATTATAGAGGGCGGCACAAGCTAGACTCTAGAATGACTAAATTAGGCAATCTTGCGACTAGTATACTACCTGTTAAGGCCGAACTGCGACTTTATTAGTCCAGTATGCGACTACTCGAACTACTCCATCTTAATCTCCAAAACAACAAAGTTAAAGCCGCCATGTTGTTAAATAAGAAAATGTTTCGTTCTTAAAATAGCAATTCCTGCTTTTTGAATACATTAACTTGAAATATTTGACCCTAAAAAATACGCGGAAACAATTTTTTCGAATGCGAATAAATTATTCTCATTTTACTAAAAAAAAAATTCAAGAAAATTTTTAAAACTTCTTTAATTTCAAGGCCCATTAGTATTTTTTAAAGTAGAAACAATACATTTATCAATAAAGTTGTTTGCGTTTAACTTTTTACCTTGGGTAACGAGTTACAGAGTCGGTTAAAGTGTTTCAATAATTATGATCTTCAAACATCCTCCACACTTAAATACTTTTGTTTTGTTTTCCTTCACTGCCATCTGACATATGTCTCTAACTAAATTATAAATATAATATTTTTACTATAATTATCCCAATTTAGGATAAAACGCGACTTAGACGCCATATTAGTTTTGTATTTCTGTGAATTAGGATTTTAAACAACGTTGCAGTTTGTACTAAATTAGGCTTCTAGCCAACGTCGGTATCCAACGTCGTTTCGACCCAAAAATTATTCTCCAAACTAGTACAGACTAGGGTTGGCAAGAGGTTGTGACGACGTTGCGCCCCGACGTTTGGTCGCGTAACACAACGTTGTCCCGACGTCCAAATGCTGCTTGGGATAAAGAACTAGAAAATACAGAAATACCTGATGATCTCTTCTAAGTCTGCTTAAAATATTTATTAATATAAAAACTGAGGTACAGGGTCATCCCTTATGTCTTGATACACCCGTGAGTCTGGCTTCGGTCCGGCAACTACACCCTTAGCGCACTCTGTCTTTTATTGGATGTTGATAGATATTTTATTTTTTTATTCTCGAACTGCTCCTAACTAAAAAATACAAAAAGAAAAAGTATTCAAATATCTAATTCTTGCCTATGTTTTGAAAAAATTGAATGAGCCGATTCTCAATTATTCGAGGTTGTGACTGCGCTAGGTGAAATAGTCACATTATATTATTTTTTTTGACCCGATACGTATTAATGTTTATAAAATTAATATAAATATTTATGTAGAAATTAATGCGTCTACTGTACCATTTGATACGTAGGTACATGTAAAGCGAACACTGAATTTTAACGATATAACTTTATGAATTGTTCAAAGATCTGCCCACACATTACAGTTTAATAATAGGCACAGCTTTAATCTCCTCTGCTATTGTGTAGGCATTTTTATTGTTGGCACAAATTCATTTCAATTTAGACTGATCTCTCAATAAAAAAGAGAGGAGGTGTTAACAATCTGACCTAAACAATATACAATGAAATTCTTTAGTACTGGGCTTAGACAGTTAGTTCCATTGCTAAACGAGATGTTTGGGCTAGCATAATACCAATCAATCAATTTATTTTACGCAATATTTTTCAATCGGTAGATAAGTACGAGGCATGTTTTTTAAGTAAGTACCGTTTTGGAATTAAAAAAAACGTGCAAAGATATCGCAATAATTTTATTTTTACATGAAAGCCTGTACCTTAATCTACTTTTCTACATAATTTCCGTGAATATTGAGGCACTTGTCATAACGTGGCACCAGTTTTTCAATACCCTCCTCATAAAATTCTGCCGCCTGACTGGTTAACCACTGTATCACAACTGTTTTGACTTCGTTATCGTCTTGAAGACGCTGACCGCCCAGGTGTTTCTTCAAGTGCAGGAATAAATGGTAGTCACTGGGCGCCAGATCAGGGCTGTATGGAGGATGATCTAGAGTTTCCCATTTAAAAAGATTTGATGAGATCTTTGGTCCGATTAGCCACATGTGGACGGGCATTGTCATGCAGCAAAACAATACCCTTTACCTCAACTTGCTACGTCTTTTTGTTTTGATTGCACGGCGCAGATTGTTCAATGTCTCACAATAAGATGCTGCATTGATTGTCTCATTACGAGGCAGAAACTCCACTAACAATACTCCTTTTCTGTCCCAAAAAACTGTGCACATGCTTTTCCGGGCAGAAATTGTTTGCTTAAACTTCACTGTTTTGGGTGATGATGAATGTCGCCATTCCATGGACTGTTGTTTCGATTCTGGTGTGACGTAGGCCACCCATGTTTCGTCACCAGTAACAATTTTGTCTAAAAAATCTTCACCTTCATTGTGGTACTGCTCAAGGAAAGTCAATGCACTGCCTAAACGTTGGGTTTTGTGCAAATCCGTTAACATTTTCGGAACCCAAGGTGAACACAATTTCCGGTAATTCAAGTTCTCGGTCACAATGCGATACAAAACACTCTGAGAACATTGAGGAAAGTAGTCGCACAATGATGAAATTGTAAAGCGTCTGTCTTCTTTCACCTTTTCGTCCACTTTCTGCACCAAATCTTCATTAACGACCGAAAGACGCCCACTCCGTTCTTCATCATGCACATTTGTGCGGCCATTTTTAAATGCTCTCACCCATTTCCTTACCATTCCATCACTCATAATGTTTTGTTCGTAAACTTCACAGATCTCACGATGAATATCGATCGGTTTTACGCCTTTAGCACTAAGAAATCGTATGACAGCCCGTACTTCACAATCGGCGGGGCTCACGATTGTCGGAGGCATCTTAAACACTCAATAAACAACGTATACAATGAAGAATCAGACTGTACTGGCGTCTGTGCATAGACAAGAGATGTAGGTAAACAGCGCGCATGCGCGGAACGCCGACCGTAGCGCTGCGGCGGCGGAATCGCAAAACGGTACTTACTTAAAAAACATGCCTCGTATATTTTTATGTTTTTTTTTAATTTTCTCTAAAACGGTATGATTAACTAGTCAATAACTATTGTTGTCTATTAAAAATTATTATAGTTTATTGTGTTATATAAAAAATATAATTATGTTTTCTACATTTCAAGTAAAGACATAAAAACTTAAAAGTGTATGTATATTATGATTCTTCATCTTCAATTTTAACGCTCCTTTTTACATTCCTTTTGCTCCTTCCAGCAGCTTGCTTAGCCTCACTGGCCGCCTGCTCAGCTTTCTTGGCAGATTCCTTCGTTTTGGACAGCTCGGCTTTGGAAGCACGCAGTATCTTATTAAGTTCTTCCACTCTCGATTTAGCAGCTTCAACCAGTTCCTCTTTGTCTTGCAACTGTTGCTGAGACCCGTCCAGCGCCTGTTGAGAATTGGCCGCATTTCCTGGAACAAATCACAAAAATTTTTCGGTGAAATTCTGTTTAGAACTATTTTTTACCTGTATGTATTTGAATGAGCTGCAAAAGATACGGTTTTAAGCATGCGCATATACAATTGTTACCTTGAGCCAGTTGTAAGGTGGTTTGTAAGAGTTTCAGTTCTGTTTGGGCTTGCTGAGCCGCTTTGGTGGCAGCTTGGACGGTCATTTGGAGTTGTTGCAGGTTGGCTGATTCTTCATTGACGACAACTTCAGCTTCTTTTTCTTGTTCTTGAAGTCGTTCTACTAGTTCCTCCTTACCTTAATATTTAACAGGATTAAATACATTTTAGTGCGTTTATAAAAACTATGTCAATAATACAGAGCCATCAACAGTGACTGAAATAGGTGGCAATCTGTGAGGATTTTGGCATTACTGATTGGTAAGCTTTGTTCAGAATCAAATTATTGGAATTTAGTAGCTTTTTTTAGAGATTTGGTACATGACATAAATTAGGATTTATTGACGTGTTAATTGTTTTTGGACTCCTGTTTTACCGGAAATGGCTATAACCAAAGAATATCTTACTATAACTTTTGATTTTTAAATGGTACCTTCGGTATATTTTTACTTTATTCGATAGAAAATGAACACACTGAATAGAATGACATATCACAGGTCAATTTTTGACATTTACCTTAAAAAAATCGTATTTTAAATTTCAATCTTGAGTACCATGGCTGTTTTAAAAATTGGAAAAAAAAGAGCCTTGGAAAAATAGATTTGATCGTCTAATATTTTTCGTGTCTTGTCCTGATCAGTTAAAAGATGTCCAAATCGTATTTTTAATCACATCTCAATTTTTTTAAATGGAACAAGGGTGGCTCATTAACATATTTAGAAAAATCATTTTTTACAATTAGTTTGGTACCACACACTTGGTATTTCGAGTCAAATTGTCATTATGAATCGCATGTTACAATTTCAAATAAACCATATTTAAAAATGTCAAAAGTGGACATATGATGTGATTATTAAGTGTGATTATGATTATAGCGTTTTTTATAAACTATATTACATGTAGTTAATGTAGTTTATGTAGAGGGTGTAGTTTATGTAACCTATGTATGTAACTTTCAAATATCAAAGGTTTGAGGTGAGGTTTTAATAAGTTGAAGCTTTAATAACACATAATGTATGTAAGAAAACAGAAAAAATATGTCTTTAAATATAATATTTACATCATATTATCTCTATTACACCTCATACAAAGGAAAATTATTCATAATATCAATACATAGTTTATTAACGTAGTTTTCATGTAGTTAATGGGCGGGAAAAGACGTAGTTTTTGAAGAAAAACTACACGTAGTTAATCAGGTAAATTACGTCTTAGTTAACTTCTTCCGAACCCTGCTTGGAGCGATGTTGACAGCGCCTCCACAGAGCAGTGAAACGATAGCAGGGTTGCTGACTAGAGAACGTAAAAATTACGCCAAGCGCGCCAAATAAATTATCCGGCTTGAACGATAAGGAAGGGCGTTATCACTCCCCGCCCGGTGATGATACGCCAGACATCATATATTATATATGAAAGAACTAAAAACGTTACATGATGATTATGATATTATTATTAATTATGATGTGATTATTAATGACTCTATTAAGAGAGTCATTTTTTATCAAATAAAGTAAAAAGATAACGGGAGTGTAATTTAAAAATCAAAAGCTGTAGTCATTTCCGGTAAAAGATGAAGTGACCAAAAACAATTGAATACGTAAATTAATCCAAATTTATGTCATATACTAACATACCAAATTTCGTTTTTTTTATCTAAAAAATTAAAAAAGTTATAGGGGTAAACCAAAAGTGGTTTACTTTTTTAGATAGTTATTTTTTAGATTAGAGTTTTTGTAAAAAGGTGTGTAAAGAAGACTTTTCAATATACACGCGAGAGAAAAGAACGTACGCGAGAGAAAAGAACAGTACGATCAAAAAGAGGACTGTCCTCTGTAATAGAAAACGGTTGGCAACCCTGTGCAAAGACTTGCGCACACACTAAAAGAGACAATTTCAAAAAATCGACTCTCTTAAAATTTCTCCAGCTCTGAAAGTAAGAGCTGGTAATGTACGAGACAAAAGTGTTTCGGTTGAGGTTTATGATTAAAAATGGTTGTAGGTACCTGCTAAAGCGGCTTCAGCAGCTTTGGCTGCTTCAACAGCCTTTTCGGCCAGTTGTGTCTTAACTTGTCTAGCCGCTTGCTGTCCCGCCTGTTGCATAGCATCTTCCGCAGCCTTAGCTTCCTGAGCTGCTTTCTGTGCTATATTCGAAGCTTGCTGTCCGGGATTTTTTGTTTTAACCGATGTTTCCACATCGTCGCAATGCGAAGCAGCCGCTGCAAAAACGATTAAAAGAAAATATAACGTAAAACAATATTTCATGCCACGATGATTTCTCCACTGTCAAACCTCGTTTGTGACAGTTTTGATTTTGACGTGAATTCGAAAACAGATTCTTATTTGTTTATTTACGCAGGTACTTGTTTTTATCGAAGGTAATTGATACTTGAGCTGACAAGGTAATAATCCTAGTATGAAGTTTCTTTTTTCCCTTCAATGCAATTTAAGCGGAGACGGGTAATATAAAACTACACGGGGTTTAAGTTACGTTCAGTGCGACGGCGACGTTCTTTTAATATAGTTCGTTGACGAAATAACTGAAATTTTATATTACAGTTACTTTTTTGCGGTATTTTATACTTTTTCTGAGTTATAATTAAATAAAATTCTGTTCAGTTGTGTGATGTTTTATGGTATTCTTTATCCAATCAAAAATATAAAATGATATAGTAAAAATAAAAAAATAAAAAAAAATAGTAAAAATATTCCATGACCCACAAGCCTTGAATAAGAAGACCAAGGAATAGGAGCATATCAAAAATCTTAGGTCCACCGCGATGGGCCTCAAATATGGCCGACTTAGATTCCGGTTTATCAGTGCCGTTCTAATTTTATTTAAAAAATGTAAAACTATGATGTAGTGTAGACGTGGGGTAGACTCAATAATTTTTTTTTATTTTATGTTGTGAATAAATGTTGGTAGTTATTAAAATTGTTATAAAAATATAAAATTCTAATAAAAATAGATAAGTTATAATAATTATTTATAACCATAAACATCCGATACGCTACTGAAGCAGGTAAGTCAAATTGACGTATCTAAATTCTTTGACAAGTAGTAAATAAAAGCAAAAATGCAAGAAAAAATATATAATTAGTTAATTTAAGTGAATTTCACAAATGATCGGTTTACTACAAGTATGTATATTATATGAGAGGTCGAAAGTAAGAGTGGGATAAAATTTTGTTCAAAGCAAAAGTGGGTTTAAATTTTCTCTAAGATCAAAAATAGCATATACATCACAACTTTGGGCAAAAGTGAATCGAATATTAATCAGCGCAAAAATGGTTCGACAAAATATTCAGGGCAAAAAAGCTATAAAATATTAACCCGTTTTTTGCGCTAAGAAAATAATACGTAGATTCGATAGACGATAAGAAAATGGTTCTTTTTACCTCTGCGCGCTGCCGTATTTATGTACTATCGAAGGGACGTTTTATAATACTATTGAGTATTGAGTGCTGTTTCACATGGAGCGGACGTGCGGACCATCGTGGACCATTGTGTGTATTTTTAAGAATTGACGGAGTACTTTCACCTGTAGATCGCCCATTGGTTGAACAAGTACCATGAGTATTGAATGTATGAATACTTTCACATAGGCGCGGATGATCCGTCGAAGCAAGGGATCGACGGATGGCTGTTGGACGAAATCATACGGGCGGACCATCCGCGCCCATGTCAAAATACTCATACAAGCTCATAGTACCTCTTCAATAAACGGACGGTCCGCGCGGACGCCGGACGGCCCGCTCCATGTGAAACGGCACAACAGGGACGATCAGCGCGGACGGTTTGAGCGAATGCTCCGCTGTGTAAAACTGCACTTCATACTAAATTTTATTTCGTGTTTTTGCACTCTATTTTAGTGTGTTGTTTATCTTTCTTGTCTATGGTGTTGTTCAGTATGGCAAAGCATCTCTAGCAGAGCTGCAAGCTCACAGAAAACTTAAGTCTTTTTTTGACTTAAATCATTTTAGTGACTTAAGTCATTTGATTTTAAGTCGATAAATCAAATGACTTAAGTCATTTCATTTATTTCGAAAGATGACTTAAAAATACTTAAATCTTTTTTTAACGACTTAAGTTATTTTAAAAAGATTTAAATCTTTTAAAAGATACAATATGACCGAAAAAAGAACGGCGTCAGCGATGACTATGAAATGAAGTTCGCTGTCATTTTATATGTAAAATTATATGGGGAATGTCATTGATGTTTATTTCAAGCCAACTGGATGCCGTTTTTTTTTATCATACGGTATATACCTATTGATATAGTAATTATTTATATTTTTTGCTTCACACTGCTGTACTGCTGTTTATATAATTTTTGTGTTTCACACATTTTTATACCTATAAGATAATGAGTTTGATATTACAAAACACAGTATTTTAGTTATAGGAAAATATAAAAGCCTAACGGCTCGGAAATTTTCAAAAGTGAAGAATATAATTATACAAAAATTATTTCCATTTTCTAGATGTGCACTTCCGAATATAACTTGTTTAGTTTATATCTGGTCGGCACCTTTTGACTTCGGCACGCGCTTTGATATCACACACGGACCGCCGCACACTGGTTCGCTCTTATGGACGTACGTGGCCAAAACCTGTATTTTATTATATCAGTGAAAACGAATGTATCAGTTAATATTTTTTACTAAATCTATAAATATTTAGGCGTTTGGAGTTGCCTAATATATAAAAAAAGTTCTTTATCATTAGGCGTTTTCAGTGATGATGGTTCATTAGAATTTAAAAGTATTATTTATTTACCAATAATTACAAGGGTATTACTTTATAAAGGTATTTAACAAAAATTGAAAAAAAAAACAGATTGAAGAATGGTTAGAACATAACCGGTATATAGTTCATAAGCTAATAAATAGATAGATACAGAGTGGCGTATTAGTGTGAGAAAGTCCAATATCATCGTTGTAGACGAAAATATGAAAAAAAGTATTATATAGATATTTGCATGGTTTATAACAGTGCATATCCTAAAAATATTTTGTTATATACAGGGTATCAAAAAAAGTAATGATAAAGCGTTGTCTTTTTTAAATCACAGCTCCCATTTTTCTGTACATAATTCGATTCAGCATAAAATTGTGCATATAGGACACTATTTTTATTTGGAAAACTATGCGGTGTTGCCATGCTATTTCTTCTTTATTAAAATTTTGGTTAATAATAGTAGGTACCTACATATATCCGAAAATTGGTTAAAACCTGAAGTTAATTTATATTTGTTAATATCTAGTACTATACTATGTTAATACCCTGAACTTTACCAATATTTTCTTAACACCAAAGAAACGAGAATAAATTTGTGAAGAAAAACTCACATTAATGTGTGCCGGTTATTTTTTTATGGCGTGGCTAACAATGTAATATTTAAAATACTCTATTTCAATTTTTTAAATGCACATTTCTTAGCCATGCAACATTTATATAAAACTTTTGTTTACGAAGACAATTTATGCTGAATAGCAGATATTAGCAGCTAATTTGACATGGTTCTTAAAAAAGACATTATGAAGTTTCATTTAAGTTAAAAACAATCACTTAGTTCAGCTTCGATATCCTTGATTTAGTTATGTATAAAAATATATTTCAAAGGTACAATATATTTGATATTTTGAAATGGTTAGTATTTTTTTTTTTCATTTTATTTATCAAAAACTGATATTATATGAGGGAAGTATACGTGCAGTATAGTCTAATTATAATATGCACTATTTTATATTATTTTGAAAAAACACTAAGCGAGTAATTTATTCATTGTCGATACAAAATAGTTAAATGCTTTTTAGACTATTGTATATAAAATGTTATTACATAGGTGCTCTAAAGTGCATTTTTCCAAAATATATTTTTATAACAAACCTTTCATGTTTTTAAATATAGATTATAAAATATTTGATCATATATGATCAAAATAATTTTTTTCGATATATTGAGTTTTGGCCAAATTTTTATAAGGGAGGGAACTACTGTGCGCCGCCGCCGATGCCATTTGAAGAAAAATATATTTCATAGAAAAATTAAATTACTCCCTCTTTTTATGCGATTTTTCGAAAAGAAAATGCGGACTGGGACCACATACGTATTTGCATTGATTGTGTCCGCACGTGTAATACGGAAGAATATAATATTTTTATACTTTTTATGGGGCGGAGTCACACAGCCCCCCCCCCCCCCCCCCAGTTACAACGTTGTAAAAATCAATTCATAGAACTGATTTTATGCCCTTAGTAATTTAAATACACTAAAAAGAAAAAAAAAATTCTTTAAAATTTTTATTATGAACTTTTATAACGTCATTACATAATTTTATATTATATAAAAGCTTGTAGCGAGATTTGAGTGTACAGTTGTACGACAACTTTATCTTGTAATTCCTTTTCTAGTGGTGTATCATAAGACAAACTTTCAAAATGAGACAGGGTAGACACAGGTTTTAGATTGTCATGTATATTGTATATACTTAAAGTAAAGTTGTCGTACCAGGCCTTTTTATGAGTGCAACTGTACACTCAAATCTCGCGACAAGATTTAATATAATATTAAAATTATGTAATGACGTTATAAAGTTCATAATAAAAATTTTAAAGAAAAAGTTTTTTTTTTCTTTTTTGTGTATTTAAATAAAAGCTTGTTTTTAAAAAAGTTCTTTTTCTTAAAATTTATTTTTTACTTTTTAGTTATGCCTGGTTTTTCTTAAATAACTTTCTATGGGCATCCTAATAATATGTATATCGATTTTCATTAACAAAGGAGAACTTAAAAAAAAACGACAGCTGTCAAATTTGACAGTTCAAATGTGAGACAAATAAAACGAAAACCGACTATGGGGTAGGGGGCATCCAATATATCGATTTTTATCAAAATCGGACAACTTTGAAATTTTGGACAGCTGTCAATTCTGACAGCTGAATTTTTTTTTCTTCTTTCATTTTAGCCCATGGCCATCCTATATATATATATATATATATATATATATATATATATATATATATATATATATATATATATATATATATATTATGTCGATTTTTATCAAAATCGGTTCACTCTCGAAATTTTGACATGTCATTAAACTGTCATTTTTTCAAGATAGCCGCCCACATATTTTTTTTTTCATATGTATATACCCACAATATACCTATATTATAATAAATTTTTTATAATAGAATTTAAAAATCAAAAACCTCAAAATGGCGCCATTTTGGCCGCCATTTTAACAGCTGTCAAAATTCTGGTCATGCCTTGTAAAAAAAATGTATAATTTCTACAATCAAAGGAAGTGGTTCTAATTTAGCTTACAAGATTTGCCCCTGAACAAACATACATACAAAGCAAGTTAAATAAAAGCTTATAAAAAGTTGATTTTTACACTACTTGTTGCATATGGTGCAAATGTTATTTTTGTATAGAAAAACTAGAGGAACATGAATAAACTGACTGGCAAATACGCAAACAGATTTTTTTATCTAATATTAATTTAACGATTTTTCTTCGGACAAAAAAGGAATATTTTTAATCTTAGAGTAAAAGTGGCATATAATTATAACCCATTTTTACGGTAAAGTTTCTTTCTCTCATTTTTGCTCTCATTGCTACTTAAACCGCTTTTGCCCTCTGAAAAACGCAAACCGTTTTTGCCGAGAGTAAAATTTTAACCCACTTTTGCTATCAGCCTCTCATATAGTCACTTACTAGCGAAAAGTTGTTCCATTATTTCACTCGATTTTTGTCGAGATCTACCGCACGCTACACAACCAACTATTTTAGAGTCTTTTTCGATAAATCGCGATAGTGTCACTGTTAATTTAAGTTCTGCCACAATTTCCATCTAGATTTACTAGCTTTATACAACTATCAGTAGTAGAATAAATAATAAATAACATAAAATAAGCTCCGTAAAAACTGACAAATCGACAAAATTTCAAATCAAATTCAAATATGTCAAATGAATCGTCAAACAGAACTGTCAAGGATCCCCACCCTAGAGTCCTTTTTCCGCCCACCATGCATGAATACATGGATAGCATTATGCTCCTTCCTTAGTCTTCTTATTCAAAGCTCACAAGGCACTACAAAATGTGAGGTCTCATGTAAAACAATGTAAGATATTTTATTTAGCGTGGAAGCACCTTTTCAACTAAACTTTTATGTTTTGATTGATTTGGTTTCAACTTTTTTGTGTGCCGCCCTCCCCTCAGGCTGCTGAGCATTCCCCAAATAAATCTTGAATTTTGACTGAACGATGACTCTTGGCTAAATATTAATTTTTATTTGCTTGTGATGTATTAAACATTATTTTTTCCATTTTTACTTAGTTAATTGTAAAATCGCTATTTTTGGGGCTTACTCAACCGGGTCTCCCAATGCAAATTCAGTTCAAATATCCCTTAGGTGGTCATTGGCAAGCACTCTCTCATTGTACATGAAAATAACAAAACAAACATTTACTGATCTGGATAAAATTGATAGTTAAACAGTAAGACTCATCCGGAGGTACTCTGCCCCCTAGCCACCGACATCACTGACATTCTATTCAATATATCACATTTCATATCTTCCATCTAATTCAAATATTATTCGGATCTATTGGTTAATTATCTTCAACAACTAGCTAGTGTCACCTAGTGAAATAGTATAGGGGCTTTCGATGGGGCTAATTGGGGTCCTCACGCAACGCCCCAGCGATGTCAATCGAGAAGCGAGAGAGACCTCAAACTCTCAAGACCATCCTCGAAGGAACGACGTCACAAGAGGTTTTCTACTCCCATAGTCAAAAGACTCGCTACTTCCAAATGTCAGCTCTGTGACAAAACACAACACTACAGCCGGCCGGCTCGTCTACTACTGACTCGCCGACAAGCTAAGCCTCCTCTTACATCACAATTTTACCAGATCACAAATATTTACATCGCTTGCCAATGAATCATACTATTTTCTCTAATCGACTTTCAAATAGAGTGTTTTAGCATTACTAGATAAATAAATAGAGAGTTTCTGAAGGAAAGCATATTCTTTATTAGAATAGTGAATAAATAAAAGCATTATTATAATAAACTTATTTTCCAAGTTTTACATAATATTATTTTTCTGTGTTCAAAAAATATTATGTGTTTGTTTTTATTTTTTTTACAAAATTTGTAGAGGTATTTAAATAAGCCACTGGGACACGGGTTCATATAACCAAGTTTATCAAATTTATTGATAGAGAAATTCTTGTAAACGTTTTATTCAAAAAATGTATTCATTTTTAATATTATTCTTCATTTAAAAAAAAATCCCTTGCCCCCCTTGTTTCAACCCTAGGCCCCCCAGGATGAATTGCTAGTTACGCTAATCGTGATTCACCGTTTTCTTTTAAATTTTGACTGCTCTGAATATTTCTATTTTAAAATTTATTGTCAAATTTCAGTCAGCTACTGTATCGATCGGGTCTGATTTTAATCTATACTAATATATAAAATCCTTAAGTGACTGACATACTGATTAATCACGATCCTGCTCAAACCACTCAACGTAAGAAGCTCAATTTTGGCATACAGGTTGATTCTAGGGTGTAGAGCAGTAGTTCCCAAACTTATTTTTCTCGTGGATTCCAGTTCCAAGAGGGTGAAATCACCCCTTAAATATTACAATATTTTTTATTTAAAAAACGGTCAAGTTTTCGAAAAAACGCTTAAACAAGTATATTTTATTTTGTTTTTTTACATATTTCAAGATTTTTTAAAAATGTATACAGGGTGTTTCGAAAAATCTGGTCATTGATTAATCACGATCCTGCTTAAAGCGCTTGACGTAAAAAGCTGATTTTTGGAAAACAGATTGACTTTAGGGTGTAAAGGTTCGATAAGAAAAGATTTTTCGAAACTCGAATTCTAAGGGGGTGAAACTATCCCTCAAATATTAAAATATATTTTATTTAAAAACCGGTGAGTTTTTCGGAAAAAACTCTTAAACAGGTATATTTTATTTTGTTGTTTTACATATTTTAAGATTTTTTATAAATTTATACAGGGTGTTTCATAAAATATGACCATTGAGTAATCACGATTCTGCTTAAACTGCTTGACGTTTAAAGCTGATTTTTGGCAAACGGATTGACTGTGGGGTGTAGAGGTTCGATAAGGAGGGGTTTCTCGAATCTCAAATTGAAAGAGGGTGAAAACGCCCCTCAAATATTACAATAGTTGTTATTTAAAAACGGTTAGTCTTTCGGGAAAACGCTTGGACAAGCATAATTTATTTGGTTTTTTTTACATATTTTGAAATTCAAAAAAAAATCATACAGGGTGTAATTTCTTAACCACGATTCTGCTTAAACTGCTTGACGTAAAAAGCTTATTTTTGGCAAACGGATTTTCGAAAGTCAAATTCCACGAGATGAAACTACCCTCAAATATTACCAAGTTATATAATAATATCGCCATATTGTTTTTTCTCATGCTGACATAAATGTGAGAAAATTTTATCCAGTTTGTATGTTAATGGAAATCGTTGCTTTGCTTTATCATCACCATTACAAATGATTAATTCGACGCGAACGAAGTCGCTGGTACACGCTAGTATACCTATAGACGATTTTAGTTTTATAATTTTGTTTGCTCTTATTACCTATCTACTTATATTATTTTTAAAGATATTTTACTCGTGAAAACAAGGAGGATGACTCATGAAAGGCAACTATAAATTCAATCAAAAAATAGATAAAACTCTCGATAAAACTTCAAAAACATCAAACTTTTAAGGTGCCCGTTTTTCGTGCCGGTGAGTGTAGTTTAGTGATGAGCCAAACCGTGATTTTGTATTATCTGTGACTCTTAACTGTGACTGCGACTTTATGATTATGAATCCGAAAGCACAATCACGGCTAAAATATAAGATACGATACGAATGATACGATTCTGTTGTTGTTGTTATACTAATTTTTATTTGTCCTTTATCCAAGGCCGCTGAAATAGAAAACACTAAACAGTGGGTAAAAGGTATATTAAAAAATAAAAATAAAACAATTTTTTTATTAAAAGAAACCAACGGGAAAAGAATAAAATATGCAATATGCCCATAACCATAACGAACGAAACTTAACAACACGAGATAAGTAATACATTAAACAACAAATATTTTCCTTTGTTTTAAAATAAACGAAATATATAAAAAATGAAGTGTCTAAAAAAAATAAACAGTATAAAGGTAAAACTTTATGTTTGGCTTTAAAAAAATCTGCTAAACTAAAAAGGAAACAAACCGATTCGTAGTGATAAAAAATAGTAATAAAATATAAAATACATAAAAAATTAAATTACTTCTAACAGTCACTGTCTTTAGATCACTTTGTCAGATATCTATCCTATGAGACGTACGTGGTGACTCGTGACCACAAAACACATACACAAGAAGAAGTGCGAGCGCCTTGCTAAATATTGGAAAGTGAAATTGACGTTTAAATTTGACACTGTTGACAAGTCTACTGCTACTAGCACCCCCAATTTCGCTTGTAGGAACTACGGACTAAATTGTCACGCATGGCGGGAAGTTTAAAAAAATAAAAATTTTTATTTTTTCATTTATTTCTAATTATGACATACACAAAAACACAAAAAATACACCATTTTTTAAAAATATGTTTAATATCAATATCAAATATACAACAGAAATTAATTTCACCACAATAAATTAATAAAATTAAAAGAATAATGTTACAAGTAGATCAAGAGACAAAATTAATTATAACAAAACTGAAAAAAATGTCGTCATAGATGGCTTAGAACTCATATCTTCTCTGATATCTGTCAGGGTATTGTTGAGAGTGTCATATTTTTGCTCGAAGTTTTCAGGTCGAACAAAAAGATGACATTTACAACAATACTTTGCTGTAGCTTTCACAAATATCAGAAAGAGTACATACAGGTATTGCCTCTCTTTTCCTCTGGGATGCTTTATATCTGTTGTTCTTTGTTTATCTATATTTCTCAGAGCATAATGCCGAACACGACTACAGTATATAATAATTTCAATATCCGAAGTGGAAAGAAAAAAGATCACCTTTCTGTTTTGTACTATGGTCCCTTTCTTCCGATGGCTCATCTCGTTGATATTTAGGAAGGATGAATAGGAAGGAAAATATAAAATTCAGTTTGATTTGATGATCCTTTTCTGTCACCTAAAATCAGGAGAACGACAATGAGCATGTTAAGATGAAAAAAAAATTATCAACACTTACCTACACGTTAGTCCGAGGAGTTTTATTAAAAACCTATATTTGCCTAAATAATTTATGTATTTAAATTTGCAAAGCAAAATGCAGCGTGTAAACAAAAGAAATAAAATGGCGACAAGTCAACGTCAACGACCCGACAAGGAGAAAAGTGGTGTTCGAATAACAAATTATGGGTTACAAAAATTGTTTTTGTCTCCTTTCAACGCACACTTTAGAAAGAAAAAGAGATGAACTGGAATACTGAAAGAACGTCAAGGTTTTATCTGTCACTCTTGTCAATAATTTATCGGTAAGGAAGATTCCTAGAAAATCGCTTGTAGTCAAGTTTCCAACCATTGCCAGTTCTCCCATAAGAAGTGTCATCCACCTGCTCGTGACTGTGAACTGAGTCACGACCGGCGCCATCGGCAGCTGCGTTCGCGACGCGCGACGTCCCGCTCTGTGAAGTATTTTCTCGTTACCAGAGAAATCACAATTAACTGTAATCGTCACGCTTTAGCAAGTCACCGTTTATTTTCAAATCAGTCACAGGCCGTGACTGTGATTATAGAATATCAGTGACAAAGTCACAGTTACCGATATTTCACTCATCACTAGTAGTTTAACCTTCAATTGTCATTTGCGTTGCTGGTCAATCGAAAATTGCGTACAAATAGTTCGGTCCGCTGGAGGTGCCTCATTAATAACACCGCTTTAACAAAATGAAGCTAAAATAGCAGGGAGCTAATTAAGCACCTAATTTCAGCGCCGATATTAAGCCGCGAATATTATTTAACCCAGGCGCGGCGCAAAACGAAATTTTAATTAGCTGCTCAAGGGAGGGAAAAACAATCTCGAATAGGGCTGATGAGATTTTTGGGCCACGGCGTATTAATTTAGCAGTTTTTATTATAATAACTGATGCCAGCACCATATTACGGAATATAATTTTACCTGCTTGTATTTTTTAAATTTTAACATTTTGTGATACTCCATATTAATTAATAAAATTGGTTTAAGTAAGATCAGTGTGCTGTATCGTAGGTATATTCCACTAATATTAATTGTTAATTTCAGATGATAATTAGCGTTTGGAATTACGGAGCAAAGACGGAAGTTCCTGTAACGCCGGAAACAACGGTTGCAGATATTATTGAATGCTGCAGAGATCCTAGTGAGGAAATTTGCAACTTGGTTTGCCCAGAAAACAAAGGTATTATTGTCTTACGCATATCTGTTCCCTAGAATATAATAATGTACACACCTATCTTACGAGAGTTGGTAAACTGCATACATAATTCATTTTAAATAAACAGGGTAGTTGTGAACATCTGTTTTAACGGAATACCGAAGTTATACGAAATCTTAGAAATTTGATGTGTTCTTTAGGGCGACAAATATTTTATTTCTTCAAAAATGTCGTATGGGTATTTCGCCACTCGCACTGTAAGAAAATCTACAATAAAAAAAGTTATTTTTTGTAAACAACGGTGATCACCTTAGTAATAATAAAATAGAAAACAAATTTCTTGCAGTATAGGTATATAATAAAATTATATAAGGATTCTTGCCACTTAACTGCTTATATAGAAATTTAATTCTACGCTGTGTTTGTCATAATGCGGATCAGCCTGCTCTCACTACCGGTTTTGGAGCCCTACTCCATCATCAGGTGAGCTTGGGCAGATCCACAAATGACAACCACAGCGCAGAGATAGTTAACTCCGAGTTGTCGGAAAGTGTCGGTTAGATATTAAGTCCCGAACGGGAGATAGCGGCCTGCGTGCAATGGTAGAACTTTCGTACCACCGGGGCGCAACTATCGATAGTAAAAGGATGGTAAAAGGCTTTTTTTCAGGCAAGCCAAATTATAAAATAGAAAACAAATTTCTTGCAGTATAGGTATATAATAAAATTATATAAGGATTCTTGCCACTTAACTGCTTATATAGAAATTTAATTCTACGCTGTGTTTGTCATAATGCGGATCAGCCTGCTCTCACTACCGGTTTCGGAGCCCTACTCCATCATCAGGTGAGCTTGGGCAGATCCACAAAATGACAACCACAGCGCAGAGATAGTTAATTCCGAGTTGTCGGAAAGTGTCGGTTAGATATTAAGTCCCGAACGGGAGATAGCGGCCTGTGTGCAATGGTAGTACTTTCGTACCACCGGGGCACTATCGATAGTAAAAGGATGGTAAAAGGCTTTTTTTCAGGCAAGCCAAATTATAAAATAGAAAACAAATTTCTTGCAGTATAGGTATATAATAAAATTATATAAGGATTCTTGCCACTTAACTGCTTATATAGAAATTTAATTCTACGCTGTGTTTGTCATAATGCGGATCAACCTGCTCTCACTACCGGTTTCGGAGCCCTACTCCATCATCAGGTGAGCTTGGGCAGATCCACAAAATGACAACGACAGCGCAGAGATAGTTAATTCCGAGTTGTCGGAAAGTGTCGGTTAGATATTAAGTCCCGAACGGGAGATAGCGGCCTGCGTGCAATGGTAGAACTTTCGTACCACCGGGGCGCAACTATCGATAGTAAAAGGATGGTAAAAGGCTTTTTTTTAGGCAAGCCAAATTATAAAATAGAAAACAAATTTCTTGCAGTATAGGTATATAATAAAATTATATAAGGATTCTTGCCACTTAACTGCTAATATAGAAATTTAATTCTACGCTGTGTTTGTCGGTGGTACGAAAGTACTACCATTGCACGCAGGCCGCTATCTCCCGTTCGGGACTTAATATCTAACCGACACTTTCCGACAACTCGGAATTAACTATCTCTGTGCTGTGGTTGTCATTTTGTGGATCTGCCCAAGCTCACCTGATGATGGAGTAGGGCTCCGAAACCGGTAGTGAGAGCAGGTTCATCCGCATTATGACAAACACAGCGTAGAATTAAATTTCTATATAAGCAGTTAAGTGGCAAGAATCCTTATATAATTTTATTACTTAGTAATAATAATAACATAGAATAATAAGCAATTGTTAAGTTTAATTTGATACTTGATATAATGACATTTTAACAGAACGTCAGGGGTTGTATATGCAACGGTTCTAATAGACGTATAATTGTATACATTGTATATAATATAGTATACAATTGTATACATTGTATATAAAAAAACTAAACTGTTCTTGAACAAGACCAAGTATACAGAAGCGTAAAAAGGCTTTAACCCCTACAAGTGTGCTAATTTCTGCATTAACCGTAGATGGAGCTAAAAGCTAAAAGCAAATTATTGTTATATACGTATAAAACAAAAATAGTTTACAGAATCGTAAATAGGTCTTAATCCTTGTAGAATTTAGAATGAGTAAGAGGGGGGGAGGGGGTTAATCACTGCGACCTTAAAGATCTATTGTGTGTGCCCTCCTTCCTTGAGTCATTACACAGTCTATAACCCCTGTTGTAGAGGGGACAGGGTATTTCCCATCCTCCTCTGACAACAGTTCTTCCTCCGAGGCTACCTACCACGGCCCTTCACTGTCGAGGAGCTTGCCTCCGGCTGAGGATCCCGTGAGATGGAGGCTGGAGGATCTGTCTCCATTTTCTCCACCTCTTTAACTTGGTCTCTCCTTAGACCTGATACCGGTGTTGTCCCATATCTATAATAGAGGCTATGCCCCTCTTTCTCTATTGCCTCCTTGGATTTGAGGTCAATTCCTATTGTGACGACCTGACCATGACCCTCCTCCCTCGAGTTGATGACTCGCCAACTCCATGTCCTTACATTGAAGTTCTGATAAGGCTCTGACCCTGGATAAGGCTCAGCAGGTAGGTGGTGCCTTTCCCCTTGCGCCTCGGCAGAAAGACCGTGATGGCAGCCCCTTTAGGGATGTTTTCTCACTTCACTGCAACTAGTTCCGGTCCTTGCCAATTTTTAAGCTCAGGTGCGATTTTCACCAACCAATTCGCTGATTCTTGAGATACACAATCTATGAAAGTCATGCCCACCCGAAAGTGTATCCCCGCAACATTCAGCTGACCCACATTTTGTAGATCGTTGTGTTGCGATCCTATCGCCACTCCTTCGTCCAGTACAGACGTTTGCTGGTCGGTGGTCAGAGCAACTTCTGGGGGAAATCCTTTGGCAACACCGCCATTTTCACTTGTCTAGCAATAGCGGCAAAGCTGGTGATACGTCCCTGCTTGCCTCCCGGTGTTGGACGGCTTTCCATCCTGGCTTTTTTCTCTCCATGTTTTCTCTCCCTGTCGGAGAAGAGGTGAGAGGTTCTCGCTCTCTTTGATGAAGATGAGTCAAGTTGTTTCTTGGTTTCTTTACTCTCTTTACTCCTTTCGGAGGAGTGGTTTCGCTTTTGCTTCTTCTGGAGCAAGTCCTTCGTGGAGCAGTCGGAGGTATCTCCGTGCTTCTGCTCTGCTAAGACCTACTCTCAGAGGATCGTCTAGCCCGCCTAGACGAAACGGTAGCTTGTGTCGCTTATTGGGTCTAGAGGTAGGCTCCCGAACCTTGCTGGAGAAGGTGGTAGCTTGTGTTCCACTTGTGTAGGATGATCCCAAGCAAGTGTAAGCCGCACCTCTTGTAGTTTCCTTTGGATTTGGTCCCTTGCAACTTTCATTTGTAATGTTCCCAGTGTCGCTAGGGAGCTTCCCCATAGCTTCACCGGTAGTGTTTTTAATGCCAGATCTCATAGTGTTCCCACGAGTCGCTAGGGATAGTCGGTCCACTTCTACAGAGCCTTGCATGTAGAAGAAAGGGGTAAATACAATTGGGTGCTCCCTGACGCCCCAAGGTTGAGGCCGACCTTCCCGGATTATCTTAAGTTTTGAGAAATTTCTTCGAGCGTCTTAGACCGTTCGAGAATTCCCGTTTCAGGTCTATTCCAGATCCATGAGTTCCGCTTTTAGTTCGTTTCTACTTGGGAAGCAGAACGGTTCTTAATGGAGTGTTTGCTCATTTTCTAGCTATAGGTCGTTTGCTTTTTCATTGCTTCTATCCCTTGGTGAGCTTGCACCCAGAGTAGCAGGACTTTATTTTCTTTGTGTCCGATAGTTTCTATCTAGCGGGTAGGTGCCCATTGGTTTGGAGTATTTCGTTTTCAGCCCAAATACTCCTTACTCTGTCCTTGTTTTGGTTTTGTAAACGTCAGTATACCACGTTATGGTATGGTGTTTTACATCGTTGAGCAAACGTTGAACTTCCAACCATTTTTATTGCTCAGCATTGCAGTGAGTTGTCTCTCAAGTTGTACAGGGTGTCCCATTTTAGTTGAAATCATACGGTATCTCCGTTATTAGTGTAGATAGAAGGGTGCGGTTTGCACCAGCCTGGCCCACTTTTTTGCCAAACGGAAGATGCTATAAACACAATTTTCGTAGCCTTCTTCGTTTCTGAGCTACAGGGTATTTTTGAAAATTTTGCAATTTGGGACATCCCCTGTATTTCTGTTTTTATGAGGCATCGAGAAGGTGAAAACTGTTTTTTGTAGAACTTTTTACGTAGAATACAGTGACGTAGTATATAGTATGTTATTCTTCGAAAAGAATATGTTTGAAGTTATGAACTAAAGTTATGTTTTCTTAAATAGAACACTCTGTATATTTATAAACTATACTGGCTTGTCATGAGCTTCTCAAAAATAGATTACACTCTATCTTTATTTTCACTATTTACTGCAATATTTAAAAATTTTCATTAAAATATCATATCATACATTCTAGATACCCTTCACAATAAGGAAGATACGGGGGCTGTCCTAAATTGCAAAATTTTCAAAAAGACCCTGTAGCTTAGAAACGAAGAGGGCTATTGAAGTTTTGTTGACAGGTCCGTTTGACAAAAGAGTGGGACAGGTTTGTGCAAACCGCATCCTCCTTTATTAATTATGGAGATAGCGTATAATTTCAATCAAAAGGGGCCACCCTGTACATTATTGGTATGCCATCCACTGGAAGTTAGAGGAATGTAATTTTTCTTTTGAGGGTGTTCCAAGCCCTAATGGAGCTGAACATTCTCCTAGTACTGTTTCAATCAATGACCAGTCCAGTCATTGTTGCATTGGCATATCCACCGATGGCAATGTGCAGTGGTGTTAGCTCTGTTTCTGATCTAAAACCGACTTTGTTTTATTTATTTAGATTATTTTTTGTATCGCATTTTATTTTTCCATTAGGGCTGTTACTCGGTTTTTCTCTGTTTCTGGAATACAAAAAAGATTCTCGAATTTTACAACAAAATAATATTTTTTTATTGCTGCGCACGTACTTAGTCCATTTTTCAGAAACATTATTTCTGTTGAACGCAGGCCATGTTTATTAAAAAGGTCCATTTCCATATTTTCATCCAACTGGAAGAGAATGTGGTTACATAGTACGTTTGTCTCATATTTCGAATATTGAAGAATTATTTTTGGAAATTGAAATTTTATCATTCATGAACAGGTGAAAACTTTATTGAGGAATATTTTTAAAGTTCGAATTAAATTTTTAAACTATAACTGAAAAAGTTTTATATAAAATTTAATATTAATTTAAATGTAAAGCGTGGTCCACACTCAGCGATTTATTGTACGATTTGTTTGCCGTCGACAAAATGTTCTTAGTTTGTACAGAAATCGTGTCGACTCTTGCATAAAACTTTTTAAATTGTATTTTTTTGTTTCTACTTGTAGGTATCTGTCGTGTATAGTTCTATCTACTACAGTGTACATCTTTCTGTACTCTACTACTGTTTTTGATACCACCAAATGATGGTCCGATCCACATTCTGCTCCACGGTAAGCCCTTACGTCAATGGTTTTTAGTTTTGAGTTTTGTCGCTGTATCAGATAGTCAATTATGGAGCGTAGCTGGCGAGTTGGTTGAGTCCACGTAAACTTATCAATGTCTCTATGAGGGAAGAAGCCGTTCATAATTTTTAAATTTAGGCTTTCGCACATGCCTCTTAGCCTGAGATCATTTTCGTCAAAGAGGACTTAAGAATGATTATATGGAGGGTTTAGTTTTCAAGTTGTTAGTCTAATTGAAAAGGATAGGATTGGAGAATGTAACCTAAGGATCAGAAGAGGACCACAGTAGATTTGAAAAAGTGTACCTCAAAAAATCTAGTCTTATATCTTTACTTTAAAGTTGATTTTAATATATCATTAATAAGTTTCAATAAATCTAGCAAATTTTATATATTTTTGAACAATGAAATTCATTATTATTTTTTCTATTAACTACTATTGGTACTAAGTAAGTTCATATTTCCGTAATGGAAGTTAAAAAATTATTAAATAAAATAATGAGGATAAATGTGATTCATTTAATATAATACAAAGTTTAACATTTTCAATAGGACATGCTCTTCTATGAAACATTTCGCATTAATTTAAATATCGTTTTAATTTTAATACAGATGCAGGTCCGTTTTTAATATTTCAGTATAATGTTCGACGAACGCCGGCCTATATATAAAATCTATTTAATCGTACCCGCTGGCCATAAATTGTCGATTTTCTATTGGTCACGCAAATTTGTTATTGGGTTCGAATTGCTGTAGGGTTTATTTTTGTTATTACGACAGAATTTAGCAGGAAATATTTTGGATTTTTTTTCTTATTACCCTAAAATAATATTTATTGGTCGATGGATATTTGTTTATACTACATTTTAGGTAAACATTCATGCATAACATTGTCAAATCGTTTATTGAATTTCAAAACAAATAATCGATTCGTTATTTTATATACTATTTGTATTTTTTTTGTTATTTGAGTTATATAGGGTGATGGAGTACCGGTGATAGAATTTTTTGAAAATTTGGATTTTTACATAATGGTACCTGCTCCACCTATCTAAAATATTTTCAGCGTTACAGTGTTGGCGCATCATTTGAAAAGTGGCAGTTATACCGCACCCGGTATATTAATTATTACAGTTTTGAAAACTACCTTCATATCTCATATTTTTTCTATTATACTACCACAGATTATACAGATTATAATCTTTGTTTTTTCTTGATTGTTTTTCGTGGTTCCAATTTTCGAAATCGGGCACTAGTTAGGTGACTAGTTTGCGCACATAGCACGCCCACTTATGGCCTCTAAAATTGTGCACAGCGCCTGACCGGCACAGTTATTAGAGAGATATCGGAAAACCGAATAGCGTCACCCAGTATTTACGCGTACCTTATCATGGTTACGATATGCGCGAGTCAATTTTTAACGCAACACCCGCTAATAACGTTACCGCCTGACGTAATTTGCGGATCAATTACACCAAGCGCTCTTTCTAAATAACCTCTGATAACGTTTAAAAATTGCTTAAATGGGCATGTGCGGATATTTGACAACTGGAGCTGGCCGGCGAGATCTTTTATTTTAGGTTATGTTTGAATTGTTTTGAATTATTGCTTTAGTTTTATTAGGTAATTTGATATTTAAGTAGCTGGGATTAGTTTTAAGTAGCCAATAAATTTGAATGTACAGGGTTATTCATTATATTTTGACACCCACATACAGCCTTAACTGCAAGTTTTAGAAGAAAACATTAAATAAAAAAGTTGCATGGTTTTTCATATACTCTCTTTTAAAATTAATTCTAGTTATACAGGGTGTCTCAAAAAAGGTGGTCCAGAAAATTGTAGGTATTTTTCGCTTTTCAACTGTCAATATTTTGTAAACATTTGAAGATAGGTATAGGAATTATACATGAAATATATCTAGAATATCTAGAAATTTCCGAAGAATCCAAAAATATATAGGGTGTTTCACTTAAAAAAGTATCTTAATTTTGGCGTTTGCTTATGGGACACCTTGTATAATATTTTCATTACTGATAAACAATTTATTTCCTATAATTTCGTAAAAAAACAATCTTTAAAAATAACAGGGGTAAGGGGGTGTCAATTAATATATATATAAAAAACTTTCTTTTTATTATATATATATGCTCTGGAGTTATTTTTCCACGTACTAAACAAATATTTTTGTCTCTTTTCACTTCTACATAACCTACAGCATTATCTCCATACGTCTCCCTACCTGATCTGAAAAATAAGTTTATAACATTAATTCATAACTATATAATAGTTCGTAACAGTAGGTACCTACTTATACTTAAATATGCCTCAGTACTACAAAGAATAAATGTTACCTCTCTGTTTTTTTTAATACCTCTCTGTTTTTTTCCTCGTAATTCAGCACCAATAAATTGGGAATTTGTATTTATAAAAGCAGCCAACATAAAAGCATCGACTTTTGAAAGTTATCTGATTGTGCTTTTACAAACCCGGAATCTGCCATTACTTAAAAAATTTTCAGAACACACAACACATACAAATAATAACTGCACAAAAAAGCATAAAAAGCACCTTCAATCAACGCTACAAGCAACACAAATGTCTTAGTACGCCACCTAAATAAGTACATAAACGGAACACGTCTGGCTGCTGCTGGCAATCGCGCGTCGACTAGAACGGCGGGTGACGTCAGACCAATAGAATATCGTTTCAATTCGCGAGGCGTCGTTTGCGTTATCCATAGTATTTTAATGGCCCGTTTTATAAAATTGTGGTACTGCTTTCAAGAAAAAAGTTTTTTTTTGCATTTACACATATTTATTCTAATAAATTGAACAGTTTCTAGCGAAAAATAATAATGCATCTTCCTCATTCTAGGACAACTCTTATTGACGCGGTTTATTTCTGATCGTATTGTATATTTATATCTGTGGGAGTTTACAGACTTTCCTAATAGCGTATAATTCTCGAGATAAGCTGTGGTAATCCTGTTAGGACAGACATTACTCATGAATATTTCCAGTTAGTCTATCGGTCGATATTGCCTGACACGCAAACATACACCTGCCGCACAAGGGAAAATATGGCTAAGACAGCGGCCATCGGGGTGAATTCATTCATTTTTCACGATCGATTTTGAACAACAACCCGAGTTTTTCTGTCAATTTCAGTTTCAGTCTGCTTTTGATAAAGGATTGCCTCGTGTCGGATGTGAACAATTAGCTCGTAGTTCTTTTCCGAAAATGATGATTGTTACATCGTCGGCAACGAAAGATGGACGTGAAACTTCCGCCAAACGTGAGTCACGTATACAGGGTGATTCTGAAAAAGTGTCCGATATTTTACTGTGTGATTTTTCAAATGTGTTCAAATTTTAAAGGGAAATATTTTGTATAAATGTACATACAGGGTGAGTTTCCTACGATGTTCTCTATGGGTATCTCGGAAACTACTGGAGAGAGAAAGTCGAAAATCTATGGCCAAGAAAAGTTGAACCAATAATCCTACACGCTTTTTTTTATTTGAAAAATTCATATATTTACTATTTTTGTTTATTTTAATTTACAAAGTTTGGATGTGATAGTTTTACATTACTGAGAGTAACGACGATTGAACTTGTTCCCATGGCTAACTAAGTGAAATTGTTTAAAAATGATAAGAATTGGCTATAACTCAGTAATTTTTTGAAAGAAAACAAAAAAAAAAAAAAAAAAAACAAAAAAAAAGCTTAAAAAATGGCGCTTTTTAGTCATGGCCAATATGGTTCCATTTAAAAAAACATAATGTTTTTGTCCAATATGTCAAAAAATTAGAGGCTTTAGAAAAAATCGGAGGAACACAAACTTATTAGGAATGTAAAATACTAACAAACGTTTTAATCAAAACTTTTTGTCTAAAATAGATTTTTTCACATTCAGCACATAAGATAAATTTGTTTTCTACAGAACGACAGATAACCATTTCTAGATGTATTAGTTATTAGAAATACACTAATTGCCTGGAATTTGATATCTATAGGAAAAATACCACTACACGCAGATATTTTCCTAATGAATCATATCAATAATATTGAACACAAATTGGGCTAGTTTAAAATTCTTAGTTCATAGATTACTTAGTTTCCACTTTCAAAAACGAAAGATATGAAATAGAAAGAGAATTACATAAGGAATGTAGCTGAGTGTAATGGATATTCTCCTTCACAAGTTGATAAAATTAATTAGAAAACGTAGGTATAGGTTAATGATTTTCTGAAAAATTCAACTTGTTTCAAGTGGAGAAAGATACGTCAAAAAATATTTTTCAATACCGTTTGATAGACAGTTATCTCGTGGTCTAAAAGGAATTTTAAGAATGTCAATTATAAAACTTGCGAGAAAGGAGAGAGGACACATAAGATACACTTGGTCGGTGTATCTACGCTGAGGCTATCCGCGCGTGCGCATACCTTCATTTCAAGTTAGAATGTAGACACAAGAGTAAACTATTACAAATTGTCTATATAGATATTTATATTATGTGTATACGTCACATTTTTACAAGGTGTGTACTATAGGCACAACTATGATACGAAGTATCACACATACATATGACTTATACATTGTATGTCTTATATACCGACGTCAGATTTCATAATTTTAATAATTATTTGTTACGTTACAAAGAACTCTTTAGAATCTTGAGTGCATACGGTATACAACTAGTAAACACTATCACACAATTCTATATCAATATAAGCCTGCGTGTATCTCATATGTATATGTTAGAACTAGATGAACACTTAGGTTCACTTTAACATATTTTGTTCCTCATGTGTCTCCCTTGTAGAAACGTCATTTAATTTGGACGTGCTGTATGGGAACGTTGAAAGATCCAGCTCCAAAATCTCTATTGGCATTTTTCTCCTGTAAACGCAAAATCAACAACTGTGGTAAAGCCTGTGGATGCAGAAAAGCAGGATTAAAATGTTCAATGATTGGTGCATACTGAAATGGGAAATCCTGTGACAACGTCACTGAAGTGTCACTTATCGACGGATCCGATGAAGAGGAGTTGGACTTGCCTGTATATATCCCTCTGGCGGCTGAAGATGAAGAGTTGGACGAATTGAGAGACCACCCTGATGAGCCCAGCACAGCAGACACGATCGACTTTGACATCAATGAGCCAGGTCCGTCGGGCTTGTGCCGATAAGTTAAAGTTTTTACTTTACCTAGTGGAGTAGGCATTCGGGGAGACCAAGTTAAAATAAACGCGGCATGTACAGCTGGTTCCAAAAAAAAATGAATACGACTCTTTACTCATTTTTTTCGAATATTTGAGCAGTGTATACTTATGTGTCAAATATTTTGACATCTTGAGGTTATTGTGACCAGGGGGGTGACAGTGAAATAGGAAAATTGGAAACAGTCATTAGTGTCATTCCTGTCATTCTCCTCACGACAAGTATGGCCGCCTAGACAAGGACAGCATTGTTTTTGTATAACTATTGTCTAACTTCATAGTTTAGAATTGACAGATTTCAGTTTCAGAGACAACTTCAGATTTGTTCTAGAACAAATTCGAAAATTGTGTCGAAAATATTCGACGCCATTTTAATTCATTCCGTTTAGTTTCGTTTTGGAAGTTCAATTTAATATTTCGGCTGAAATTTATAATTATAAAGGTAATAAAGTATATAAAATATATATTACATGAAGAATCCTGGAGAAAATGACGTTTCTGCCGTAGTAGGTATGTCCCATGTATATGAAAAATAGGTAGTAAATAAACACTGTTTTTACATTTTTTAGATGCAAGAAAATGGTGTTATAATCTCTTTGATCGGCGATTTTTTTGAAAATGGAAACAATTTACAGCAAGGTAAGATCATTTTTAACTATAGCCAACATCATTTATCTCCAATATGTGCGATTTATTGTCAATAATGCAATAAATCGGACTGATAATCTGATTATGTTATCCGACTAAAAGTCTCTTTTTGCTTCTTTTTGATTTATAAGCCAGGTCTCTTTGGGAATAATGGACGCTTTTTTAAACAGTATATTTATATTTTATACCTATTGATATTTTTAGATTGTTAATTTTAGTATAAAAAAATTTGTTTTTCTGTTTTCAGGTTTTTGTATAAGGCTCCCGTTTTCATGTCCCTGTGTCCGTTTTCTGTCCTTGAAGTCTGCGAATACGTGTGTTTATTTACAAATTACTGTAAGTCATGCTTATACCTTAACTAATTTACGTTAAAAGTACATATAATTAACTAATTGGTATTGAAACAATACAATCCTCTATATTTTTATGTTTATTTAGTCACGTTGTTCCATACTTCAAATAAATATATGTGAATAAATTATTTTTTGGTTTTATTTATGAAAAGAAAAAATACAAAATACATTTGAACTGAAAGAGGGCCCGCCATTGAATAACCGGAAACGGAAATGAAAATTAAGCCATCATGTCCTTATCATGTCAACCTGTCAATTGGAAAATTAGTTCTCCAGACGACAACGAAGGCTTTTGGTGGCGTATCTGTTTCCACGATTTAACACATAGTTGACACTTCTTTCTAGTTAATTATTTTATGATTGTGACATTGAATAAAACAACTTTGCTTTTGACAAAGTGGCAAATACATTTTTCAGAATGTCAGCATGACATGAGTAGAGAAATGGGGGACTGGTATCATAGACTATACTGCCCGAAATAATAAAATATATTTTAAATCGTATTCAATTTTATTGGAACCAGCTGTACTTTACCTCTTGGGTGGTGTGGAAACAAGTACACATTTTCAATAATTAAAATTTATTAGTTTCATGACAAAATTGAAGAGACTAAACTAAAACTAGTTTTAGTGAACCCTAATCGACGTTTGATTTCGGAAAATCGACTATATATCATACTTTATGCAAAACTGTAAAATTTCCAGGGAGTTTGTGCCTAAACGGTTGACTTCAGCGAAAATTTTCATAGAACCTTTTTTATAGGAAATTTTCTTCTCTTTAATTTTTGCGAAAAACGCATAGTTTTAAAGATATTTACAAAATACCGATTTTGGGCGCCATCTTGGCAAGATGGCGGCGCCGGCGGCAAGTCTGGAAATGTGTATTTTATAGATTTTAGTTAGGGACCCCAAAACCTGCAAAGTTTCAAAACTTCCGGCCTTTTTTCCAAGCAAAAATCCCCAATGACTGAACTAATAGTGAATGTCACCGATCGTCAATGAGGAAAATGCATGTTTTTAAATAATGGTTTTAAAAAATAGTTCATATAATTACAAATTGAACAAAAAAAAATTGTTGATATCGGTTAAGAAATGCCTCTAATATAAAACAATTAAATATTGTTAATTTAAATGGCCGGGCAAACGCTCTCTACTGCGCCTTGCCGCTGTGACGTCACCCGCCGTTCTTCTGGTTGAGTGGAGCCAGACGCGTGTTTATTTTACACAGTTTGCTTTTAAACGCTGTTGAATCCGAGTCAAAATTTTAGTTATTTGTGTTAATTAATACATAATTAGTAATTAGTGATATTTTTAAATAGTAATGGATGAGTGAAAACAGAAAAAAATGGTCCAAGGCCATGAGAAGAGATGCAAAGAAAAACGTTAAATTATCCTCTATTTTTACGATTTATTGTTGTGAAGATCATTTTGATGTAAGTTCATATATTTATGTATATTGTCTTACATAGGTATATGAAATTTGAATGTACAGGGTTTTTCATTATATTTTGACACCCACATACAGCCTTAACTGCAAGTTTTAGAATAAAACATTAAATAAAAAAGTTGCATGGTTTTTCATATACTCTCTTTTAAAATTAATTCTAGTTATACAGGGTATCTCAAAAAAGGTGGTGCAGAAAATTGTAGGTATTTTTCGCTTTTCAACTGTCAATATTTCGTAAACATTTGAAGATAGGTATAGGATATTATACATGAAATATATCTAGAATATCTAGAAATTTCCTAAGGATGCAAAAATATATAGGGGTTTTCACTTAAAAAAGTAACTTAATTTGGCGTAATTATGGGACACCTTGTATAATATTTTCATTACTGATAAACAATTTATTTCCTATAATTTCGTAAAAAAACAATCTTTGAAAATAACAAGGGCAAGGGGGTGTCAATATATAAAAAAAAACTTTCTTTTTCACGCTATGCTCTGGAGTTATTTTTCCACGTACTAAACAAATATTTTTGTCTCTTTTCACTTCTACATACCTACAGCATTATCTCCATACGTCTCCCTACCTGATCTGAAAAATAAGTTTATAACATTAATTCATAACTATATAATAGTTCGTAACAGTAGGTACCTACTTATACTTAAATATGCCTCAGTACTACAAAGAATAAATGTTACCTCTCTGTTTTTTTTAATACCTCTCTGTTTTTTTCCTCGTAATTCAGCACCAATAAATTGGGAATTTGTATTTATAAAAGCAGCCAACATAAAAGCATCGACTTTTGAAAGTTATCTGATTGTGCTTTTACAAACCCGGAATCTGCCATTACTTAAAAAATTTTCAGAACACACAACACATACAAATAATAACTGCACAAAAAAGCATAAAAAGCACCTTCAATCAACGCTACAAGCAACACAAATGTCTTAGTACGCCACCTAAATAAGTACATAAACGGAACACGTCTGGCTGCTGCTGGCCATCGCGCGTCGACGAGAACGGCGGGTGACGTCAGACCAATAGAATATCGTTTCAATTCGCGAGGCGTCGTTTGCGTTATCCATAGTATTTTAATGGCCCGTTTTATAAAATTGTGGTATTGCTTTCAAAAAAAAAGTTTTTTTTTGCATTTATACATATTTATTCTATAAATTGAACAGTTTCTAGCGAAAATAATAATGCCGCATCTTCCTTATGGAAAATATGACAAGACAGCGGCCATCAGTGAATTCATTCATTTTTCACGATCGATTTTTGAACAACAACCCGAGTTTTCTTCTGTCAATTTCAGTTTCAGTCTGCTTTTGATAAAGGATTGCCCTCGTGTCGGATGTGAACAATTAGCTCGTAGTTCTTTCCGAAAATGATGATTGTTACATCGTCGGCAACGAAAGATGGACGTGAAACTTCCGCCACAAACGTGAGTCACGTATACAGGGTGATTCTGAAAAGTGTCCGATATTTTACTGTGCGATTTTTCAAATGTGTCTAAATTTTAAAGGGAAATATTTGTATAAATGTACATACAGGTGAGTTTCACGATGTTCTCTATGGGTATCTCGGAAACTACTGGAGAGAGAAAGTCGAAAATCTATGGCCAAGAAAGTTGGAACTAATAATCTCCACACGCTTTTTTTTATTTGAAAATTCATATATTTACTATTTTTGTTTATTTTAATTTACAAAGTTTGGATGTGATAGTTTCATTACTGAGAGTAACGACGATTGAACTTGTTCCCATGGCTAACTAAGGAAATTGTTTAAAATGATAAGAATTGGCTATAACTCAGTAATTTTTTGAAAGAAATATATTATAGCTTATATCGCTAAAAGCTTAAAAAATGGCGCTTTTTACGAAGTCATGGCCAACTATGGTTTCCATTTAAAAAAACATATGTTTTTGTCATATGTCAAAAATTACAGGCTTTAGAAAAAATCGGAGAACACAAACGTATTAGGGATGTAATTATCTACAACTTTTATCTGAAAACTTTTTGTCTAAAATAGATTTTCACATTCAGACACCATAGATAATTTTATTTCTACAACGACAGATTACCATTTCTAGATGTATTAGTTATTAGAAATACTAATAATTGCCTGGAATTTGATATCTATAGGAAAAATACGACCACACGCAGATATATTCCTAATAAATCACATCATAGTATTGAACATAAAATGGCTAGTTTAAATTTCTTAGTTCATGGATTACTTAGTTTCCCACTTTCCAACGAAAGATATGAAATAGAAAGAGATTACATTAGGAATGTAGCTGAGTGTAATGGATATTCTCCTTCACTAGTTGATAAATTAATTAGAAAACGTAGGTATAGGTTAATGATTTCTGAAAATTCGACTTTTCAAGTGGAGAAAGATACGTCAAAATATTTTTCAATACCGTTTGATAGACAGTTATCCAGTGGTCTAAAAGGAATTTTTAAGAATGTCAATTATAAACTTGTGTATAGTGCTAATAATAAATTACAACAATTATTAGATAATCCAAAGGATAAAACACCTCTACTGGAAAGGTCGGGTATTTATGAAATTTCTTGTAAAGATTGTAATCAGAAATATGTTGGGCAAACTAGAAGATCAATATTAACTAGATTTTAAGAACATTTAGCTCAGATAAGATATGGTAGACCTGATAAATCTTGCGTTGTCGAACATATTGTTGATAAAGAACATTGTACAGATCTTAATAACTTAAAATTACTTAAACAAGTCTCAAATTACAGGCAATTAGATGCATATGAAAGCATGAGAATTAATAAATGTAAAGATAGTATGAACAGAGACAACGGTCCAATTCCTTCAAGTTCTTTGTTCCTACTACTCTAGTGGCGGATATCTAACTGTTACGCTCGGTGGGTTCTGACTCGGTTGGCTAGATCTTGCCACGCCCACTCTGTGCCCACTGAGCGGGTATATAAACGCTCCAGTTGTAGATTGTATTTTAGTTTATAATCATCTGCTGATGATGCTAACATGGTTAGCGAAACGCGCGTCCAGTGTAAAAGTAAAAGTGTTTTGGTGTATTGCGGTGATTTAGTGTTTTATTTTGCTTTTAACACTGAAGCGATTTCAATTACCCAACTTCGCAACCATAAACTTCATAATTAATTTGATTTCAGAATGACATATTATGAATTATTCATTAACGTAAAAAGTAATAATACCTTGATATATACGAGCATAAACTTGTTTGTGGAAAAAATAGTGTATGATATGTGTGCTAAAAGTGATTTTGCCACTTTTAGCACTTATATCATTAATAACTATTACATTGTCAGTACGAGCACTTTGAAATCTAAATTTGTTTTATTTATCTATGTGACAGGCTTTAGAAAAAAAAACGGAGAATAAAATCTCATTAAAGATGTGATTATCTACAACCTTTTGGGAGGGGGCATTTTTAAATAGCCGAAATTTCTTTTTTTTTCGAAATATCTATAAGCCATAAACTTTTTCAAAAATTCGAAAGGCCCTCACATGAAATTTGACCTCACAAAACTGCAATTCTTTTACTATTTGACCGACATCTCCAGTAGGTAGTTTTCGAGATATCCCTAGGAAACATCGTAGAAAACTCACCCTGTATATTCTGTAAATTTTGCTACTGGCCCTGTGAAAATATGCGCATTTATTTAAGACTCATCCTGTATAAATAGAAGAAGAAATTCCTTTTCTAAACTTAGAGAAGACATGTTTCTTATACTCGGTTACATCTTGTTGCTGGTTTCAGGCATATAAATTACGCGCAACCCTAAAACAAAATTAGAAGATTTATGTTACATAGCTGCGCTTGCATGGCATACTAGTTCGACAAAATTTTGCTTTGCTTGTGCTCCATCTCCTATATCAAAACGTCATTAGACGCAAGCCTATTAGTGATAGTCTTAGGTATGGATGCACCCTAACGAGGAAAGGAACAAATAAACGCGTACAGTTGCCGCGCTAAATTCAAAATAAATTCTTTCTAGATAAATAGTTATAAATACTAGCGATGGGAACTATCGAATGAATTAGACTATCGAATGGTTACTGAATGAATGATTTCAACTATCGAATGGTTTCATTCGAATAAAATCATTCATTCATTTGTATACTAAAGCATATGTGACAACCTCGCCGTGCGACTAAATGATTATCGTTCTTCACAACTATCGAATGCTTTTGATAAATGAAATTTAGTAGTTGTTTGATTTTTTGTCTGCGTCAGTGCATTATTAGTCCTCCAAATTTTTATAACTTGCCTTCTAAATACTGTGCTATTTTTGCGTTTATTAAAATATTTAAAATACTAAAGTAGTAGTGTTTTTTTTAAATTGACGATTGTGTACGTGTGCAGGTGGTCAAAATTTTTCCGAAAATTTGTGTGATTTTCCGGTCTTTCAATTATTTAATTTTATACGGTATATGGTCTATTTTTTTAATGGGAAATTTTGAGAAGTAACAATTTTTAAGAGAGATGAGGTGAACTTACAATTAATTTTAAAAATACATATGTATTTGTATTTTAGATGTTTTAGATGTGGTAATGTGGTTAAGTAAATGGTTATCGAACTCAAATTTTGGGATGAGAAAATTAAATTGATTGACTAAAGTTTTACACTTGCCAATTTAAAAAAAAAGTTAACGATATTTGTATTTTGTTTATGCTAATTCTCTTACATGTAGATTTTTGCGAAGAAATATTTCATTTATTTTTTAAAGTAAATGCCAGTAAAACCAAATATTATTTTTAAATACTAATACAAAGTAATAAAAAGTAATAAACGTATATAATTTTGATTTCTAATTTTTTATTTATATTTTTCTTTTATTACACTGCATGCTTAGAAAATTAATAAATGTTTATATTTCATGATGTTAAAATTTGTTGTTAATATAACAAATTAGTTCTGTAATTATTATTATTTAATAAACCAACGTTGCCAAAAAATTTAGAGACTATATTATTTTTAAATAGGTAATAGATCTAATATAAATAATTTTGACTTCTAATTTGTTGTTTACATTTTGCTACTGCTTAAAAAAATGTTTATATTAAATGATTTTCAATTTTGGTGTTAATAGGTATAACAAATTATTACTGTTATTATTATTTATTAAACCAGTTTTGCCTAAAAACATTAAAAATCATTTTCCTACATCCAAAATAAAAAGTATTATTGCAGTGTAACAACAGAATATTAATAAAAAATGCAAAATATATAGTCATACTATCCCTAACTAACTATAATACCAAAGAATAATATTCTTCGCTAATACCAACTAATACAAATATACGGCAACAGCGCTGTTCATAATATATTTGCTGTGTAAATACTAGCACCTCAATAAAAAAAATAATGTGTCCTTATCTTTATCTGACTCAAAATCAAAGATGCCGACTTTTTTCATACCATTGCCACCGACCGCCGACCGCTGTCGGGTTTCTAGGAAAGAAACCTACGTCGCCGGGCGACAACTAAAATCCAGATTATATTTTATTATAATCGATCCTGACGAATAAATGAATTTTACAAATGAATGAATTTTATAAATGAATGGTTTTTGCTGCCGAATTAATATATTTCAAGGCAGATGACGCACTATTCGATATTTTTATTCGAATAGTTTTCGACGAATGTTTTCTTACTAGCTATCGAATTATTCGAATGAATTGCAACTATCGAATGTTTCGATAGTATTCATTCGATAGTTCCAATTTACTAATAAATACACACAATCGGAAAAAATCTAGGATATCATTTTATTAAAGTTAAAATATATATGTTTTGAATAAACAACCACATATTTGTAGGCCGATTCTTTCTACTTCGATTGAAACGAAGTAGTCACACTAGTTATTTCTAAATTTGGGATATTTGCAGAAGTGTTTGTGCATTTTTTGTCAAATGTATAAAAAGCACCTACCATCAATTGTTCGAATTTAACCTGTACTGGCTATGTTTTTTATGATAACTGGCCAGAATTCATTCAAATAACTCTGTTTAGTATTAAACTACATTATGGAGCGTAGACATCTTAACAGAGACGAAATGCTAAGGGCCATGGGTATGCTCGAAGCTGGAATGCGCCAAATCAACGTAGCTAGAGCATTAAATACAAGGCAAGGTGTAATATCGCGATTAAGTGCACGCTACCGTGAAAGTGGTGATGTTGCAGAAAGGCACACAGGGCGACATCGCATTACTACCCCTCAGGAAGATCATTTTTTACAATTAAATGATCGACGCCGACCGACTCTTACAGCACCAGAGCTTAGTTTAATTCTCCAGGAAACACATAATGTAACCGTTAGTCCTGACACTGTTCACAATAGATTAAGAGAGGTCAACTTAAGAAGTAGACGCCCCTGGAGAGCTCAACCCTTAACGAGAGGAAATCGAGAAGTACGATATTTGTGGGCTCAAGATCATGTTCAGTGGTCGAATGAACAATGGGCCAATGTTCTCTTCACGGATGAGTCACGCTTTGGAATTCATCCGGATTCGAAAAGACTTAGGGTATGGAGAGAACCGGGAAATCTTATTCGGTTAGATCATGTTCAGGAAGTGCACCCTTATCAAGGTGGAACAGTTATGGTCTTGGGAGGAGTCCAGTTAGGCCGAAAAACCGATCTCGTTTTTCTTGAAAGGTTTCTAACAGGAATCACATATCGTGATTTAATTCTTGAGCCTGTCCTGTTACCTATGACCTATGCTAATGATTTTGGGAGAAACTTCATTTTCATGCATGACAATGCACGGCCTCATACAGCCAGAGTGGTAAGTGAGTTTATCAATGCTCATCAATTAAACATCTTACCCTGGCCGGCACAATCTCCTGACCTCAACCTCATCGAGCACGTATGGGACGCGGTCCAAAGAAGAATTTTGAGAATGGGTATGCCTCGTGAAACTCGTAGGGATCTGGTTCGGGCCGTGAATGCAGCGTGGCAGGCTGTACCTCAAGAAAAGATCGACAACCTGATCAGGAGCATGGAGAGACGATGTAGGGCTGTAATGAACAGTAGAGGAGGCCATACCCTTTATTAAGTAAAAATGGTTTTATCTTTTTTTTTTAATTAACAGTTTAGAATTTAAAAAAATATGTATTTTTTTTGGAGTTCAATAAAAATCAAGGTAAATTTGAAAAATTCGGTAAATTTCGCATTTTTATTTCCAATACGTCCTGTAAACTATTTGTTTATTTTAATTTTATTATATCAGAAATGCAAATAATAAAATTACTGATAAATAGTTCTTTAAGTATCTTCTCGTTATTGTTTTGTTACTTAGTGTAAAATAAATTGTGTTTAAATAAATTAGATTTTCTATCCACACGGAACCGACGAAAATCGTAACAATATGAACTTTTTTACTAATTTTTATCTGCAGAATATGCTGCCGAAATTTCGCGAATACCTACAATTCGGACCACCCTTATACATTATGGTATTTAATATAGCCTCGCCTCTTTTTTTCGATGATTTTTTTTCGCTTAATTTCAAAAATCAAGTTGCGCCCTCTACCTATTTATTCGGCAGGGTAGGCGCGTTTTGACGCAAAACCCTATCAATCTCTGCACGCGAGCTTGATATATGATGTTCGGGGACAGTCTATTCCACATGATTGATTCTACCGGCTGATAAAATATATATATAGAGAGAGGATATACTCGTAAACGGCAGAGCGGAGCTTTGTGGCTTCGGTCAGGTTCGATCTTTTGCAATTAATCATGTTTACCTTCGATGTTGAGAAAGTGCAATTTAGTGTGAGTGAGCCTCCTCGTTAATTCTGGCGTATCGATTACCGCAAAAGCAATTTTGAAAGAGAAGAAGTCCATCTTGTTTCTGGCCGAAAGCGTGAGAAATTGAAGGAAATTTGTTGAAATTTTTCGTCGTCGCGGTTTCGAGCTCATTGACAACTTTAGATTATTGAGGGCTGTTTCAGAAATTTCTCGTTTTCGGGTAACTTCTGTACAGGGTGTCCCCCTGTGTTAGTAATGTGAAAACCGCATAAAAGTATTTTAATCAAACTAAACAAGCTACACACAGAGTTGTCCTAGTCCTCTTAGTTCTTCAAATATAGAATATACAGGGTTGTTCACCACATACGACACGGAGTATTGTAGCTAAACGATTAGATTTGTACAAATTGTAAGTTTGGGGTTCGTTGAAGGACTATTAGAGCTACAATTTAAAAATATTTTTACAAGATACAGAGTGTCCCAAATAAATAAGAAATATCAAAGTTGTATTTTTTTAAATGGAACACCCTGTATATTATTACATTTTTAGTTTCTACGATTAAAATAAAGGTAAATTTGATTAAGGTTTATTATACTTAAATGTTACCGTTTTTGAAATATTTTCAATTTTGTGAAATTGCAGTAAAAATTTTAAAGCTTCATTTCTCCAAGGGTATCATGTTTTTAATACTAAATATTTAATGAAGTTTATTTATTGATCAGTTATTGTGTTGCAATAATAAAAATAATACTACCTTATACAGAGTGTCTAAAAATTTATTTTAAATAATTATTAGCTTTAAACGGCAATAACTTCTTTAATTTAAATGGAAAGCCCTGCATATTTTAGGAGAATCAGATGCACAATTAAATTGTCTATCAAATTGTATTATACCATTTTTTACCTATCCCTTCAAGTTTTCGTAGAAAATGCATTTTCTTATAATTGAGACCTCATTTATCAATATATCCATGGAATATTGACATTTTAGGTTGTTTTTAAAGCAACAAATGGACAAAATGTACAGACTAGTAATATTATCGTTTTTAGCAAAACGATAATATTACTAGCCCATTTGTATGCAAAAAGAAAACTATTTAAATCTTTATAAAAGAGTATACCATTAATTAAATATAACACCATTATTTCCGCCCATATACTAATTAATTACATACTTAATTGTGTTCGTTAATAAATTATTATAAATAAATGTGGATTTTTGAGTCAGAAATCAATATAATAATAAGTTATCAAATTAAAGTCTCTGTTGTTATAAATAAGCATTTATTAAAAAATGAAATATCATTTTTAAGGTGTTACTTTTTATCACACTGTCTAATGCCCATAGTATCACACTGTCTAATACCCACTAGATTCTTTATCTAAAAATGTTTTTTATCCTGACATGTAATGCTTTATATTCTATTTTTCAATTTCAAATCGGCGAGTTTTATCAAAGAAACACAAGAGATAAAAAAAGTTTCTAAACAAACCAAGCTATCCAAATTAATTTTTTTGCATGTGTTTGATAAGATTTTTTTTAAATTTTGTTAACAAGAATGATAGGGGTAGTTTATTTCAACCCCTTCCACTCATTTTAAAAAAGTGAGAAAATTACCAGAAAGTATGTTTTCACAACAGTAATGCTTCCATAAAATTTCATTAGTCTATCGTTTTTCGTTTTCAAGATAAAAAATAAAAACATTATTTTTCCGCCATATTTGTACCGCGATATCTCCCTAATGGTTGACTTTTGACCCAACGTTTATAAAGCAAACTACCCTTTATTTTGAACAAGGAATCACCCCCTGAAGTTTTTCGCATTTGTTTTGAAACACCCTGTATAATGTTATATATTTTTTTTATTTTTAGCCCTATTTCCCTGATTTCTTAGCAAACTGTATATTTGAAATTTAATTGGTAAACTCGGTTTTTTACCTTTAATGTAACTTTAGTATTTGCCTTATTATACAGGGTTAATCGAAGCGTTGTTTTAACGTTTTTTTTAAATTTTAATAATGTAAAAATTTTAGAAATCAATTTCCATCTAGATTTACTACCTTTATACAAATACCAGTAGTAGAATAAATAATAAATAACATAAAATACGCTCAGTAAAGACTGACAAATCCACAAAATTTCAAATCAAATTCAAATGTGTCAAATGAATCGTCAAACAGAACTGTCAAGGATTCCCACCCTAGAGTCCTTTTTCCGCCCACCATGCATGAATACATGGATAGCATTATGCTCCTTCCTTAGTCTTCTTATTCAAAGACTAAAAGTAAAAAATATATAACACTTTAAACTTGACGCAAAAATTCTCTGTTGCGTTTTTTGCATCTGCATCTTTAATACTTATTATATATTATTAATTGTATATATTGTTTAGATGAGCCATTCAAGGATACAGACCGTCCCCTAGAAATATTAAAAAGATGGGGCTCTGGACGTCTGGTGCTCCGTTACACAACCTTGAGTTCAAACGGTAAGTTATGATTTAATAAAAATAATTAAATTGTTTATTTTATTCAATTAAATAATGAATTTTTTCAACAAGATTTCGGTATGGCAATGGGATCACCTCTCTCTCCTTTGTTAAGTAATATTTTTATGGATGATTTTGAAAATAATACAATAAATAGTTTTTCAAAAAAGCCTGTAATATGGCTGCGTTATGTTGATGATATTTTTGCAATATGGCAACATAACGTTTCTGAAGTAGACATTTTCTTGGATTATATAAATTCTCGCGAATCTACCATAAAATTTATATTAAAAGTAGAGAGAGGTAATCGTTTGCCATTTCTTGATGTTTTAGTGTCAAAGTTTCAAAATAAACTAATTTTAGATGTTTACAGAAAACCCACAAACACAGATAGATACTTAAATTTCACATCTAATCACAGTATAAGTGTAAAAAAATGTGTGATAAAAGGTTTATATGATAGGACAAAAATAATATGTACAGACAACATTTCATTAAATAGAGATATAAACCACATAAAAAATACATTAATCAAAAACGACTATCCACCATATTTTATTGACAAAACATTAAACGAAATACAAGCCCCAAATCATAGACACAATGATAACAATACACAATATATATACAACTTACAATTCCATACACACGAGGCGTTTCGGAAAAATAAGAAGGATAGGAAAACAATATAACATACGAACATCTTTCAAAACACAAAATACACTTAGATCCATTTTATCACATACTAAACCAATCAATACAGAACAACAAACAAAAAATGTAATATACCAAATACCCTGTGAATGCGATAAATTTTACATTGGTGAAATATCTAGACCCTTAAATGTCAGAATTAAAGAACATAAAGATTATTTAAGAAAGGGAGATTTTCACAAATCTAAGATTTGTCAGCATTCTTGGGACACAGAATAAATTTTAATAACGCCAAAATTATAATGAAAGAAGCGATAGCCTCTAAAAGAAAAATAAAAGAGGCTTTTTTAATTCAATCTAATAAAATAAATGTATTGCTCATGCATCTGTAGATGTTAGTAATGTATGGCAATCGCTTCTTTGATTTTAAAGAAGATTACATAAATAAACATAACATACGTGAAATTTAAAAATAATCATACAGAAAGTTTGGGCTTTTTGGTTTTACCTTATTAAGTAATTATCAGGTAGTAATTGTTAATTTTGAAGTTTAACTTAATATAATGTCTTTTTAACAGAACGTCAACGATTTCTTGTAGACGTATCTGTTTTAAAAAGTGCAAGTTTCGAATAGTTCAATTTTAAATATTTTAAATAGTTTTTTTTCTGATTCTTTGAGTATTTTTTGCTTCCGACGACGGAAAGAGAAAACTTTCCGAAACGTTAAGCATTTTTTTCTTTGTTAGGCAAATTTTTATTACTGTAAACACAACTTCTGACAAGCAGCGTCCGTTTTAGGTTTAACGCAGAAGTGTTTACAAAAAATAACTATTTTATTTTGTAGATTTTTCTTGCAGTGCAGTGGCGAAAAACCCATAAGGATTTTTTTGGTTCGATGTAGTTCTTTATGTATCAAAGGAATTATAAGGGTATTAATTACCAAGAGGAAAGTTTCTGTCCCGAGAGCATATGGCTCGAAGGACAATAATTGCCCGAGGTTATATTAACATTTTATAATTCCCATTTGGCAAATACAATGGCAGTGTTGCCATTCTGTTCCCCAATAAGTAATCGTACACTTAACAACCCATATATCATCCGATCTAAATATTTATACAGATTATTATAACTCGACCATAAATATCATAACACGGATATACATCATCTGTGGAGTGGCCTGTAGCGTTTTTATGGCACAGGATAATGCTCCCTAGTGTTGGAAATTGCGAATCGGACCATAAATCGAACTCGAATGGTCATATTTCATCGAATAAGGAAATTCGAGTATAAAAGAATGATTTTAAGCCGTTACCGAGAAAATTAGTATTATGAGCTAACCGCTGTGAAGGCTCGTAGATATTCTTCCTTGTTATAACAGTAACTTAGAAAGCGATATCGGGTTATGCATCGGCTCATGGCATATAGGAAACCTCAAGTAAATTTTAAGGGTGCTGATTATTGACTCTTCTGTTGAGTTTAGAAAAAAATGACATTTTTTTAAAGTACTGGATTAGATCAGGCAACCTCTGCACTATGAAACTCTGTCGCTTAACCGTTTTTAAATCATACGCAAACTTAGGTCCTTAAAAAAAGTAATTTATGAAAATTTATGACCTTGGACGTGGAACGTTATTCAAATTTTTGTTGTAATATGATGGAAATATGTAATAACGATAGAAATTTTATGCAAAATATTTTTCTTTAGCTATTTCCGCTATAGTATCATTAATTTAATCATGTTGATTTTTTCTGTAAATGAATATTTCATGACATATAAAAATATTTTAAACCGAAAACAAGAAGAAGAACGAAAACTGCCTTAGTGAAAAATGGTTCCTAGTCAGAGACACCATGTATTGGGCATTAAACTACGCGTAATTACGCAATTTCACTTTAACACTCCTAAAACTTATCCTTTCGAAACATTCTTAATTGTAAAAAAACATTTAAAAGCTACATTATCTACCCGGTTTGAAATTGAGTTATAATTAAAAATACGATTTGGGCATCTTTTAACCGGCACAAGACACGAAAAATATTAGACGATCAAAATTATTTTTCCAAGGCCTGTTGATTAAAAATTAGTTTTTTTAACACAGGCATGACATTCTAGATTGATATTTAAAATACGATTTTTTAAACGAAAATGTCAAAAGTTGACATATTATTATGTCATTTTCTATCGAATAAAGTAGAAATATACCAAGGGTGCCATTTAAAAAATCAAAAGTTGTAGTAATTTCCGGTAAAACAGGAAGTGACCAAAAACAATTATTGAATACGTCAATGAGTTAGTAATAACATACCAAATCTCGTTTTTTTATTTGAAAAAATAAAAAAGTTATAGGGGTGAGCCACTTTTGAGACGCACCCGGTATACATGCTAGAGGCAGACTTATTTCAGGTGGCATTAGCTAGTTGTCGAAGATGATTAATCAATAGATCCGAATAATAGTTGAATGAGATGGGAGATATGGAATGACATGTTGAATAACAATTTTAGTGGTTAGGGGGCGGCGTATCCCCGGGTAGATTTCACTATTTAATTATCAATTTTGTCCAAATTAGTAAATGTTTGATTTGCTATTTTTATGTATAGTGAGAGCAGAGCCTGCTTGTCAATGATCAACTAAATGGATATTTAAGATGTATTTATATCGTGAGACCTGGTTGAGTATTGCGAGTAAGCTCCAGGAATACAGTAAACAAATTGACTTAATTTACTAAAAATTTTTGATCGATAATTTGTTTTTAGCATCAGTATCAATCCTAAAAATATATCCTAATTAATAAATCCTAAATTGAAATAAATCTAAATTAATAATAATATAAGTAATTAGCGTGTACCAGCGACTTCGTTCGCGTCGAATTAATCATTTCTAATGATGATGATAAAGCAAAGCAAGAATTTCCATTAACATACAAACTGGATAAAATTTTCTCACATTTATGTCAGCATGAAAAAAAAAACAATATGGCGATATTATTATATAACTTGGTAATATATGAGGAGTAGTTTCCGTGGGAATTTGACTTTTGAAAAATCCGTTTACCAAAAATAAGCTTTTTACGTCAAGCACTAAAGTGGCAGCAGAACGTCAAGCAGAATCGTGGTTAAGAAATTACCCAACTTTTTGAAACACCCTGTATGATTTTTTAAAAAATTTCAAAATATGTAAAAAACCGAATAAATTATGCTTGTCCAAGTGTTTTCCCGAAAGACTGGCCGTTTTTTAAATACCAAATATTGTAATATTTGAGGGGCGTTTGTACCCTCTTGGAATTTGAGATTCGAGAAACCCCTCCTTCTCGAACCTCTACACCCCACAGTCAATCCATTTGCCAAAAATCAGTTTTAAACGTCAAGCAGAATCGTGATTACTCAATGGTCATATTTTATGAAACGCCCTGTTTAAATTTATAAAAAATCTTAAAATATGTAAAACAACAAAATAAAATATACTTGTTTAAGAGTTTTTCCGAAAAACTCAACGGTTTTTAAATAAAAAATATTTTAATATTTGAGGGATTGTTTCACCCCCTTAGAATTCGAGTTTCGAAAAATCCCTTCTTATCGAACCTCTACACCCTAAAGTCAATCTGTTTTCCAAAAATCAGCTTTTTACGTCAAGCGCTTTAAGCAGGATCGTGATTAATCAACGACCAGATTTTGCGAAACACCCTGTATACATTTTTAAAAAATCTTAAAATATGTAAAAAAACAAAATAAAATATACGCGTTTAAGCGTTTTTTCGGAAACTTGACCGTCTTTTTAATAAAAAATATTGTAATATTTGAGGGGTGGTTTCACCCTCTTGGAACTGGAATCCCTTTGGAACTTTTTTGGTTTGAGCAGGCTCGTGATTAATCAGTATGTCAGTCACTTAAGAATTTTATATATTAGTATAGATTAATAAATTTAATCCTAATTAATCTTAAAATACTTTAAAACAGTATTGCCAGAAGTTTCAATAATTTTTGATCACCCCTCGTAAATTTTTTATTGAATCATAAATCTAAAACCTAATATTAATATAAAGTTTTCAAGAATATTAAATGAATAATTTCAATGCAATAAAGTAAAATAAAATAAAAATCAGCTTTCTGTTAAATAAGAAAATTAAAATTACGTAAAATGTCCATTCCTATATACACAACAGCTATTATTGTGGTTATTATGTAAACATGTATAGCTTGTATTACAAAATTTCTTAAATAACCTCAATCCTATTCGACTCTCCAGTGCGCTAAGAATGTTTGGGTAAAATTCCTAAAAAATTCTCCGCGTTCTACCTTGACATTTGTCTTAATCGTCGTAATTATGTCAATGTGGATTTTCATTTGCATGAGATCAAAACCGGCAAACCATTTATAAACATGTATACAGATTATCTCTGGTCGCGGAGATTGCTAGATTGTACCGGGTGTGCATGTTTCAAATAAAGGTATTATTTTTTTTCTACAATACCACGTTCAAAACGGTTAATTATTCTTATTAAATTTCGCCGTAAAGCTTCTCCGTAAGTGAAATAAATTAGTGATTTCAATTAGCGTAGGATTTAGTTCCTTTAATTTCAATGTGTAAAATTTGGTTATAATAATGGTTTTATAATTCGGAAACTCTCTATTTATTTATCTAGTAATGCTAAAACACTCTATTTGAAAGTCGATTAGAGAAAATAGTATGATTCATTGGCAAGTAATGTAAATATTTACTATCCGGTAAAATTGTGATGTAGGAGGAGGCTTAGCTTGCCGGAGGCGAGTTAGTAGTTGATAGGCCGGCCGGCTGTTGTGTTGTGTTTTGTCATAGGGCTGATATTTGGAGGTTGAAAGTCTTTTGACTATAAACGTTGCATGTACTGTAAGGCAACGGGTCGTTTGACCAGAAGAAAACCTCTTGTGACGTCTTGCCTTCGAGGTTGGTCTTGAGAGTTTGAGGTCTCCCTTATCTTCTCGATTGACACGATGCGGCGTTGGGGTAGTGAGGTACCCCTAGCCTATTCGATTGGGATGCGAATCTCTTTAGCGGCAGAATTGCGTCCGGGGGAAGCCCCTATACTATTTCAGGTGACACTAGCTAGTTGTTGAAGATGATTAACCAATATATAACCGAATGATATTTGAATTAGATGGAAAATATGGAATGGGATGAATGAATGGAAATATGGAATATGGATGTTTACGAAACAATATCGATTGGCACAAATCAGTTTTCAAACAGATTTCACAGTCGTTCGTGCGTAATAAATCTGACCGCGGACACTCTGTACAGGGTGGGTCAAATTCGACGCTTTTAAATGGAAACACCCTTTTCTATAGGAGATAGACGAAAACTAATATCGGTGTCTGGAGCTCAATTTTTATCAAAAACATGATGGTGAAAACCGCACATCAATGTTTGTTACCGTTTCGGAGTTACGGGGTGTTTCTCAAAAATGTGCATTTTTAACAAATCGCTGTAACTTTTTTCCTATGGAAAATTTTGTATTTCTATGAAAACATTTCCAAAGCACCTTTTTACGTAGAATTTAATGGTTTAAGTTTACTTAATTAATTATTTTTTATTTGGGACACCCTCTATATTTTTAATTAACTGAAAAGAATTTAAAATTACCTTTCCAAAAGTATAGCACACTTGATATTTTGTTATAATCCCCTTCGAAATACAGAATTTTTAAAAGTTCGCCTCTTTTAACTAGTAGGGTTTGGACCCCTTCTTGATGATATGCCCTTAATGGAACTCGAAAATATATTTTTCCAGCAAGAAGACGCACCGCCTCTGAACGATGAAGTTATCAGCAAATTTTTGCAGCCAATTTCAAGATTAATTGAATAGCTAATCAAGATCCCAGCCGTTGGCCGTCGAGCCCACCTGACTTAGTGCCCATGGATCTAATCCCATGGATAAATTTGCGGAAGAATAAAGGTTCCTTATTCTTCCGTATAATCTAGACAAGAATTAGAAATACTTAGCAGTTATGAGACGATATCTTTCACCCCCACTGAGTTAATGAATTCCGCGAGAAATGTTCAAAAACTGCCCCGTCTGTCCATAACAGAAGACGGTCGATATGTCGAACACCTGTAGCAAAATCTCATGTCTTGTTTTCCTATTTATTTTTATTGTTATTAGATATAGTTTAAATGTGTTGATGTTGGTTGAATATATCTTAAGTTGATATAAAATTCTGCATCTCTCATAGAAAATATTATTTTCGTTTTAATTGATGCTCACAGCTAGAATTTTTTTGCATTACAGTCAGTGCCATTCAAAGCTTACTTATTTAAAGCGGGCGAATTTTTATATACTCTATATCTCGAAGAGGAATCGAGCAAAATATCAAGTGTGTTATATTTTCGGAAAGGTAATTTTAAATTCTTTTCAATAAATTAAAAATATACAGAGTGTCCCATATAAAAAATCAAATTTTCTGTTGATAATTCTTAAATTATTTATTTTAAAAAAATTATACTTAAACCATTAAATTATACGTAAAAAGGTGCTTTTGGAAATGTTTTCATAAAAATACAAAATTTTCCATAGCAAAAAAGTTACAGCGATTTGTTTAAAATGCATATTTTTGAAAAACCCCCCGTAACTCCGAAACGATAACAGATATCGATATGCGGTTTTCACCATTATGTTTTTGACAAAAATTGAGCTCCAGACACCGATGTTAGTTTTTGTCTATCTCCTATAGAAAAGGGTGTTTCCGTTTAAAAGCGTCGAATTTGACCCACCCTGTACAAACGGCTTTCGCTTTTTTCGGTGTAAATTGTAGATAATCGAATTATAATGGTATGCAAACGAGGTGCTCGTAACTAGTTTGATGAATTTTTTATGGTAATCGAGTTCAGTAATCTATAAAAGGATTATTGAAATATGGAGTTATTCGATTTTAATTATAGTACCGCCAGGCATACATCAATAACATACATTTTTAAATGATTTGAAAGAAAATTTACATTTTTTTTGTAGTATTGTTACTTTATTCACCCTGTTTTAGCAATATTATAGCATTGCGTTTAGTGAAATAAAGAAGGATTGGATGTTCTTTCAAAACCTGATATAAAAAAGGCAGGTTGGTATTTAAAAAAATTAAGTTGGCCTCTGTATCTCTCAAATTATCAGCTAATTTGAATCTAATCTAAAAATACTTTCAGATAGCCCTAATAAAGTGGCTATGAGAATGCGCTTAGTTTTTTTTGATTTTCTAAAAAGTAACGACAGGTAAAAATAAAATTGATTTTCAAAAAAATCCTTTTTTTTTTTAAACTCAGCAATCCTTGAAATTTTTAAAACTTTTTTGATGGCATCTTGGTGAACATCCCAATGCGCAACTTTGTCCCAATTTAACCGTCTTCGTATCTATGTGTGCGAACACAGTGCAAACAGGTTTGCCGCTTACTGGTAGTCACCGCCAATCTGGGCACCTATTCTTGACATCGTTCGCAACTTTGCGTATACGCATCACGTGTATTGTTATAAACAGGGTATCCCAGAAATAAGTGCAAGTATTTTAAAGGGTGGTAGATCTCGATAAAAGAAACACATTTTCTCTTTATCGTTTTTTAAATAAGTCCAAAATAATCGAGTTATTTTACTTTGAAAATTTCCAAAAAAAATTATTTTTTGCTAAAATTTTGAGAACATTCTTCTTCATGTGCCTTCTCCTCATCGGAGGTTGGCGACCATCAATTGGAATTCTTCCCTGTTTTGAGCCAAACGGATAATTGCACTGGCCTCACCTATATTAAACCACTGGCGCAAATTCCGCAACCAGGAAAACCGTTTACGCCCGATGCCTCGTTTCTCATTCAATCTTTCCTTCAACGATCAGCTGTAGGAAACTATATTTGTTATTTCGAAAAATATGACCAAAATATGCTGCTTTCCGTCGTTTTATTGTAGTCAATAGTTCTTGGTCCTTACACATTCTTTCCAATACTTCGAGATTTGTTTGAGAACCACTGGATCTTTTCTGGATTTTCTTTCTTGTAAATTTAATCTACTACCTATGTTGCCATATTATCAAGAAATTATTTTTTTTAAATAAAAACTAATAAAAATTGCAAAAAATTTTTCAAAAAATTCCGAATTTGGCGTGTTTCTGGGGTTGAACTATACTACCAGTTAAGTTAAAATACTTGCACGTATTTCTGGGACACCCTGTATATGGGTACATAGTAGCGCCGCGCCGTCTCGCGCTTATAACCTTGAAAAATTAAAGCGTGTTATCAAATCGGCTAATTCACAGTGAAAGCAGGTAGGCGCCGTCAACCAGCGTTCATCGGCGTTCTCGCTTTTACCGGAACGAAAATTTATTTATTTCTGCTTTTGCATGCGAAATATGTACGCACAGAGGGGTATTAAGAACTAAAAGTTGGCCAAAATTATGTTTTATGATTTTTGTGCTTTTTTGCTAGTAATATTAATTATTAGAGGAGAGGGTGCTAATATGGAACCCCATTTTGTTTTTTCTACATAATATAAATTTTTCCTCTATTCTGAAACTCTTTCCACCGATCAAATAGGGCCATTCTGTGCAAAACCAAGCAATTGGATGTGTATGCTAGAACAAGAAAATAAATTGTATATTATAGACGATATTTGAGCGAGGATGGGTGTTATAGAGTAAAGACTATTTCGTTTAAGAATCTATTTAAATCAATGTTTTTTTTGGCAGTGGCAAATATTGGCAAGATTTTTGTACATATTCCAAAGCTGGAGACTTTAAGCACTGAACGGATACTAATTTCCATGCGGAATATTGCCGAATAGTCTTCAACCTTATAAAAATGCCTCTGATTTTTTAAATATAAAACATTATAAAGAAATAGAATAGAAGGAAACGTTTCAAAATAAAAATATGGCATAAAACAGGACTTGCCAGCTGGCTCTGTATCCATCATGACAGTTATTATAAACAATTTGCAAAAAAAGCACTACAAACAATTCCACTATTTTATAATCTTAGAAATATTCAGAATACACTCAAGATAATTCTTACTTATAATTGAAATATATTATTTATTTGTTAGTCAACTTACGACTTAAAAAAAGCTAATAAACGTGCTTACATTTAGTATTTATAGATTTGTATTGAGTTAAGATAAGAAATGGAAATAAAAAAATATCACTTTTGGTCAAGTTTATAGACCAAATACCCCTATGTGCGGCGCCGGCGCGGCGGGCGCGGCGGGCGCGGCGTTTGAATATGGTTAGGTTAGGTTAGGTTAGTTAATCAGGTAAATTTCCTCTTAATTAACTACTTCCGAACCCTGCTCGCATCTCCGAAAAAGCCATATAACAATACACGTGATGCATATACGCAAAGTTACGCATCACGCGTATTGTTATATGGCTTTTTCGGAGATGCGAGATGCGAGCGATATTTGAAGATGCGCGTGATCAAGAATAGGTACCCGGAGACGGCGCTGGCTGCCGGAAAGCAGAAACCTGCCTCCACTATGTTCGTACCCTATTACGGTTTCCGAGATACCAATGCTCGTACGCCGAATTTGTAGCACCCTGTATATCTAATAGCGTAAAACATAGACGTATATTTTTCACAATAACGGAGGTTTTTTCCTCTTTTTCGTCATCATATATCAACCACTTGCGGGTCATTTAGTTTTCTGCGTTGATCGGTTTTTTTTAATTTAATGAGATTTGTCCGTTTTAATGCGGAGGAGATGAAGAAAAATGCGGAAACGTTTTACGGCTACCTTCTAACTGTAGAAGGATTTATCGTCCTTTTGTGTGAAATTTTATGGGCGTTGATTTATGTTAGTTGCTTTTTTTGTTAGTTTGTGGTATCAATCAAATAGAGAAATTCTTAGAATTTATAAAGCACCTTTTATACTGCAGCTCTTGTCAAGAATAATCGGTCGTTTTGGGTAAGGTTTTCCTGGTCTGTAGTAAGTAAAGTGATATTATTTTCCTCGATAGTAGTTATTTCTGCTTCTTCACTTCTTGGTATTTTTTGGGGTGGTTCATCACTCTACAAATTACAAAAAAATATTACATCACGATTAATCAAAGTAAAGCAAACAAATTATTAAAATTATAAGCTTTGGTCACATTTTGAATTTTTTAATACGACTTGAAGTTCTAAAATTTTTGTAATTATTTACAGAAAAAAATCGATACCTATATTCTTATTCTATCTATAGTCACGCATGCATTATCTAGACAGGTGCATTAGGTAAATGTCTCTTACCTTCAAATATAGCAAATAAATGCTCTAATTTCCATTTTTTTAGAAACTCCTTTTAAGAATCCATATATCACTAATTTGTTATACGATATGCATTTAAAAAGCAAATTATGCAAAATTCCAAGTGGAAAATTCCAAGCAACAAGACCCGTGCGTACTATGATGTGCCTATGAAATGCGACGTGCGACTGATCGGACTGCCGACTGATTGTATATACCAAAGACATCTAAATAAAATATATTTTTATGTCTATATTTAGATGTCTTTGGTATATACCGTCCTTCGTCATCGTCTTTGCGTGTCGTTATTATTTTTCATCAAAAGAGTATTTAGCTATTGGAAAAATGGCCATGTTATCTTAAAACAAAGTAACTTGCACTTGGTTGAATGCAAATAGATTCAAGAGAAATTTTCGAATTTATCAAGAGAACAAGTTTTCTTGAGTTAAGAGAGTTTTTCTTCAGGCAAAATATTTTCTTTTACGCTAAAATAAATTCTCTTGCCACTAAATTTTTTTTTTCAAGGACGATGACGACTTTAGTTCAAGTCTATCTTTTTTATCAGTGTAGGGCCACGATCATAATATACTGGGTTTTTCTCAAGAGTGGTTCACCCTATAACTTTTTTATTTTTTCCGATTAAAAAGATATTTGGTATGTTAGTATATGACATAAATTAGGATTGACTGACGTATTCAATAGTTTTTAAATTTTAAAAATTTAATTTTTTAAATGACACCTAAGAAATGACACTCTGAATAGAATGGCATATCATATGGAACTTTTGACATATTCGCTTAACAAAATCGTATTTTAAATTTCAATCTAGAATGTCATGGCTGTTGAGTTTTAATCATTTGCTGATAATGCTAACATGGTTAGCAAAACGCGCGTCCAGTGTAAAAGTAAAAGTGTTTTGGTGTATTGTGGTGATTTAGTGTTTTATTTTTTTAAAAAACACCAATTTTAATCAAGATGCCTTGGAAAAATAGATTTGATGGTCTATAGTTTTTCGCGTCTTGTCCTGGTCAGTTAAAAGATGCCCAAATCGTATTTTTAATCATATCTCAATTTTTTCAAACGGAACGAGGGTGGCCCATTGGCATATTTAGAAAAAGTATTTTTTACGAATAATTTAGTTTGGTAAATATTAAAATTGCAATCGCAGGTTACAGTCATTGCGATTTAAAAATCGCAATCGCAGTTTCAATTGCGATTGAAGAATCGCAGTTTTGCTCATCTCTACTACCTAATATGTTTTTCACGTTTCCTTTAAATGTTCCTGACTTTAAGAAACAATGGCTGCGATAACGTTAAATAACGTTAAACATAACCTCTTTATATCATACCTCAGAGACTTGGGACTTGATGGAAAACGTATAAGGCTCATCAGTAATTTGTATTGGAACCAAAAGCTGAAATTCGTATACATAGCGTGGGTGTAACTGAAGATTTTGGAATAAAAAAGTGGGTAAGGCAAGGGTGTATTCTGTCTCCAATGTTGTTCAATTTATATGTGAAAAGAGCATTCACTGAGTCAATCTCCGCTAGTCTCATTGGTTTGAAAATAAATTGCATTCCAATTAATAATATCCGATATGCGGATGACACAGTGATATTGGCAGACAATGCAAATGGTTCAATAACCTGCCTGTCAACACGTACTTAAGTCGATAGAGCCGGCGTTGATGGCAAGGACGTTCGAGTCTGGACCAGCGGATAAATAAAAAAATAATAATCGAAAGGCGATATTATTTTAAAAGAAAATATGTCAAGGCATGGGCTGTTAGGTACAGTTTGGCTATTTTAATCTAACTATTTCCGTATGAGAAGCATGGGGCAAATTATACGGGAAAGAGCAGAATCACATAAATAATAAATTTAGACTAATTACCATATTTTTTTATATGATTATTATTTTTTTTAATTAACAACTTAGGACAAAGAAAAAAGGAAAGTATATAGGAGAGTATAATATATAACATATATGGACTAAATTAGAATGAATGTTCTCTATTGATTTTGAAAAAATCAATTAATTTATGGAAGCCCCCTAATTAAAATGGGGTAATTAATGTAACTACATATACTATTTTGCATATCGCAATTAGTGTATCTGATCCTGAATATTAAAAAGGCTGTAAATAGCATAAAACAATGTGCAAAAAAATTCAGGCCAAAGGAAAACAGTAATTACGATCTATTACGGTTAATTTTTCTTTCGCTATATCAGTATAGACAAGCGAACAAATTGTGTTGTACCATTTACGTAGCGATTTGTATTGGCCATAATTACGGTACTGTTAATGCCGTGGTCGTGGCTACAGAGAAAACGGCAAGGTCACTAGAGCAATAAGTATTTTCTCATTACACGACAAGACATCAGAGCACTAGGTGGAGTGAAAAATGGGCGGTGGGCAGGCGATATGTGGGATCCGAGATCCCGAGATTTACTTACAACATTAGTCATAATATCGGTACTATATACCGGGTGGGTACATCGCCTTTGGAAACATAGGAAGATGGATATTTTGAACTATCCAAATATTGGTTCTAGCTCAGATAGCCTACTGATAGCCAATTTAAACTAATTTGTTTTTAACCTCGATATTTCGTTAATTTTTATTAACTTCTTCAGGAGTAACTACAATAATAAATATAATAATTGAAGTAGTATAGTATATAATTAAAGTAGTATAATCCTATAACTAAAGTAGTATAATATATAATTAAAGTAGATAAATATTTTATTTACAAAGACAGACTTTTTATTAAAAATCATTTATACATTTTGTACAGTTATTGTTCCATTAGAAAATTTCTTTTAACTTTGTATTTTTTCTTCCTGTTTCAACCGTATTTTTCTATTACTTTTTACTGCTGTAGTAAATCTGTAAAATCTTTTGCCTGTAAACGATTTTCACTGTTAATTAAACGTAATAATTAAACAGAACTGGCAAAAAGGTTTCAATTAAAAAAGTACCTACTCTTCATTCTCAGGAGGATTTTTCTTCAGTTAAAAAATAGGTATAGTTAGGACTGAACCCCTTAAAAGTGCCTAATTAAAAATGTTCAGAGAAATGGGACGAATAATTAAATTGGAATAGTCACTATTAATAATACGGTATTGCAGAAGTGTCTTGGATTTTCTTTTTATATCTTTTTTCTACCGGAACTCAGCTGGGGAGAAATACTTAGGATTTTTTTTATAAAATAGTTAGGCGAGAACGAGGTCATATAAAGTGGCAGAAAATGAACAAAGGATTTGACAAGGAGTAAAACTACTAGTTTCCTTATACTATGTTAATATGGTATACTAGGTAAAAATGAGAAAATAAACATAAAAGATCGGTAGAAAAACTGTACCTTTCAGTTTCGAAAAAATTGTTAAGCATTCTTTTCATTACATAATACCTATGCTATAATATCCATCAGTAAATTATCCCTCTATAATATGAAATTAACCCGGGAGGTTTTTGCCCATTAACGATGGGAAAAAGTCCACTTATTATCGGATGGCACGAATTGATTTATATTCCATGGAGCAATTAATGACTAATGATAAAATAAGATAGATTAATGGCAAAATGGCGGTGGAAAAACACGATCCGTTGAGAGAAAAACCATTAATTAATCTTCCTCGATACAAATTCGGTCTGTCTTGAGAAATCTGGGGAAGTTTCGAGTGTCTGGGTAGAGAAAAAGTAAAAGAAGCAGATAAATCCACTTATATCTAATTTTTATTGCCTATGATGGAATCAAAAAAATGTTCTTTTTATGCTAAAAGCGGATCAGGGGCGGATACAGGAATTTATTTTAGGGGGCCCAAATAAGCTTACAATGCCATTTTTGACCCAAAAGGCTAATATTTAACGGACCCCAAGGGGCCCCCTCTATATCCGCCACTGAAGCGGATATATTAAGCACAAATTAACTACAACAGATGCGAAAGAACACCTAACTACGCGTTCAGGTTTCTGTGACCTTCAGAAAGAGTTCATAGACAATCCGCATCAATGTATAGTTTGGGTTATTATTTGTTTGGGTGAAAATAATCTGCACCAATATGTTATCGAGGTATACAAAAAGGTCCACAGACTTCGAGACATACGAAAAATCAAGTCCATTTAGCGTGTGTAGCAATTTTCACACCTTAAAAATTAGTTTTTTATAGCTATAGCAACTGCAGCGACTATGAAAAAAGCTGTGTGATTTTCATAGACAATAATGGCACCTGTAATTCATTTGAGAATGTTATAAATCGCTAAAAGAGGTTTCAAATCTCTTGGATTTCTATTAATATTAAATAAATTTTATTAAAAATTGAACTAAAATTGTTAGTATCATTAAAAACAATTCAAATTCAAAAATTGTATCAGTCAAATTCCCTCATTTAAGGTGAATATTAAAGTAAATATAAATACTTCGTAAGTTCTGAGGAACTTTTTCGAGTGGCTTAGATCGTTGGAGGATGCCCATTCCAGGTTATGGATGGTGTCTCCCGGGCCCTTCAGTTCCGCTTTAAGCTGGCTTCCGCTTGGAAAGCAGAACGGTTCTGGTACAGTTAGTGGAGTGTTTGCTCCTTTTCTAGCTAGATCCTTTGCTTTTTCATTACCCTTTATCCCTTGGTGAGCGGGCACCCAAAAAAAAATGTTATTGAGTATGCCAAATTATTTGTTACGATTTTATATATATAAATTCGGGTCAGAACGTCCTACGACGTTGTCCGTTACCTAACTTCCACCCTGTGCGATTTTCCCATTGATCTTCGGTCAGATTTTTCTCGCTCATCGACCTTCTTATTCCTTTCATCCATGTTTTCTTCGGACGTCCTCTCTTTCGTTTACCAGGTGGTATCCAATGAATGACTTGTTTTGGAATTCTTTCATTGTGCATTCTCTGAACGTGGCCGTTCCATATTAATTGTTTTTGTTCTATATCATTTACTATTGCTCCCTCTATTCCCATCTGGTCTAATGTCTTCATTTCTGATCTTATCCCTCCGTGAAATTCTCATTGCTCTTCTAATCGCGTCCATTTCTGTTGTCTCTAATTTCCTTTTATCCTTTCAGTGAGTCGCCATGTTTCACATCCATAGAGAAATATGCTTTTAACTCGTGTCTCGTATATATTATATTTCCCGTTTTTTATAATTTCAGTGCTCCATAGAATGCCATTTATGCATCTGATAACTCTTCGTGCCTGTATTACTCTGTTATTTATTTCTCTATCGTCCGTTCCATCTCCTGTAAATATCGATCCCAGGTACCTGTAATCTTCACATGCCCTAATTTCCATATTATTTTCCAAAATAAGATTTTTTGTATTGGCTCCAATTGGAAGGTATTTTGTTTTTTCTGTATTTACTGTGAGACCCCATTTAGCATATTCTTCAATTATTTTCCGCACCATATATTCCATGTCATCTTTGTCGTTTGCAATTATGGCCTAGTCGTCTGCAAATTGCAAGGTGTATAGGCATAAGTCATTTAGTTCTATATCCATTCCGTGACATTTTTTTTCCATAGATGTAAGGCCTTGGCAATATAAATTTTAAATAGTGTTGGGGATATACAGCAAGGTTACGATTGTGTGTTACGGTTACGATACAAGTTTACGATTTTGCTCTATATAAATCGTCGATAGATTGATTCATAGCATTTTATTTGCAAATCCCCGCGCATCGGATTTACTACTAAAGCATTTCATCTGTAAAAGATGAATTAGGAGCGAAATATTACAAATATTCGTGCTCCGTGTATGTCCAACAGAGATGGGTTCTAGTCCACGTTAAGCTTTTCCGTAAATAGAATTCTAATTATTGCCGAATGGATTTTCCGTGTTTTTTCGTACTTTTATTGTAAATCGCTAGAACGAATGCACAGTTTGCTTTTGTGATTGTTTTGTTCGATTGCGTTTTAGTTTGAATTGGTATTGAAAGATATTATTGACGCTTTTTTATTTTAATTTTAGCAATCCATAATCATCTTTTATTTAGAGAAGTTTTAAGCACTCATGAAGTAGCATTTCCCGCCTTATATACCGAGTGTTTTTTAAAAGTGGCTCACCACTATAACTTTTTTATTTTTCAGATAAAAAACGTTATTTGGTATGTTAGTGTATAGGGCATATACTGTATATTTATTATTAGGACATATACTGTACGTCACTGTATAATCTATTACCTGTGTTGCTATATTATCAAGAGATTAAGTTCTTCTCTGTGTTACTCTATGGGTGTGAGAGCTGGACACTGGATTCACAGACCGAAAAGAGAATAGAAACCTTTGAAATGATGTATACAGACGGATGCTGCGAATCTCATGGGTACAAAGGATCACCAACGATGAAGTACTCCAAAGCATGCAGAAACAAAAAGAGATACTGAACACCATCAAGGAAAGAAAAATGCAATACCTGGGTCAGGTGATGAGAGGTGGTAGATACGAAATACTGCGCCTCATAATAGAGGGCAAAGTGCAAGGGAAAAGATCAGTAGGAAGACGCCAGAACTCATAAATAAAAGATTTGAGGAGATGGTTTGAACGCTCGTCTGTGGAAATCTTCCGGGCTGCAGTTTCCAGAGCCACAATTGCCATTTGGATCGCCAACCTTCGGTAGGAGAGGACGTGATAAGAAGAAGTTCTTTACCTGAAACTAAAAAAAATCGGAAAATACAAGTTTTACAATACTTTTGTTTGGATCTAAATATTTCTCCGAGTTTAAGACTTACCCTGTATAAGAAGAAACTTTTAATTGCTTGTTACGTTTTTTTTTCAGAGTATGGCCCCTTACTAAGACCGACTTATTAAATTACAAAGTTTTTCTATTAGCTCGTTAATGATAACTACCTTGTCCGACAAATTCCCTTGGGCATTTGCAATGAAAAACCTTTTCAAAACTTTGTATTCAATAATTTAACGACTTATACTCATCTTGAGTTATTTTAATCTAGTTTTATACAGCCTCCTAACTCGGTTTATAGAGTTATATAGATGGAAAAACAATATTTAATTTTGAAGAAATTGTATTTTATTATTTGTGATATGATTACTTACTTATAATATTTTTTATTTTGATTTTTTTTTTACTTTTTCTCGATATTCTTTAGGTTTTCACTTTATATTATTTGTGGAATCGACATATTTGTCAATATAAAAATTACTATTTTTCAGTACAAACTGTACAAAACATAACGACGTAAAGCCAAGAAAAATCTTCCCTAAAAAAGTAAATGACGTCTAGAGCATGACCTAGCCAAAATTCGCAAAAAATAATCGATTGTCTTACCTCAACCGCTTTGTTTTTCGACCGTATGGTAAAAGATGTGTGGACTGGGCCCCCCTAAAATCTATAAATCGGGTAAATAAATTAGCGCCCTAAAAGGCCATATTCTATATTACTTTTTATTTGGGCACCTACTAAAATAAATTCCTGTATCCGCCTCTGGTATAGCCTATTTTGCTAGACTACTAATTTAATAAGATTTTTATTTTAATCCGGTTTAAATTTGAATACAGGATTATAAGAAATAACCATTTATCACATCGAAGTTTGAGAGAGAATGATTTATATTCATATTTTTAAATATATGCGTGAGTAGATAACTAATTTCCTTACACAACACCTTTGGTGTTTACATAACCATTTAATGGGTTGTATGGATTTTTAATTCGTTTTGCCCATATTTGTTTGGAACTGTAACGAAACTGATAAAATTAATTAAATTAATAATTGATATATATGACTTCTTATGATTTTTATTCACTTGATAGTAATATAAGTTTTTCTTAAATATGTCATTTTATTCTTTTTTTTAGATACAAAATTACTTAAAGTGACTATAACTATATTTAAAAGCAAGTGTAAAATCGATCGAAATATTTGTTGAACTCATGGAAAGAATACTACCCAAGTAGCATTTTCACGACTTGCCACCACATAGTTACTAAACACAACGTTGGATTAGTTACAAAAAATAGTTAGCTCCGTACCTTGGGTATTAAAATAAATGTAAACGTTGTTGTAACGTTGTGCCGACTTTGAACTAGTACTACAACAAAGTAAAATGCTTCTGCGGACGTCGAATAAATGTTGTCTTGTAACCTTTTGCTTAAATGATCTTTAGGTGATTGGGAAGGGGAGTTTTCCGACGTCACTTTCAGGACCTATTCCAACGTTATGAAAACGTCGTCTGTATTACTAATTCCAACGTTGTTTAAGATTTTCCTTATTTCTTACGTTGGTAGGACCAAGCCACTACCTTTTTGCAACTTTATTGAACCATAACCTTTAATCTTAAATTTTCACTACATTGTTCTGTTCAGTCAGACAGTTCAGTGCCTGTTTTTGTTTTTATTTAAAAAAATTAATTTAAAAATGGATGTTAAGAAAGGCACATATAAATACTAAATTTAATATACATCGACATATTAACGATACTTTATCCACTCCTTCGTTTATTTAGAATATAGAGGGTGGCACAAGTTAGACTCTAGGATGACTAAATTAGGCAATCTTTTGCGACTAGTATACTACCTGTTTAGGCCGACCTGTGGCTAAACTCCGACTTTATTAGTCCATAGTCCAGTATGCGACTAACTACTCCATCTTAATCTCAAAAACAACAAAGTGGGCAAGCAGCCATGTTGTGAATAAGAAAATGTTCGTTCCTAAAATAGCAATTCCTACTTTTTGAATACATTAACTTGAAATATTTGACCCTAAACAACACGCGGAAATAATTTTTTTTTCGACTGCAAATAAATTATTCTCATTTTACTAAAAAAGAAATAAAAAATTCAAGATTTTTTTTAAAAGTTCTTAAATTTTAAGGTAGAGTTGGTTAGTGTATCAATAATTATGATCTTCAAACATCCTCCACACTTAAATACTTTTGTTTTTTTTTACCTTTTTTTTTTTTTTTTTTTTTTAAATATAAACTAATCATAAAAATAATATTTTACTATAATTATCCCAGTTTAGATAAAACGCGACTTAGGACGCCATATTATTTATTTTTGTATATTTCTGCTGTGAATTAGGCATTTAAACAACGTTTGCAGTTTGTACTAAAATTAGGGCTGCTAGCCAAAAAGTAGGTAACTTCAACGTCGTCGTTTCGACCCAAAAATGATTCTCCAAACTAGTGCTGACTATGGTTCTCACGAGGTTGTGCCGACGTTGCGCCCCGACGTATGTTCGCGTGACACAACGTTGTCTCGACGTCCAAATGCTGCTTGGGTATCCTTAAAGAAAGTGTAAAATTTTAAGTATATGATTGTTCTTGAATATAGAAATGATTTTTTTCCGTGCAATCTACAATAATTTGAAATGGAGGAATTATGAATTTTTTTGGGGGTTAGTCAAAGTCTATACACATTTTTGGTGTATAATTTTTGGTAAGAAGTTTCTGTCAATTTTCTGTCATTTTTGGATGTCATCTGGACGAAATCTTCCTTGACTCTTTAGATAGACTATATTTAGTAAATTTTATTTATAATTATAGATTATAAAGAGACTCGAGACTCTAACTTATCTCGAGGTATAAAGATCTGCAAAGAATAAGAAAATTATTTTTTTTTTCCAATTTACTTATTTCAGTATAAATGGGAATAGAAAGTTTTTACCGGAGCGTAAAAAGAAACTTTTTTAGGTGCAAGCGAAAAATATTAACGAGCTTCTTTTAAAAGGGAATGCTAGACGCGACGTGGCAAAAAATATTCAGATACGAATATAAAAATGTAAAAATAGTGTTAAGAAATGGTAATCTTCTTGATAAAATAGTAATTCAAATTTTATCATTCTACCATTAATTCTATTTATTCTAAAAACGATTCTTCATAGACTTGAAATTTATGTACCAAATTTTTGTCGAATTTCTGATCTGGCGCTAAAGCCCCATACTCACTATTCGTGTGTGCGGTTCGTCACTCCATACACATTATGGGTTAATGTGTTGTGATAACCTGGAATGGTCATCCTCTAAAGGTCTAAGACCCGATGAAATTTCTCAGAACTTACGACCGAGAAAAGTCAAAGATTTTCCTTGATCCTTTGATTTTTCTTGAACAATCTTCAGATTGTCATTGGGTTTTGACAGGAGAGTGTCTCCTCAATGAACATCTCAGTAGATTGAAGCTAAGAACCAACGGGGAATGCAGATTCTATGGAGAAAATGGGGAAACACCAGAACACCTTATCACTGAGTGCGCCAGGACAACAACTATTTGTACCATGAACTTTAGTACGACTGATATCTGAGATGGAGAACTGACCTCTGTAAAACCTCCTCAGATACTGGCTTTTGTCAAATCCCTGAGACTGTATCGTGAGCTATAACTCAAGAAGGGGGATAGAATAGATCTATAACATCACGGTGATAAACCCCCTTTCCGATTACCGGGTGTTGTGAAAAGTTTCCGTAGATATAAGCTAGTGAACTTTCATTGTTTATCTGTTGGCAGTTACTCATCAAAGTTTCAGCCATTTTGGAAGCGCAGTTGTTATGTAAGTGTCGTTTGAGTGAGTTGATGTGAGTGTTTTTGTGAAAATGGACAAAGCTCGAATATCGAGCTGTCATTAAATATCTGTTTTTGAAAGGCAATACGCCTACGCAAATTAAAAATGAGTTGGATTCTGTGTATGGGGCCCTGCACCATGATTAACCACAGTGAAAATTTGGGCAGTTTGATCTAAACATGGCCGTAAGAGCTTGGGAGACGATGAACGTTCGGGCCGTTCAAAAACTACAACTACCGATGATAACATCGCCAAAGTTCACCAAGTGCCGAATGAAAGTGAGAGAGATAGGAGAGGTTATGAACATATCAAAAGAACATGTTTGTCACATATTAAATCAAGATTTAGGCATGAGAAAGCTGCCCGCGCGTTGAGTGCCGCGTTTGTACACTGAGACTGTATGATGAGTTATAACTTACGAAAGGGAGACACAATATGTGTAAGGTCGTGGAGATTAATTTTCCCCTCCTATACAGGGTGGCCCCAACTGTATTCCGGAAACTTCGGCAGCACATCCTCATATTAAAAAACTCCTAGGCACCTATTTTCATCCAAATATTGACGTTACTTCATAAATTATTTGGAAAAAATCTCGAAATAAAAATGAAACTTCTATACCCTGTATTTCCGAAACTAAGCATTTTAGGACATACATTTATACGAACTTTTTTACTTACTTTTATCTGCAAAACAGGGGGTGCCTATTTTACTGACCAAATTTATAATTTCCTTTTTGAGATTAGTTGAAAGTAATACCACCTTAATTTTGCTACTACCACCCAAAAATAAACTACTACCACCTTAACTTTGCTACTACCACCCAAAAATAAATTACTACCACCTTAATTTTGCTACTACCACCCAAAAATAGACTACTACCACCTTAACTTTGTTACTACCACCCAAAAATATACTACTACCACCTTAACTTTGCTACTACCACCCCAAAAATAAAACTACTACCACCTTAACTTTGCAACTACCACCCAAAAATAATTACTACCACCTTAATATTGCTACTACCACCCAAAATAGACTACTACCACCTTAACTTTGCTACTACCACCCAAAAAATAGACTACTACCACCCAAAAATAAACTACTCCACCTTAACTTTGCCACTACCACCCAAAAATAATTACTACACCTTAATTTTGCTACTACCACCCAAAAATAAACTACTACCACCTTAACTTTGCTACTACCACCCAAAAATAGACTACTATCACCCAAAAATAAACTACTACCACCTTAACTTTGCTACTACCACCCAAAAATAGACTACTATCACCCAAAACTAGACTACTACCACCTTAACTTTGTTACTACCACCCAAAAATAGACTACTACCACCTTAACTTTGCTACTACCACCCAAAAATAAACTACTACCACCTTAACTTTGCTACTACCACTCAAAAATAAATTACCACCACCTTAATTTTGCTACTACCACCCAAAAATAGACTACTACCACCTTAACTTTGTTACTACCACTCGAAAATAGACTACTACCACCTTAACTTTGCTACTACCACCCAAAAATAAACTACTACCACCTTAACTTTGCTACTACCACCCAAAAATAAATTACTACCACCTTAATTTTGCTACTACCACCCAAAAATAGACTACTACCACCTTAACTTTGTTACTACCACCCAAAAATAGACTACTACCACCCAAAAATAAACTACTACCACCTTAACTTTGCTACTACCACCCAAAAATAAATTACTACCACCTTAATTTTGCTACTACCACCCAAAAATAGATTACTACCACCTTAACTTTGTTACTACCACCCAAAAATAGACTACTACCACCCAAAAATAAACTACTACCACCAAAAAATAAAATACAAAAAAAAAAAATAATTACTACCACTTAATTTTTGGCTACTACCACCAAAAAATAGACTACTGCCACCTTAACTTTGTTACTACCACTCGAAAAATTAGACTACTTACCACCTTAACTTTGACTACTACCACCCAAAAATTAAACTACTACCACCTTAACTTTGCTACTACCACCCAAAATAAACTACTACCACCTTAATTTTGCTACTACCACCCAAAAATAGACTACTTCCACCTTAACTTTGTTACTACCACTCGAAAATAGACTACTACCACCTTAAATTTGCTACTACCACCCAAAAAAAACTACTACCACCTTAACTTTGCTACTACCACCCAAAAAATAAATTACTACCACCTTAATTTTGCTTCTACCACCCAAAAATAGACCACTACCACCTTTAACTTTGCATCAACTACCACCAAAAATAAACTACTACCACCTAAATTTGGTACACCAACCCAAAAAATATAATTACTACCACTTTAATTTTTGCTACTACCACCCAAAACTAGACTACTACCACCTTAACTTTGTTACTACCACTCGAAAATAGACTACTACCACCTTAACTTTGCTACTACCACCCAAAAATAAACTACTACCACCTTAACTTTGCTACTACCACCCAAAAATAAATTACCACCACCTTAATTTTGCTACTACCACCCAAAAATAGACTACTACCACCTTAACTTTGTTACTACCACTCGAAAATAGACTACTACCACCTTAACTTTGCTACTACCACCCAAAAATAAACTACTACCACCCAAAAAATTTTGCTACTACCACCCAAAAATTAAATACTACCACCTAAATTTTGCCACTATCACCCAAAAATAAACTACTACCACCTTAACTTTGTTACTACCACCCAAAAATAAATTTCTACCACCCAAAAATAAACTATTACCACCTTAACTTTGCTACTACCACCCCAAAAAATTAATTACTACACCTTAATTTTGCTACTACACCCAAAAATAGATTTACTACCACCTTAACTTTGTTACAACCACTCGAAAATAGACTACTACCACACAAAATCAGACTACTACCACCTTTACTTTGCTACTACCACCCAAAAAAATAAATTTACTACCACTTTAATTTTTGCTACTACCACCAAAAACTAGACTACTACCACCTTAACTTTGTTACAACCACTCGAAAATAGACTACTACCACCCAAAAATAAACTACTACCACCTTAATTTTGCTACTACCACCCAAAAATAAACTACTACCACTTTAATTTTGCTACTACCACCCAAAAATAGATTACTACCACCTTAACTTTGTTACTACCACCCAAAAATAGACTACTATCACCCAAAAATAAACTACTACCACCTTAACTTTGCTACTACCACCCAAAAATAAATTACTACCACTTTAATTTTGCTACTACCACCCAAAACTAGACTACTACCACCTTAACTTTGTTACTACCACTCGAAAATAGACTACTACCACCTTAACTTTGCTACTACCACCCAAAAATAAACTACTACCACCTTAACTTTGCTACTACCACCCAAAAATAAATTACTTACCACCTTAATTTTGCTACTACCATCCAAAAATAGACTACTACCACCTTAACTTTTCTACTACCACCCAAAAATAGACTACTACCACCCAAAAAATTTTGCTACTACCACCAAAAAAAGACTATTATGTAAATTAAAATAAAAAATAAATTATACTACATAAAACACTTAATATAAAAATAAAAAAAAAAAAAAAAAAATTACTACCACCTTAACTTTGTTACTACCACCCAAAAAGACTACTTACACCCAAAAAATTAAACTACTACACCCTGTAACTTTCTACTACTACCCAAAAATAAATTACTACCACTTTAATTTTGCTACTACCACCCAAAACTAAATTACTACCACCTTAACTTTGTTACTACCACCCAAAAATAGACTACTACCACCTTAACTTTGCTACTACCACCCAAAAATAAAACTACTACCACCTTAACTTTGCTTCTACCACTCAAAAATTAAATTACCAACCACCTTAATTTTTGCTACTCACCACCAAAAAATAGACTACTGCCACCTTAACTTTGTTACAACCACTCGAAAATAGACTACTACCACCTTAACTTTGTTACTTACCACCCAAAATAAACTACTACCACCTTAACTTTGCTACTACCACCCAAAAAATAAATTACTACCACCTTAATTTTGCTACAACCACCCAAAAATAGGCTACTACCACTTTAATTTTGTTACTACCTCCCAAAAATAAACTACTACCACCCAAAAATAAACTACTTCCACCTTAACTTTGCTACTACCACCAAAAATAAATTACTTACCACCAATTTAATTGGCTACTACTACCCAAAAATAGATTACTACCACTTTAACTTTGCTACTACCAAACAAAAATGACTACTATCACCCAAAAATAGACTACTTCCACCTTAACTTTGCTACTACATCCCAAAAATAAATTACTACCACTTTAAATTTGCTACTACCACCCAAAACTAGACTACTACCACCTTAACTTTGTTACTACACCCAAAATGCTACTACCACCTTAACTTTGCTACTTACACCCAAAAATAAAACTACTACCAACTACCCTACTACCAACTAAGCCTACCCTAAAAATAAATTACCACCACCTTAATTTTGCTACTACCACCCAAAAATAGACTACTACCACCTTAACTTTGTTACAACCACTCGAAAATAGACTACTACCACCTTAACTTTGCTACTACCACCCAAAAATAACTACTACCATCCTTTAACTTTGCTACTACCACCCAAAAATAAATTACTACCAACCTTAATTTTGCTACTACCAACCAAAAATAAATAGACTGCTACCACCTTAACTTTGTTACCACCCAAAAAAATTAGATACTACCACCTTAACTTTTGCTACCTACCACCCAAAAATAAACTACTACCACCATAATTTTGCTACTACCACCCAAAAATTAAACTACTATCCTTTAATTTGTTACTACTTCCAAAAAAATTAAACTATACCACTTTAATTTTGCTACTACTACCCAAAAATAAACTACTACCACTTTAATTTTGCTTCTACCACCCAAAAATAAAATACTACCACCCAAAAATAAAATACTACCACCTTAATTTTGTTACTACCACCCAAAAATTAGATACTATCACCTCCAAACAATAAAAACTGCTTAACCACCTTAATTTTCCTACTACCACCCAAAAATAAATTATTCACTTTAATTTTGCTACTACCACCCCAAAACTAAACTACTACCACCTTAACTTTGTTCTACCACCCAAAATAGACTACTACCACCTTAACTTTGCTACTACCACCCAAAAATAGACTACTAACACTTTAATTTTGCTACTACCCCCAAAAATAAACTATACCACCTTAACTTTAGTTTACTACCACCCAAAAAATAGACTACTACCACCTTAACTTTCCTACTACACTCACAAAAATAAAAAATTACCACCACCTTAATTTTGCTATAGTAAAAATTTGGATTTAGCTACCTTACCTCCAACAACTAACGCAGCTGAAAATCATTATTATGGGACCTATTTATAAATGCAGTATTGGCTAAATAACGGAGAAGTGGCAACAGAATGTGGATGGAGTAAAAAAACGGATACCTTAGTTAGAATCAGTTAGTTAGAATTTGTATTGAAAATGATTTACTGTAATTGCAAATCTGGATGTAATAAACTATGTACCATTGCGATAAAAAAAAGTAGTACAAGAATTAGTAGTCCCAGATGGAACTCCTGTTCTATAAGGATATTTGAATTATATTGAATTTTGGATTTAGCCAACAACACTGTTTTTTTGTTTATCCCTAATGCATCTGCAATGTCCCTTATGGGAACCCCATCCCTTAATCGCGTAAATATAATCGATTTTTGCTCTGAAGTTTTTTCTCTGAAGCATTTTTTTTAAAATTTTTGCTCTGAAGCATTTTTTTTAAAAATTACGTGACACTGACACAAGAATATAGACCAGCAGATTAAATCATATTTTGTTGTACTATTTTTTTTAATCGCAATGGTACATATTTAAAATCCAATATGGCCATGTTCATGCTTGTGTCACACTTGTGTGGTAACTGTAATGGTATTTCTTGCGAGAACAAACAAATATCGGTCGATGAAAAGAGGTTCAAGTTAACGTCTCCTTTCTGCTGCAATGGCTAAACTGGACGGGACCTACTTGTTTACGCGGAATCCGAACTGCGGTCCTCGGCCATATCATGGGGGATAACATGCTTCTTTTCTCTACCGACTTAGGAAGTGTCTAAATTAACTCTTACTCACGAGATATCCGATCTCATCCGGTCTTGAACCGGCGTGAATGAGCAGTGTGTATCAATAGATTTTACACTTTTCCCTTTTGGACAACAGCACGATGCAAAGTTTTGAACTGGTCATCCGTCCATCCACTAGCATCGTCTTACGTCGCTTAACTTCGGTGTTCTAATGGGAACCCGTGTTTCGACGTAGTTGAGCCGTTGCCCGGGTCGATGAAGAACCAATCGAATAAAATTGTAAATTTCATTTTTTTTTCTAGAGATGACAGTTTGAAAAGTTGGGTTACAGGTTGGAAACACATTTTTATTAAAATGGTCATAATTTGAATTATTGTTATTCGATTTGTAAGGGTATGTTTATAATGTATTTATCATAATGAAAAAGTGTTAAGATCTTAGGTTAAGATCGTAGATGACATTTATGTCAAAAAGACATTCGCAAGTAGTTTATTACATTTTATTTTTTTCTTCCAACCTGTAGCCTAATTTTTCAAACTGTCACTGTATTTTTAAAAACAAGTTGTTTACAAAATGGTAACAAAAAGACCTTGGTTTAAGTGCAAATAGCCACAACCGGAACAAGGTGGAGGCTGCTTTCGCACATTATTAGTACACATGTATTTAGTAAAGGATAGCTTTGACAATTTTTGTTAATTTTGAAATATTATTAAACCACCAATAAATATTTCTTGAAAATGTCACAAGGACTGTATTTTAGTTGAATTGATGCTAAATATCCATGTTATTTGTTAATAAGCTTAAAAAAATAGTAATTTATTGCATTTCGGTGATTCCTTTTAAAAATTGCTCGATTTAAAAAAAAAATTGTACGTCACTGCGTTAGGATAATAAACTATTCTTTACTGATTCTGATAGAGTTTTTTATTCTCTTTAATTTTCACCTCTTGAACTTTTCCGCTATAACGCACCGTTTTCGAGTTATTTACATTTCTTCCCAAAAAGTACCAAAATTCATGATGACGGCCGATTTTTTTTAATGACGCACACATCGGACAAATGGGGACTTTTAGTATGTCAATAAGGGTTACTCAGGCTGACTATTTTCAATGGTCGCAGCTTTCTAAGAATATTTGCAAATTCAAAATTATTTGCACTGGCCTATAAGTTATAACTCATCATACACTCACAGTGCTTAGACAAAAGCCAATACCTGAAAGGGTTTTGCAGAGGTTAGGTCTCCATCTCCGATATCAATCGTATATATATATATATATATATATATATATATATATATATATATATATATATATATATATATATATCAATCATATATATATATATATATATATATATATATATATATATATATATATATGTGTCCCAGAAATAAGTGCAAATATTTTAACTGGTAGTATAGTTCAACCCCAGAAACACGCCTATGAGGGTTTTTTGCGAAAAAAAAATGTTGAAAATTTAAAATTTTTCTTGACATTTTCGGGAAATTTGAAAAAACTTTTTAGTGCCACTTGTTTATTCACCTGAGATTTCTCTACGGTGTATCTAAACCTTGCAGTGTTGCAACCTCCTATGTTATCCACATTCTACATAGTTCTACATTTATAAATTCATAGAAAAATTTCTACTCAAAAATTGATAAAATGTTAAATTTTTATCAGTGTATCATCTATTAATAATTATTATAGAAAAAAAAACACATTAATTATTTTTAGTCTTACCCTTTCAATGAAAACTTAACAAAAACCACCGAAAATTAACTAAAACATTACGTTTATGACGTTTACGAAAATGATTGATCATATTATTCACAACCAGGTCACAAAAAAGAAATTCCTAAAATGTTTATCGTAATTTAGAATTCAATATTCGTTTTCTTTCATGTTTCTCTGTTTTATTTGAACCACTGATTTACAAAACACCTTGAAAAGCGCACATTACTTTGAATACCGTCTCTTATCGCCACTTTACGAACTACTTTCAATCTAAGACATGTTTCACTCACAATTTTAAATACGTATTTTGTTTTTTTCGCTATTTTTGCGATGTATTTTGACAGCCCAAACGTCGCGCGTCGGCCAAGAGTGCCACGTGTGAACTGGTCCTTTGAGCCGCGCCGTCGTGGCAGGCTTGCGTCAGACGACGATGTTAAGCAACGTTGCTGTAGTTACAACAATTTCAAATTCAAGACATTCGAAGCAATCAAATTTGTATTAAATTTTAAAAATAAAACAGAGAAACATGAAAGGAAACAAACAAAACGAAAATGAATTGATTATTCATCGGGTTGTTTTCGATATATTGAATTCTGAATTACGATAAACATTTTAGAAATTTCTTTTTTGTGACCTTATCAATAATCAATTCATTTGTGTTTTGTTTGTTTCCTTTCATGTTTTTCTGTTTTATTTTTAAAATTTAATAAGAATTTGATTGCTTCGAGTATCTTGAATTTGAAATTGTTGAAACTACGGCAACCTCGCATGACGCAAGCTCGACACGCCGGCGCGACAAAGAAGTAGTGAGCAATTACCAACCAGTGATGCGTGGCTGTCTTGGCCGACGGTTGGACTGTTGACGGAATTGTCGAAATACATCGAAAAAATAGCGAAAAAGCAAAATACGTATTTAAAATTGTTGAGTGAAACATGTATTTTCTTAATTGAAAGTAGTTCGTAAAGTGGCGGTAAGAGACAATAATTCTCAACATTTATTCATTCAGAAAGATATTCAAAGTAATGTGTAATGTGTGCTTTTCAAGGTGTTTTGTAAATCAGTGGTTCAAATTGTGATGAAGCCTATACGAAAATAATGTGTTAAGTTAAAAATGGGGACTGTTATTTTAGCAGTTTTTATAATAGCACGTACAAGTAAGCAGCACAATGAAGTGTATTTAGTTAAGTGTGTATCGAAAAAGAGAACTGTCGCAGTTACATCGATCTGTCATAAGTATCTTTTTTAATGTTGGGTAAGTTTTTTAATTTAACTTTTTTAACTTTTAAACGTTTAACTTTTAATTCATTTTATGTAATAATATCACAATCTTAAAAATGTAATGCATCTCTGCAAACTCCTCAGGTGTTGTGATTTTATGACTTACTTTTAAACATATACTTTCTTGTCCATATGGCAACACAGTGCGTCGAATTAACTGAAATCCGGGCTTGATCCGGGTAATTGGATGTAGTTGGCAATATCTGCCGGCGGTTCTCAAAATGTTGCGATTATTTTTTAAAATTTTCAAAGTTAAATAATTCGGTTATTTTCAATTTATTTTAAAAATGGTAAAGAGAAAATATGTTTATTTTGACCAGATCTACCACCCTTTAAAATATCTGCACTCATTTCTGGGACACCCTGTATATATACATAGTAAAAATATTTCTAGATATGACTAACGTTCACTTTGAACGTAGTGAAAATTAACATCTAGCACTTGGCAACATTGTCGGGTGCCCGAGTAGACTAGTAGGGCGTAGACGCTAGTTCAGCCTCCCGGCTAGACCTTCGTGATATCTAAATGCCCACCTACATGGTTTGACTTCACATGTCGCCTCGCGGGCTGAATTCTTCGTTCGTCACATAAACACCTGTTGGAATGCGGCGTTTCTTTTCCTTATTCTTTCTATACGCTTTTATCTATCGCAACTCGACGAAAAACTGTTTTTTTCGGAGCTAATGTTTTGGGGCGCCCCATTATCCCTGAAAAAAAAATACCCTAATAATAGCCTTCGTTTCGTTCCTCGTTCTGTCGGTCTTTCCTTTTTTCTTCGGCTGATATTTTTTCTTCAATCTGGTTAAGATATACTCTAGATTAATTTTAAATAAGATTTTTTTCCTGGCACATTTCATTTTTTTAGGGCTCCATACAATGACCTCTAAATAAAGTAGACCCGGCATTTCATTCATAAAAAGAAAAAGATCAGAATCAGACATTCGTTTCTTGTTCTATGCGAGTGGGAACAAGACGGGCTGATCGCAGTCATGAAGGATTCCCGAGAGAATGGCAACGCTGTTCAGAGATCTTGAGAACGTGTGTCAGTGGCGTAGTTACTTTGATTGTAATATATAATTATTTAATATTATATTCTCGTAAATATGATTTTTGGATACGATATATTGTTGTGGCTCTTCAAATTTTGAAAACGACTACTTCTATACTCCAATCACTTCTATACGAAAATAACTAATTGAAATTATGATATGCACATTTCTATAGTAATGTCTGTAAATTGCTCCAGTAGTAATATAATCCATCAAGCGTTCAATGAATAAGAGCCGAAGACGACTTTTATGAAACATTTATGTGAATTAATGGTATTATTTTGATTGAAGCAACGGTGAAAAATGAGAATATTTTAAAACTGTCGTGACAAATTGCAATTTAATATTAGGTATAAAAATATTACTATTTATAACAACAATAATAAAGATCTTTGTTAAACTAAAGAAAATTTCTAAAATATTTACTTATTTCTGGATCAGTTTCTTCGCGGATAATCGGGACCTTGTACTGAATAAATAATTAACTATTCAATAAAACATATCAAACAAAGACGCATTTATCTTTTAAAATATATATATTTTTTGTCTTAATAAACAAAACAAAAAATACATTCCTCTATTACAACAATTATACTATCAAAAAAAAAAACGGCGTCAAAAATGACAATCGGTGATAATTTTGGCAAGGTGATATGTCATGAGCCCTACTCTTGTTTATTTTTTAATGACACTTACTGGCAGTAGTACGCCTTAAGGTTGTATTTGATTTTTAAATGGTGTAATATAAATTCGAAAATTTTTTTTGGATATCGATTTGTGTTTCTGGAAACGTTCTATCCTTTTATAATTTTTCTATAATCAGTATTAGCTTTTGACAAGTTTTATGTCAATTTTTAATAAATGACATCTAGAAATAGACCTCGCCAAAATTATATTCGATTGGTATTCCTAGCAGTCTTTGACGCCGTGTTTTTTTCGATCATACGGTATTTAGTATGATATATCCATTATATAAATCTATTTTGATTTTACACTTAAAAATCATCTTTAATAACTAAAAATCCTAATAACAATCAGTATGTTCGAAAAAAAAGGCGTCCAGTTGGCTTAGAAATGAACATCGATGACATTCCCCATATACGCCGTTTTTTTTTCGATCATATGGTATATCACTATTGAACATTTTTCGTAATTGTGACATTTTTAATTTTTTTATATATTTTTTCAACAAATTAATATTCGCATTTGTATACTTGGTTTTGATAATATTTAAATATTATGTTCAAGATATTCAATAAACCCAAACGTGACGAAACTAACTTAATGTAATGGTTCATTACTTATAACGGGATATTCCAAAACTGTGTGATTTACTAATATTTCCAAAGATTTTTTCCTATTTTACCTTTCGGGCACCGCACTGATGTAACATAGCCTTACTCACCTTCGAAATCAAACTTCTAGGTTTAAATCGTCTCTATTTATGCAAATTAAGCAAGTTCGCACCATTGTCTTATTGTTTCTGAATAAAATCACTAAAAATAATACCACAAAACACTAAAATATCTGGAAATCACCTCATAAAACATTTCGAAAAACCACAACACATCAGGGGCGTAGATAGGTGTATGCTATGGGGGTGGTACTATAATTAAGTCGCAAAAAAAATCACCGTCGGAATTTTTTTGTCGAATTAAAACGACGGCGATTTTTTTGTCTTCAAAAAGATATAAAAACATAACACAAAAATTGAAATATAGATTGGTAAATAACATAAACAAAAATGAAACAACGACGTTTATTAGTTAATTTTCTATAAACTATAAAAAAAACTCTAAACTATCAAATAAAAAACTATAAAAACTATAAACTATAAATAAAACTACAAAACAAAATCAAGTTTTCTAGTACGCTGTTTGGAAAACCTATCAATAACAGCATCAACATTTATTTCAATATCTTTATGGATATTGATTAGAGTTAACCCCACTAATCTGGCCAGGACAAAAAAAAAGAATTTTTTTAAGAATGTCAAGTTTGACAAGTTTATAATTGACATTCTTAAAAAAAATTAAGAATGTCAATTATAAACTTGTGTATAGTGCTAATAATAAATTACAACAATTATTAGGTAATCCAAAGGATAAAACACCTCCACTGGAAAGGTCGAGTATTTATGAAATTTCTTGTAAAGATTGTAATCAGAAATATGATGGGCAAACTAGAAGATCAATATTAACTAGATTTACAGAACATTTAGCTCAGATAAGATATGGTAGACCTGATAAATCTTGCGTTGCCGAACATATTGTTGATAAAGAACATTGTATAGATCTTAATAATTTAAAATTAATTAAACAAGTCTCAAATTACAGGCAATTTGATGCATATGAAAGCATCAGAATTAATAAATCTAAAGATAGTATGAACAGAGACAACGGTCCAATTCCTTCAAGTTCTTTGTTCCTACTACACTAGTGGCGGAAGTCTAACTGTTACGCTCAGTGGGCTCTGACTCGGTTGGCTAGATTTTGCCACGCCCACTCGGTGCCCACTGAGCGAGTATATAAACGCTCAACTTGTAGATTGTACTTTAGTTTATAATCATCTGCTGATGATGCTAACATGGTTAGCGAAACGCGCGTCCAGTGTAAAAGTAAAAGTGTTTTGGTGTATTGTGGTGATTTAGTGTTTTTATTTTGCTACATAAAAATTATCTAGGCTTTAATCTTAGATTTCATGTATCTTTACGAAATTCGCAAATTTCCTTCAACTCATTGGTGTAGGATGAAACGATGTAAATGGGGGTCTGGCAAATTGAAAGGCGGTCGACACTGCTTAAGCAGTCGATTTGTTTGACGAGGCAATTGCGGTTTTTGGCCCTTGCTTTGGATTTACCGTGATGTATCGTTATCGAGAGAATTTAAGCTGAAGGATAATTGGCAAAAGCGTGTTCTCTAATTTACCAATCTCGAACCAACGACCAAAATCAATCAAACATAAAGCAATTAACTTAAATTCCAAGCGATGCATGTCGCGAGTAGAAGGGTGCAACGAGTAGAACAAACTATGCTTCATTATTTTTTTACATCGCGTTGCGATGGATTATGCTGCCTCTATTTTGCTCTGGTACATTATGTTCTGTACAGGATGAGTCAAAGATAGAGTATTATCTCAATAATTGTTTGGCGGTTTACAAATAACTGTTAAATACAAAAGTTATAGGGAAGGTTAAGATACACGTTTTAAATTATTGTAGAATATACTGGGTGCTTCATAAAGTACAAAAAAATAAGGAAGGTTGGAAAAAATATATTTTTTATTTATTTATTAATATCTCTGATATTATCGAAATATATTTACTCATATATATTATGTAGAGTGGTCCGAAAGGAAGCCAAAAATGCAATAATATACAGGGTGTTCCATTAAAAAAAAAACATACCGATCCAGTTACACATTTTTGAGCCACCCTATAGAAGTTGAAATATTTTCCTGAAATACATCCTCGTACATACTTTAGGTTTGGACTTTAACAAAATTGTGAAGTTTATTATTCTAGGAGTTACAGATGGCCCGACGCATTACTGCCGGACCCTGTATATTATAAAAAAAAATTTTATTAGATAAAAAAAGTTGTAGAATTTTACGTAGAATTTAAAAAAATAAAATAAAAAATAGTGTGTTGCATTTAAAAAAAAACATGTTATATCCGCAACACTTTTTTGAAGCACCCTGTATATTCTACAATAATTTTAAAATGTGTATCTTAACCCTCCCTATAACTTTTATATTTAACATTTTTTGTAAATCTCAAAACAAAGGAGATAATGGACTTTACTCTGTCGTTGACTCACCCTGTACATTCTGTAATGTTCATCAATATATTTTTTTACCTTTTATACTGTAGTAAGTTCCACCTTTTTAACAATTTCGCTAGCTTGACTTCGTATTCCTCTACATCTGAATTCTCATCATCTAGCGAAATATTACTTTGCAAATTTGAATTGTTCAATTCGTCCAGCGTTAAATTCAAAATCACAATGCATCGTTTCAGCCCGGCATCGTTTCCATCACTCTTCAAGAAAACCTTTGGTCGCCATAATGCTACTGAAATAATATTAACGTTTGATCATTCTAAACAACTACTTAAACAACACATTACCTGTAAACGCTACAATTCTCCTTTTTGTCACTAACAACTGTCATATACAATAAATACCGTTGTACTATTCAAAATAAGGGAACGCGACAAAAATCACACAACAACGTGTGGCTGATCGGGCTTATCCCGTCAATACCGCCAAACACCATCTTTCGATGTCCACCTCAAATGCATGACTTTCTATTGGAAAATATTAATCACGTGGCAAAAGCCTAACAGAAATGTTAGCAATTCTTATAGAAATAAAATACTCTCGTGAAAGAAGTGAAAAAGAAGGCTGTGCGAATCCTCGCAGGAGTGGGTTACCTTGATCACTGTAAGCCACATTTTGTTAACTTGCAGATATTGACTCTACCATACCATCTCTATACATTTTATGTCAATTGTTAGAATTCCACGATTGTAATTCATCATCGATTGTCATTTCCTAACCGTCTTTGACGCCGTTTTTTCGATCCTTTGGTAGTAAATACCTACTTGAATTTTTGGCAAAGACAATTTAATTCACCATTGAATAAATAAATATTTTCTATTTACATCTAATCAAATCGAATAGGTAATTACCAAAATTAATCAACCATAGCTTGTTATGCCTATATATAATTACAAATTAATTAATATATATTGACAGCGAATAGGACAAGCTAATACAATTAATTTTATCACGCCTTTACTAATTTGTAATAATAATATCCTAGTTTTTATCCAATACATTTAAATTAAATATAATTAAGAAACATAACCAATTAATGTAATAATTTCTGTATATTAACAACTTTATTTAATTTTTTGTTATGTGTTTGGAATACAGATACTGATATTTATAGCTGTATATTTGGAATGTAATAAATTCAGTAAACCAGTTGCTAAAATTAAAATAGACAGGGTGAACCGATATGTAAAGGGAAACTTTGGCAACATGTTCTGCAGATAAAAATAAGTTAAAAATTGGTACACATTTATGTCCTAACATTATTTTTTGGTACGATCGTACTAGTAACCTACTATCTGTCTCTTTCTAATACATGAGTTGAAAGGGTCGGTCAAGTTTGCCCCCCGTACTAGAGAAAATTCAAAAATAGATAGTATACCATTATTTTGCACACATTTTGCACACCATAAATTATATTTTGCACATTTACCTAAAAGAAACCAGAGCCGTTTTTTTAAACGGGGGGCAAACTTGACCGTTCCCCCCATCCGTTACGATATTGATTTATTTCTATGTACATCGATTCGGCTAATTTTGCACAATTTTGTACACCCTCCTGACGAAAGTTATGACGGGTTAAAAATTTGAAATTAGCCAACCGAGTCAGAGCCCACTGAGCGTAACAGTTAGATTTCCGCCACTAGAGTAGTAGGAACAAAGAACTTGAAGGAATTGGACCGTTGTCTCTGTTCATACTATCTTTATATTTATTAATTCTGATGCTTTCATATGCATCTAATTGCCTGTAATTTGAGACTTGTTTAATTAATTTTAAATTATTAAGATCTATACAATGTTCTTTATCAACAATATGTTATGAGGGTTTGACAATTTGCAATGCCCCCCCCCCCATCAGCTACGAAGTTGAATTTTGTTTATATTAAACGAATCGGCTAATTTTGTACACTCTCCAGACAAAAGTTATAAGGGTTTGAATATACCGGGTGTCTCAGATTTTAATCGGGAAAATTTAATAGACGATAGAACTTGCAAAAATAAAACAAAAAGTTCATATCATCTTGTAAGATTTAAAGCTTCCTTTTCGAGATACAGGGTACCATTAGAATACCATTTATAATATTAATTACCAATTAGAATTTAATTTTTTTCGCAAGAAGTAAGCAAGATAGACAAAAAAGTCAGGAAACAAAAAAATAATATTTTTAATTACTAAATCCAAAAATAATATTAAACTTCTAAAAAAGCAGAGGCGTGCCTATTTTTTCCTTTAAAATAATTTAACAGTGATGCCCCACCGCCGCCCCTGGCCATTAAACTTAAATCTAATTACATCAAATTAAGTCCCATAGTAAGTATTATAAACGGGTCAAGTTATATCAAAATCGATTAAATAGTTTTTCAAATATCTTATTTTTTTTTCTTTTTTAGAAGCTCTAAATCTTACAAGTTGATATGAACTTTTTGTTTTATTTTTGCAAGTTCTATCGTCTATTAAATTTTCCCGATTAAAATCTGAGACACCGTGTATATGTTGATATATTATGTAGATCAATACTAATAGGTACATTGTTCCTCTAAAGTAAGATGATGCGTTGGCGAGAGTTTATTTGAATCCCAAGCCAAGACGGGCCTATGTAGGACACTCCCGATTAAAGGCTAGCCTCCAAGTGTGCCTTATTGTCTCCGTGAAAGTGTTTTAATTAGCGCGCTATCTACATTTCAAATGCGGCTTTCCGACATTTGATGAGCATCTCCTTCCCCGCCATATTTGAATACAAGTCGAACGTTTTAACCAGATGTAAAAGTATCAGACGGTTCTGGGAGTGTGTCTCTGCGCAAACAATAGACTGATTTCGTATTTTGGTAACGCTAGTCTGTATATAATCTGCATGATGTATGCAGATCTTGAGGCTAGGTTGTGTTATTTTAAAAATTTGAAGATGTTTTATATACGAGTATTTGCGAAATTTATTCCTTTTAAAATAATCCTTACCAGTGATGTACAGGGTGGATCAAATTCGACGCTTTTAAATGGAAACACCCTTTTCTATAGGAGATAGACAAAAACTAATATCGGTGTCTGGAGCTCAATTTTTGTCAAAAACATGATGGTGAAAACCGCATATCGATATCTGTTACCGTTTCGGAGTTACGGGGTGTTTTTCAAAAATGTGCATTTTTAACAAATCGCTGTATCTTTTTTGCTATGGAAAATTTTGTATTTCTATGAAAACATTTCCAAAGCACCTTTTTACTTAGAACCTAATGGTTTAAGTATAATTTTTTAAACATTAATATTTTAAGAGTTATCAACAGAAAAATTGATTTTTTATTTGGGACACCCTCTATATTTTTAATTAACTGAAAATAATTTAAAATTACCTTCTCAAAAATATAGCACACTTGATTTTCCATAATATTCTTAAATCCACATATCACAAATACCGAAGTCTACAGCAGAATAGGCAGAGAAAGAGAATTGCTCAATATAATAAAAATAAGAAAAACATCATACTTAGGGCATATATTGAGAAATGAAAAATACCACGTCTTACAATTGATAGTTAAGGGTAAGATTGAAGGAAAGAGAGGTCTCGGCAGGAAGAAACTATCTTGGTTGAGAACCATCAGAAACTGGACTCACCTAACTTTTGAAGAACTTATAAGGAAAGCCGAGAATCGTAAAGATTTTGCCAGTGTGATCGTCAACCTCCACGAAAGAGACGGCACGTAAAGAAGAAGAATAATAATATATCATTATAGAAACAGTTTTTTGATATGACTATTAGTTGAGTACTTATGTAGGCTCCTAAGTAGTTTCAGCCCAGGGCTCCACAAATTCACGATCCGCCCCTGACAGAGGTTATCTCTTACAGAGGTGTTCTAGTGAGTTTCCCCACAGAATCTACATTCGCCGTTGTTTTTTAGCAGGGTGTACTGAGGTGTTCGTTGAGGAGACAGTGTCCTGTTAAAAATCCAAGCGGTTAAGCCAAGACCCTCCCACACCCTCTACCCGCGAGACATGACCACAGTCAGCAGAGGGTGCCTGGTATGATGGACAGGGGTAGCCCTGTCCGGCATCGTTATATGTCTTGGTGCAATTCCCTGGACACAGGAGCTTCCCCACCAACGACAAGGTGGTCTTGCATATCCTAGGGGAATTACATGTCCTAGGGGAAGGAATTGAGTGAATGTATTGTATTATTCGACAGAGAATGTAATTTAATCTTTAATTTGCCTAATCCTAATAGCGAAATATTCTCTAGAACGCAACGTTTCGGAACTATAGGCGAAAATCTGAAAAAAGTCCAAGAATTTTATCATCTTTTGGGCCTCCTCAGTCGAGCGGTCGTCGCTCAACCGTGCATACCTAGGAATTCTTTTACGTCAAATGAACCGATCAAATCAATTTCCAACACTTTTTTCTAAGACACTCCTCTCCCTCTAATAAATGTTATTGGATTTGCCTATCATAATAATTAATAGTATGTGTAAAAAAATTATAAAGTCGGCAAAGAAAAAACAAACTTTTAATGAACCATTATCCCTTCGTTAAAAATATCGTTTAACTTTTTACACTAAACATGTAATATTTTCTGCCCATTATTTCATTACGCTTCACTTTGTAATTTCTAATTGAAATTAGGGATATTCTCTTCACTGGCTAAACAAGAAGAACGACTACCATTGAAGTAGAAATAAGAAAAAAAAATAGTTAGAAGAAAATACTCCAAAAATCGAATTGATAACATATATTAACAAACTGATCTGTTATAGTAATATTGTTATTGCAATTTCTGTAGGTCTTCTAGGAAGAGAAAAAAAATTGAAGACATCATGGACCTCCCAACAAAAGTACTTTGTTTTATTTAGCGTTGAAGCGAATTAATGGAGTATACAATACCCGAAGCTTTATAACCAATTACAGGGTAAAGTCACAAAGTAATCAAATCAAGATTACATTTTTCGGATTTAGTGTTGTCCTCTTCTGATCCTCGGGTTACACTCTCCAGTCCTATCCTTTTCAAAAAGTCTAGCAACTTCGAGATTAAATGCTCCATGAAGATCTTTGTGTGAATGGCCTATCATTGCCTAGTATAAAGAACCACACATTTGCCGGGCTGTTGCACCGACATAAAATGTGCTCTGTCGTCTCTTTGTCAGATTGACAAACTCTGCACATGACTTCGTCCGTCAATCCTGTCAGCTTTATATTGACCTTACAGTGCCCTGTCAGTAGAACAAATATAGCTTTAACTGTCTTTTTCTTTTTGCTTATCAAGTCTGTGGTGAATTTTGGCGAAAGTTCTACGATTCTACTAAGAAATTTTTCGCTTGACTCTGTGCTGGTGAATTTTTCCATCATTCTAGAGATTTGTTTACCATCCACCGTTTTTTGGCCATTCTTGTGACTGCTTTTGTCCAGATAACGTCGCAGAAGGGCTCTGGGCAATGACTAAAGGATACAGGGACCCGTAACGCCCATATACGGGCTGGAACAGAATTTTTGCTGTTAGACGCCATTATTTTGGAGCCTACGGATGAGTCACCAGCTCGCCAACAACGACAATTTTAACGATTTTTAATAATTTGTTTTATGTAGTGAACTTTGTATAAACTTATTAGAATGGTGATGGTATTCAGCTTTCAAGCGTAAAAGCCGCAACAAGATAAGAAAGCCAGGAGTAAATAAACATTCTACTCCAGCTTTTTAGCGTTTCTTTTTTCTGATATTATAATATATGTACTTGATATGTGATATACTCGTGCTATACGTTAATACTAGTTTTGTAACTTTTGTTAACATTTTAATACGTTTTTTCGTATTTAATTAGTATGGTACCTACCGTCGCTTACACCATATGCGTAGTAAAAACATATATCAAACATATAAATATCTTAAATGAACAAAAATACGAGTAGTGGAAAAAGGGGCCAAAAAACCCTACATATATGCTTATTCTATGCATTAAGTTCATCAGACCGAAGGGAACAGCCGAACAGTCATTCGACGACCGGTTTCGGAGATTTTTCTCCATCGTCAGGCCGACTTTGCTGTAACCCTCGATCTGACCAACGAAAAGCAGAGAATAAATTTGAGTACAATAAGTACTACTATGGCGAGAGCGCTAGACGCTCTACGCCATCTAGCGGTAGCCGTGACAATCACAGATCGTACCGCCAAAATTCAAAACCACCGGACTACTGGTCTAGCGCTCTCGCTAACAACTAAAACACTATTTTTGGTTCACCATATGCGTCGGACCGAAAACAAAACTAAAATAAACTTGTACACAGCGGTCCAAGTCAACAACGGATGTAGACTGACAACAACGGATGTGACTCAACACGTCGAGCAACGGATGTAGACTGACCCAAGTCTACAAGACAGGCGGGGAGCGGCGGGAGGAATTTTGATACGGGCGAAGAGTAGGTCAACTGATATATTTATATTCTTTAAACTGTGGTTTGGAGCCATGGTAACTATTTGGTATCGGGTGTTATATGTCCTTGTATTCTTTAGTCATTGGTTCTGGGCCTATGCATGGCATTGAACGCTTCTGCCGCGTTGTGATGGTAGATATTATTTCGTGTTGGTGCATTGTGTTGAATTAGTGTTCTATTTTGCTGTGTGTAGGATGTACCAAAGGTTCCAAACCCAACTGTAATTTTTGACACTGGTGATTTTTTTTATAAAACATTTTTGATGGCCCCGGTACAAGCGGTACCGGCCGTTGCAGCGCCCGCAGACAATCCACATCGTGACCGGCGTTGAAATGAAACCACGCAGCAGTACCGCGGCCACATTTTACACAGGTACTGCCGTAGTGGCGTATATCCCTTTCCCCGCGCTGCCCTCTCCCACGAGTCGCACACAGGTTGGTCGCCGTACCGCCGAACCGCCGATCGCCCAGTACGAACTTAAGACTCGATGGTACCCGCGTAGTCACGCCGCCTTTCCAACGGTTCTATATACCATCTTTTCCATCGTTTCAACGATTTCTTTTAACGAAAAACCGACGTTTTGTGACGAAAAGTACGCGTTAGGGTGGTATTAGTGCGCGCAGTGAGTGAAAATAGTGTTCTTCTGTCTCAGTGAAAGATCGTTTTGGAAAGTTTGTTACCGAGTACCCACCGGAGATTTGGAATGCAAAGGTTAGGCACGACTTTCAACGGACGCCGTACAACTGCTGCTCTTTAGGTACTTATCTTCCTTCTATCAAACCACCCTCAAAGCCGTTCGAATTACCATAGTTCTGGTTCTCGTTCTAGTACCGGTTCTTTTACTATTATAGCTCTAACGGTCTTTTGTAACGTTAACGCAATTTCTTTAACGCTTTTTTGCGTGACGTTAATTAGTTTTCTGTGTTTGTGTCGAAACAGAAGATATCGGGGTCAACATCACTTAATATTGATTGATACAAGACACAGTAAAACTTTAATTGATTTGGTTGTTGGTTAACGGAATGGTAGCATTTGAATATTTTGACAGTTCGGAGAGATTGCGCCCTCTGGCGGCAACCGCAAACGTATGTTCGCATATGTGTTTATTTATTTTAAGTGTATGTTATGTTTACTATCAGTAAACAAATCTCATATCAGTTATTGACATAATTGTATACCGTTTTTGATATCATGATAGAAAGCAATACATTTACGTAGGTATATTTGTATTACTCTCGGTATTACATATTTTATTCTGTAAACTTTGGTATTACTGTTAACAAATGACTAGAGTGTTATTTATAAATAATAATGTATGATCGAAAAAAAATGAAATTTGTTAAAAATTAACACTAATTATAGAAAAATTAAAAAAGTATAGAACGTATCCCACCACACAAATCTATTTCCAAAAATTATTTTTTATCGAATTTTAAATTACACCATTTAAAAATCACTTTTATCTTTTATTCAATATAGAAATAAATTGCAACTTTATAAAGCCAACTGCCAGTAAGCGCTATTAATCAGGAAGAGTACGGGCTAAGTAAATGACGTCTAGAGCTTGGCCTCGTCAAAATTATGATCGATTGTCATTCTCCAGCCGTCTTTGACGCCGTTTTTTTTTCAATTGTAAGTTATTATCAGATGATATACTTTGTTATTAATTACACAAGTCAAATTTTATTTCCATTTGTGTACTGGAAACTTATTTGTAATTATTGAGATAGTACTAGCAGATGCGACCAACTTTGTACCGCCTATAAGAAAGTGAAGTGAGGTTTTTTTGTGAATTTTATGGTACAACGGATTGAATGATTGAGTCCAATCGATTTGACAGTTGTTGTCATTTGTTCTTTATCTTTTGGGTCACATTTCTATACAGTATGTCCCCGGATTGTCTTTACAAGAGGAAACACGTTTTTATTATTGACATTTTGAGAAAAATGCATTCTTCATAAAATTTTTTTTTTTTTTTTTTTGATATGTTTTTATTTTCCTTAATGAATAAATAACTGAAAATTATTTGTAGCTTTTGTAAAAATTAAGCAAAATAAAAATGTTGAACTTCTTTCTAAGTCTAAAATGTAAAAACGCGTTTCTCTATGGTAATATAAACTTCGGTTTATTATTTATAGATGTAGTTCATAATAATGCTTAATTAACGTAATGTTTTTGTTGTTTTGAAATGTTTAACAGAAGCCACAGCAATTATCTACGTTTATGCTATGGAAACGGGGGCTGTAATAGTTAACCGTCTGTAGGAAAACTATCAATACTAGACAACAGACAAAGAATATCAGATATTAATCAGAATTAATAATAACATGGCTACTTATAAAGAATAAAATCGATTAATTGACTATTAAACAGATTCGAAGAACGCCTTTCTGATTTTTTTAGGAACTTTTAGGAAAAAATTCAACCATATTTTCATGGTTTTTCTGTAGTTTGTCCTCTCAACGGGTATTGGATATCCTGGAAAGTTATAGCACGGAGATTACTCCCGTTTGAGAAACAAGCCAAAACATTTTCAAGTAAGAATACATTTGTTCTCGAAAATGTCAATATATAAAATAAAAAAAAAAAAATTTCCTTTTGTAAAGTCAATCCGGGGATATCGCTGTAAGTTGGAGACGAGACCCGAGGAAGGAGTCCTATACAAACATCAGAAATTAGAGAAAATGGCTCCAGTCGTATCTTGAGTATTAATGATACTGAGCCTAGACAGGACCTTGGCCATAATGCGCAAGGGTTGCCCGTGGATAGAGCGTTGAGGAATTGTGCGAAGGGAGAGGTTTTTTTAGTCGGGTAGGAATCCGACACTACCCAATGGTGTCTTATGCAAGATTTTTCCCTCCTCCTCAAAAAGAAAAGATAACAGTTCCTTGAGACTAAATAACGATTTTATATTTATTATATTTCTTTTGCTATGTTTTGAGCTTGAGTGCGTTTATTAGTAGCATACTAATTATTAAAGAATCTGTTATAAAATAAAATCGAAAATAATATATAGTATTGCATGCGTTAAAGTAGACTTACACTGTTTAATTAACCCAATTTCAAAGACCAGAAATTCTAGTTGCCGTTAACTGGCATAGTATACATTTAATTTAAAGACCATTCTGACAGATTTATGTTGTTATTACTTGCGGTGACTTAGTTTCGCTGACTTATTTAAGAGCATCATAAAAATATATTGCTTTTTTTTGTTTAACTGTACTTACTTCCAGATACAGAGATTTATTTAAGATATCTAAATAATTAAAACAAAGTCGCTGTCCGTTGAAGCCAACTGGACGTCGTTTTTTTTTCGATCATACACTGAAAAAAAGGATCTCTCAGTCGAAATGAATATGACTTTGCTTTGACCCAAAAGATTGGCGCTTTTCAATAGGGCCAAGAACGACGTTTCTTTGCCCAAAGCATTAACTATCTTTTCATAAGCTTTAAAAAATTACTTTAGAGAATAGAAGAATCTATCTGTCCAAAGTATTTCACTCTTGGCCCAAAATGAATATGCAAAGAAGTTCTTGCTACAAGAACAATAGTTTCTTTGATTCATGCAAAAATACTTGATTGAAAAGGGACCATTTCTTGATTAAAAAACACTTTCTTTAAACTAATAACGAATACTCATTGACTCAACTAAAAATTTATTTTGATCTAAGAGAAGCCTATACTTCATATACAGGCATATTACGAGGTATATTATTTTCTGATAAATTTAGGTTTTCCCAGTCTGTAGTAAGTAAAGGGATATTATTTTCCTCAATAGTGTTATTTTTCTTCACTCTTTGTATTTTGGGTGGTTCATCACTCTACAAATTAGAAAAAAATACATCACGATTAATCAAAGTAAAGCAAATAAATTATTAAATTATAAGCTTTGGTGACATTTGGAATTTTAATACGACGACTTGAAATTTAAAATTTTGTAATTATTTTGCATAAAAAAAATTGATACCTATATAATTCTATTCTATATCTATAATCACGCATGCATTATCTAAACAGGTGCATTAGGTAAATGGGTTCTACCTTCAAATATATAAAATAAAAGGCTCTTAATTTCCATTTTTCAGAAACTCCTTTAAAGAATCCATATATATCCTAAAATTTGTCCATATAAAAGACAAATGCACATGTTGATAACGATCACTAATATGTTATACGATATGCGTTTAAAAGCAAATTATGCAAAATTCCAAGTGGAAAATTCCAAGCAACAAAACCCCGTACTATGATGTGCGAAATATGAAATGCGACGTACGACTGATCGGACTGCCGACTGATTGTATATCCCGTCCTTCGTCATCGTCTTTGCGTGTCGTTATTATTTTCATCAAAAGAGTATTTAGCTATTGGAAAAATGGCCATGTTCCTTGAATGAAGTACTTCCTAGCGTATTTTTCTTATTATCGTAAAACAAAGTAACTTGCACTTGGTTGAATGAAAATAGATTCAAGAGAAATTTTCGAATTTTTCAAGAGAACCAGTTTTCTTGAGTTAAGAGAGTTTTTCTTAGAAGATCATCGAGAGAACGATGACGACTTTAGTTCAAGTCTATCTTTTTTATCAGTGTACGGTACTTGGATCGAAATGTAAACATAAATATAGAGAAATAATGAAAATTACTGTTAAATCGCTTGGTTTCAACAGATGTCATTGGTCTCAACCACTCCAGATTATTCGGTCTATCAATCATCCGTACTACAAGATGGACAAATAAAACTCAACTCATTTCACTGTTAGCACGGACAAAATTAGTCGGATCAGCTAGTATCTAATAAAAATATGTTTTTTTCCGAGAGGGGAGCCAATATTTGAACAACTCAAAATTTGCATGGGATTTCGTATATTTCCCACGCCGCGCCGTTGCACCACCCTGTAGCATATTTGTAAACGACAGGTATGGGAGCAAATTATTCTTTTTTGCAAAATATTATTTAGTACTATATTCTTTCGTAGATATCTTGCACTTGCGAATTTTGCGACTTTCTAACCAATCAACAAATTCCGCGATATCGTCTGCTGTTTAGAGGAGTTAAGGCAGTTATTTGGAATCACGGATGCTATTTATTAGACGGATTTGCGATATCGTGTGCTATTTACGCGGCATCGTTCGGCCTATAACCGAATTGCGATCATGGACGTTGTTTACAGCCCCGGATCTACAATTTTTTTGAACCGGGGCAAAAAATTGATAGTAGCGCCCCCTCTCTCCAGCGTTTGCAATAAATTAATTTAAAAAACTTACAAATATCAATTGGTAAACGGGGACAGAATGAGTTCCCTGTTTCACATTTAGAATCTCCGAATTAGTGGAATAAATTAGTGGTTTCCACTATGTAGAAGTTTGTTCCTTTTAATTTCAATTTTTTTTTATTTTTTGTACAGGGTATTTCAAAATTAGTGGTAGTCATTTCTAATTAGTAGAAAAAGTAAACAAAACTTTGACTTTCCACCAATTATACTTCAAATTTTACGAGGAATGTCATTTTGGTGTCATTTTGGCCATTGATAAGCATCCGTCAAGAGAAATCGTGGTTAGAAATCAAAAGTTTATTTGCCTTTATAAGCCAAATATATGGGTTTCTTTTATGTTTTTTTTTTTTTTTAAAATAATTTTTAAAGTAGTCAACCTAAGACGTTTATGGATATAAAGCACCAGATGGCGGGGCCTATTTCTACAGTCTTTACCACTGAAAAATATTTTGTTGCCTGAATTTGTGCTTAATTCAATAAAAACAGAGGTGCACAAAAAAATCGATAATTTCGACTGTGCCAATTGGTTACCAATCGACCAGATACTTTTGGTTCATTAGATATGCTATACAAGCTGGTAATTATAATAATTCGAACATTGTAAATACCAGACAAATTTCGCGAGGCCGACGAGGCCGATGTTTTCTTCACCGATAAGAAAAAAAAACGTTTGTTTAGGATAATTTTCGAGATATTTTTTTTTTTTTTTTTTTTTTTTTTTTTTTTATATTCTTTGTCCGTTTGATCTATTATACTGGTTGCACGTATCGAGGTTCTATTTCTTCTAGTTTTAAAAATGTTTTTTTTTTTTTTTGTTTTGTTTTATTTTGTAGTTGTAGTGTAAAAATTAGATTAATTTCCATTAAGTTTAATTATAATGTTTAGTGTAGAATACCAGAAATAGTTTTTTTTTTTTTTTTTTATAGTTTATTTTGTATTTAAGTAGTAGGTGAAAGGATAATTTGATTATTTCTTCTTTGCCTGATTAATTAGTGTTTGATAATTTTTCAGTGTAGAAGTGATTGAAGTAGTGAAGAAGTAGTTGTGTAGTGTTTTATAAGAGATTATATTAGCTTATTTTGTAGATGAGTAGTAGGTGAAGGTATTTGGGCATTTTTCTTTTGTTTTCTCTAATTGTAGTAATTCTTTTAAGTATTGTGATAGATACACTATATCTTCCTTCAACTGCGTTGAAAAGTGCGTTATCATAAAATTTTGGTTTTCTGGTAGTAGAATATACGAAGAAAAAATCTGATCAAATTTATTTTAAATTAAATTAATCGGAGTTTTATTAATCAAACTAAGTAATCTAGTCAAATAATAATAATAGTTAGTTTCTAAATAATTAAACAGGGTGAGTTTCCACGATGTTCTCTATGGTATCTCGAAACTACTGGAGATAGAGTTTGGTTAAATGGGGAAAGAATAATTGTAGTTTTGTGAGGTCATAAATATGTGCCTTCAGATTTTTGAAAAAAAAAAAAAAAAAAAAAAAAAAAAAAAAAAACAATTTTGGCTATTTTTAAAACTTTGTCTCTAATCCCATTATTTCCATTAGGGTTGATTGTAATGAGTCATCGATGGCTAAGTGAAATGAAGATCAAGCGTCATTTTATACCTATGTAAAATTATATGGGAAATAATAATGATCGTCATTTCATAGCCATCGCTGAAGCCGTTTTTATTCGATCATAATGGTATTTTAGACAAAACTTTTCAGATAAAAGTTGTAGATAATCACATACCTACGAGTTTGTGTTTCCTCCGTTTTTTCTAAAGTCTGTCATTTTGACATATGACACAAACATTATGTTTTTTAAATGGAAACCATAGTTGGCCATGACTTCATAAAAGCGCCATTCTTTAAGCTTTTCAGCGATATAGGTATTATATGTTTTTCGAAAAATTACAAGTTATAGCCAATTCTTTCTCTTTGGCTAATTTCAAATTATCAATACCATGCCACTATTAGTTGGCATCAAAAAATGTAAAAAGTTTCATGTTTTCAAAAAAAAAAATTTCATAAAAATCTGTGTAAAGCACTCAATTTATAATAAAATAATCTTAAGAATGAAATGATTCTTTATAAACCTGCATTAAATCAAATTAAAATAGGTATGTAACTTTTTAAATATTAATTAACAGTAATTAGCATTACTATAAATTATAAATAATGTACCAACATATCGAAATAATAATTTTTGTGAATACGGTTTAGAATTCTTAAAATAACAGGCAAAAAATAATCCACAATTTACACCACAAATAAAAGTTTCGTTTAAATTTCAATCAGTTGATCAATACTATTAAAGTTCGTAGAAACCCTGGCTATATTATTACATTACTCTGAGGAAAACAACGAAAATAACTGATATTTTACCTGCCCGAAAGGTTCATGATTTGTCCTCCAGTTGGCAGCACATTTTGTCTAGTCGGTTGGGCAACTTTAAGAATATATGAACAAGGATACAACTGACTTCCGCAAGCTGTTGCTAGGATATTCTATTAATTTTAATTGTGTTTAAAAAAAAACATTGTGAATGATCGTAAACTAAAAAGTAATAAGTGTTCCGAATGAAACTTTAGAATGTGTTCAAAAACTATATAACTGGGCGTTTTAAAATAAAATGAATACTTGATAGAAGAACGTAAGGTGCATACTAGGCGCTTTGTGGAGCAATTTTTTTGATTTTCAACCATATTATATTATGATTTTGTCGCCCCATGACACTGTCGCCCGTCGCAGGTGCCCCGGTTTGCCCCCCCTTAGATCCGGGGCTGGTTGGTTACAAATATGCCACCCAGTAGACTGTTGTATGTGTGTGTATTTAAAAGTGTATTTATTTTTAACTCAATAAACAATGAAAAGGACAGATCAAAAGACGTGGCTTATTTTGTCACAGCGGTATTAAAATATCGGTATCCAAAAATACGGGCGAATCTTTACGGTACCTCCTGATCGATAACCCGCCAAATTCCTATTTATTTGATGGCAAGGTTGTTGGCTTAAGCGTTAACTAATTACGTTTTTCTCTCTTATTCCGCTGTCGGGATCCATCTTGCTTCTTCTCCGTCATCGTCGACGTGTTTTTCTTCGGCGGCCACTTTTGGTAAATTGGTATTTGGACCGCCACAGAAAGAACTGGTCTTTCCAGCACAGCGGTGAGAAGTACTAAAGTTTACGCGGCCATTCTCGTTTATTACAAAATATACATTTTTCCTTATTACTGTTCTATACGTTTTTTAAGTTAAGGTGTATTAAGATTATTTTGAATGTTGTAGACAATGTTTCAGTATTGAAACTACACGGAAAAAAAGCTAAACTGGCTTAAAGATTATTAATCTTAAACGAACGATATGCTAGTTTCCCCATTCCGCAAATCTAGTTATACTTCTTTTCAAGAAAACCTTATCCTTAGGAGCTCAGAAAATTTATCTTTTATTTAAGATTTACCTAGCATTGAAATTAAGATTATAACTACACTCCAGAGAATTCTAGATAAAATCTTGTTTCGAGTACCACTTATACCTATTTGTAAATTAGCAAATTATTGCATTAAGTATAGAAATTTTGTGTACATGTATTACCACTTATTCAAGTGTAATATCACATACTATAAAATAAATAAAAAAAAAATGGTTATAAAATTATAAAGTTTTTTTTTTATTATCATTTGTACTTGTGGATATGTGAAAATGGAGGACCTTCAGGCATGGGAGATGACGAATTGATCCCCAAAATTTCAAGGTAACTTTAGCAATAATCCTACATTATTTGATGACATTGGTTGAGGTTAGGGGAAATGAAAATTAAAATTTTTAGCATGTCCCAACTCTATTATATTCATATATATTACCGGGCAAACCCGATTTTAGGATAAACTAGTTTTTAGGACGAATATTAACCGGGATCGGAAAACTATATAGTTCTCACAAAATTCGGTAACGTTTTCCCTATGCTTTCGGAGGTTCCGGTTCGATCTTGTTAGAAACTCTTGTTTTGGTAAAATCTTTTCATAATTTCCATTTACAATAGGTATGGAATTTTGAAATATCACCAGAATAACCCTGAATATGGTTAATACTTTTAAATTAGATTAGCCAAACATCACCTACCAAATTATATGTTTTTCGTAATAAGAAAAATACAATAAAACTGTGTAATTTCCCAATATAGGTAGATATTGGACAGCGGTATCGCTAATTAAAAACGAGAAACAGTAATAAAATTGTTAAACATAATTGAATCATTCCAAAAGCGTACATACCTAGTTTACCACCAGTGTATAAGAAATAATGCATATTAAAATGGAGTCTCCCTAACCTCAAACCAATGTCACCAAATAATGTAGGATTATTGCTAAAATTACCTTGAAATTTTGGGATCAAATCCGTCATCTCCCATGCCTGAAGAAGGTCCTCCATTTTAACATATCACAAGCACAAACGATAAAAAAAAAACTTTATATAAAGTACTCGGCGCGTCTCGTATCGCAGAAGAGAAACAGAAACCCAATAAAATGAAGATAGGAATCAGGAACGCACTGTTGCGTTGTTGCTGTTGGGGATGGTCACTTAATATTAGAATAGTAACTCTTGGAAACGGGTTGTTATTCTCGCGCCGAGAATAATATACTTATTTAAAGTCTTAACACACCGATTTCAAGTAAAAGTTTTAAAAAGTTAAATAATGACTTTTTACCTTGATATGTGCCATTTTATACCTCCATTTCTATCAATAGTTTTTCAGCTGTTAAACGATTTATTCCAATTTGATAGTAATATAAGTTTTCTTAAATATAAGTCATTTTATTCTTTTTAGATTCAAAATTACTTAAAGTGACTATAACTATATTTAAAAAGAAAGTGTAAAAGTAAAATAGTTCCAACATTTGTTAATATGCAAAGAATTATCATCCCTAAAGAAAGTAAAATTTTAAAGTGTGAAGGATTGTTCTTGAATATAGAAATGATTTTTTCCCGTGTAAAGATCAAGAACAGTTTACCTAATAGGACTGCTCATTCAGCCAAAAGTGTCTGTCAGGTGCATGCGAAAACTACTCGCTTTGTGACGTCATTGTAGTCTTTGTCATGGTTATCAGTCCTTATCCGGCAACCAATAATACACACACGTGCATTATTGGTTGCCGGATGCAAAACGTTCCTTATTTAGTTTATTTATTTAAACACCTTATATGTATGCAGTATAGAAAATTAACTGTATAAATCGTATTAAATACTCGGATAATGCATTTTTAAGAACAGCAGATCCCAGCATCACCTTTTGCATACATTCTATTTAGAGTACTTCCATATTTTGCTTTAAAATAATTAACAAACAATATCGTAGGCACTTAGTAAGCACTTTGTCACAATCCACAACACAAAATGAACGTATTTATACACTCTATAGCTCTAAAAACTTTAAAGACACCTTTTTCACATTTAAAATTGACAAAATAATTAACCCAACATTTCTCAGCTGTTATTTTTATAAGTTTACCATAGGCAACTAATAATAACAAAGATATTTAAACTCAAACATTTTTTTTTTGGTATTTTGGTATTTTACTTTTGGTATTGACTTAAATACAGATGAGGATTTTGATGAGCAGACAACTGATGCATCTGTCATAGCTGGATTTCCAAATATTCCGCAAGAAGATGAGAAAGAAGAAAGCGAAGAAGACATTACTGTTGAAGTATCATTTGAAGATTACCACTCAGATTAAAATTCTCCCAAAATCAACAATAATCCGTTCGACTACAATCATTACCAAGAGCACCGTTTTTTAAAATTAATATGGTATTGAAGGACGAAGCTATGTACAAATTTTGTCAATCTGAAGAAGAAACGATAGAACACATTTTATGTGGGTGCGACAGCCTGGCAAATGTGCGATTCTTTGTATTAAGCAATTGATAGGCCATTGATAAAGAGTTATATGCATCAGGGTTCAGGCTCCAAGTTGCTAGACTTTTTGAAAATTGGACAATGTAGCCTAAGGATCAGAAGGACATCACAATAGATACGAACAGTATTTTTGCTAAAAACCACTCAAGTTACAGTTTACCATTAAATACTATTTTGAATTAAAATTAAAATGCATAAAAATAATATCTCTACAGCATAATGATATTGAATTTAAATATTTATAGGCTATATATTATAGTAGCAACATATTATTATAAGTACAGCAATAATAATAGTGCAATTCTTACAATTCCTTTTTAATCAATTTCTTGAAGCTGCATGTACCCATATTACCGATGTTTATTGAGATATCTCTTGAAACAACGCAGGCTACCAGAACTAATGATCGATATCCTTGACCTTAGGAGAAATTCTTCAAATAGTTGCGTTGGCCTCGTTTTCATTAGAGATCTGCAGACTTTCTTATGCCCCTTTACATTAAATTATCATAAACAGATTATTTGTTGATGTAAGAATTTACTAATATCAAGTGTAAACGAATTTACTGATTATGTTGGTCTCTTTATTATTTATCACACTACACCGCCAGTTTTTAGCCACAATTACAGAGGATTGTTCTACTATATCGATTACTAAGTAAATCTTAACAGCGCACTGATTGCTTTTGTTAGGTATGTGTTGGTTTGGTTTTTGGTTTGTTGGTTCATTTTTGTTGATTTTCGTTTTTTTTTCTCTGTACGGTATTAACTACAGTCTAAATTACAGTATCTACTAGGTAGTAGAATGTATATAATATAATATAATTGGTAGAATCTCAACTTTAGCTAGATCCCATAGATTTTTGATTTCTGTTGCCAGTTCCTGGTATTTAGATATTTTTTCATCATACATCCGTGTCAAATTGGAGTCTAATGGAACCACAAAGTCTATTATTGTCACTTTTTTTCCTGCTATGTCTTGGAAAACCATGTCTGGGCGATTATGATGCACTGGCTTATCAGTAATGATTTCCATGTTCCATAAAATTTTGTAGCTGGTATTTTGTAGTATTGCCAAAGGTGTGTATTTGTAGTCCGGTGTGTAGGTTTGTAGCAGTTTGTGTTTAAGGCATAATGCTTGATGTAAAGATTTTCCCATATTATCTTGTCTGCTAAGGTACAGTACATCTGCTGGATCTGTGTCTATGAAAGGAATGCGGACAAAAAACATTTAAATAAACAGCAATATATTTTATACGTCGATTTGACGAGTGCGTCATCGCAAATCGCACCGCTCACTCATTTTATTGGCTGCTTGCAAATTTCTTGAATTTTTATTGATGGGACGCGTCGTCTATTTTTTTACGAAAAACATCGAGAGAATATCGTTTCCTCCCTCACGGATACCCCGTAGCTACAGAACGGACAGACGTACTGTATGTGGTTGATGCTAGTGATGTGCAGCCTGATATGATATGGTGTATACTTTCTTGAGCAGGGCAACCTAACCGACACGTCCGCCGTTGAAGGTACGTCTACTTTTAGTATGTATTTTCTATATGTTCTTGTAGGTACTACTTTATCTTGTATCGCCGCCAATGCTCCTTCTGTTTCTGAGAAGAGGTATCCGTGCTTCAGGTGACTGATATGGTCTTGCATACATCCTGCTGTTCAATACTGGCAGCGAACCTCCCATGGAGTGCTTTTTGCGCCCAATCTGATTTTAGCTGTTGACTCCTTGCTTCTTTGCTCCTTTCTACTAGTTGTTGCGCTAGATTTAGTGCACTCAGATTTTTGTCTGCTTTGATGATGGCTTGTATGGTAGTAGAGCGTTTTGCATGAAATATTTGATCTTCCTTCCTGATCTTCCTCCATCGCTTCTTGGTAAGTATAACCTCTCCAAGGCAGATTTTAAATGGTGCATCCTGTATTTAGTGAGTGTTGTTCTGTTTTTTTGGTCCAGATGTTTTAGCTCAGTGGTAGCCCACGGCCGAATACCAAATGTAAACGTGAGTGCAGGTGCTGCCCAGGTATTGATTGCATCGAAACATTTTTTTTGCTTTCAGACAGGTTCTCAGTACAATATTTAATCTGCGGAAAAATTCTTCTTTAACTGGTTCTCTGTTTAATGCTTCTTAACTTAATTATTATTACCAAACATTTCCTCCCAATTTTTTATAGATGGCGCACAGTGGGGTATTTGACACCGATAGTTGATCGAAATTTTTTTATATAGACCTTATATAAATTATTGCTATTTTCAATTAAAGAGGAAATATATGAACAAAATAAAGGATAATTTGTTCATTTAAAACAAAAGAAAGAAAAATCACTGTTCCGGTGTTTCCACGGTCAATGCCACTAATGCCAGTAGTAATATCGCAACTAATACTACTAATGCTACGATTGATCCGCGACCAATGCCCATACCACTAAAGCCGCTACTAATGCCAAATTGTGCTATACTGCTAATGGCACTAATGCGATCGCTTTGTACACAACAATGCCATCGCGGTTTACACCTCGCATTAGTATATCACTGATTTGCAAATTAGAGGAAACCAAGAATGTTTTTTCTCATTTTATCAGCAAAGTCGCAAAAAGTCGCAATATTTTATTTTACTGTATGAAAGCCCAATGTTTACTAAGTAACACGTATACAGGGTGTTTCAAAACAAATGCGAAAAACTTTAGGGGGTGATTCCTTGTTCAAAATAAAGTGACGAGTGCGTCATCGCAAATCGCACCGCTCACTCATTTTATTGGCTGCTTGCAAATTGAATTTTTATTGATGGGACGCGTCGTCTATTTTTTTACGAAAAACATCGAGAGAATATCGTTTCCTCTCTCACGGATACCCCGTAGCTACAGAACGGACAGACGTACTGTATGTGGTTGATGCTAGTGATGTGCAGCCTGATATGATATGCTGTATATTTTCTTGAGCAGGGCAACCTAATCGACACGTCCGTCGTTGAAGGTACGTCTACTTTTAGTATGTATTTTCTATATGTTCTTGTAGGTACTACTTTATCTTGTATCGCCGTCAATGCTCCTTCTGTTTCTGAGAAGAGGTATCCGTGCTTCAGGTGACTGACATGGGTCTTGCATACAACTCTGTTCAATACTGGCAGCGAACCTCCCATGGAGTGCTTTTTGCGCCCAATCTGATTTTAGCTGTTGACTCCTTGCTTCTTTGCTCCTTTCTACTAGTTGTTGCGCTAGATTTAGTGCACCCAGATTTTTGTCTGCTTTGATGATGGCTAGTATGGTAGTAGAGCGTTTGGCATGAAATATTTGATCTTCCTTCCTGATCTGCCTCCATCGCTTCTTGGTAAGTATAACCTCTCCAAGGCAGATTTTGAATGGTGCATCCTGTATTTAGTGAGTGTTGTTCTGGTTTTTTGATCCAGATGTTTTAGCTCAGTGGTAGCCCACGGCAGAATACCAAATGTAAACGTGAGTGCAGGTGCTGCCCAGGTATTGATTGCATCGAAACATTTTTTTTTGCTTTCAGACTGGTTCTCAGTACAATATTTAATCTGCGGAAAAAATCTTCTTTAACCGGTTCTCTGTTTAATGCTTCTTAACTTAATTATTATTATCAAACATTTCCTGCCAATTTTTTATAGATGGCGCACAGTGGGGTATTTGACACCGATAGTTGATCGAAATTTTTTTATGTAGACCTTATATAAATTATTGCTATTTTCAATTAAAGAGGAAATAATATGAACAAAATAAAGGATAATTTGTTCATTCTAAAAAAAAAGAAAGAAAAATCACTGTTCCGGTGTTTCCACGGTCAATGCCACTAATGCCAGTAGTAATATCGCAACTAATACTACTAATGCTACGACTGATCCGCGACCAATGCCCATACCACTAAAGCCGCTACTAATGCCAAATTGTGCTATACTGCTAATGGCACTAATGCGATCGCTTTGTACACAACAATGCCATCGCGGTTTACACCTCGCATAAGTATATCACTGATTTGCAAATTAGAGGAAACCAAGAATGTTTTTCTCATTTTATCAACAAAGTCGCAAAAAGTCGCAATATTTTATTTTACTGTATGAAAGCCCAATGTTTACTAAGTAAAACGTATACAGGGTGTTTCAAAACAAATGCGAAAAACTTTAGGGGGTGATTCCTTGTTCAAAATAAAGGGTAGTTTGCTTTATAAACGTTGGGTCAAAAGTCAACCATTAGGGAGATATCGCGGTACAAAGATGGCGGAAAAATAATGTTTTTATTTTTTATCTTGAAAACGAAAAGAGATAGACTAATGAAATTTTATGGAAGCATTACTGTTATGAAAACAAACTTGCAGGTATTTTTTTTACTTTTTTAAAATGAGTGGAAGGGGTTGAAATAAACTACCTCTATCATTCTTGTTAACGAAATTTAAAGAAAAATCTTATCAAACACAGGCAAATGCTTTAATTTGGATAGTTTAGTTTGTTTAGAAACTTTTTTACCTCTTGTGTTTTTTTGATAAAACTCACCGATTGGAAATTAAAAAATAAAATGTAAAGCATTACATCTCAGGACAAAAAACATTTTTAGATTAAGAATCTAGTGATAATAACGATAATAATAATCATCTAGATAATAACGTATTGCAGTAGAGTAATGTCAAATAAAATAATATTAGGAACATCCTAAAAAGTAACAGCGGCCGACTAGATTTTTTCCTAAAAAAATTACAGCAGCCCACTAGATTCTTTTCAGAAAATGTTTTTTTTGTCCTGACATGTAATGCTTTACATTTTATTTTTTAATTTCAAATCGGTGAGTTTTATCAAAAAAATACAAGAGATAAAAAAGTTTCTAAACAAACTATACTATCCAAATTAATTTGTTTGCATGTATTTGATAAGATTTTTCTTTAAATTTCGTTAACAAGAATGATAGGGGTAGTTTATTTCAACCCCTTCCGCTCATTTTAAAAAAGTAAAAAAATTACCAGAAAGTGTGTTTTCATAACAGTAATGCTTCCATAAAATTTTATTAGTCTATCTCTTTTCGTTTTCAAGATAAAAAATAAAAACATTATTTTTCCGCCATCTTTGTACCGCAATATCTCCCTAATGGTTGACTTTTGACCCAACGTTTATGAAGCAAACTACCCTTTATTTTGAACAAGGAATCACCCCCTAAAGTTTTTCGCATTTGTTTTGAAACACCCTGTATAGACAATATGCTGAATTCTTCGAAATGCGCAACTAAATCTCTAAGTATAATAAAAATGTCACAAATTTAATCAAATCTTCTGAACGCCTAACTTTTAGTTACAAAAAAAAATCGTTAGTATAGAGAATATCAAAATAAATAATACGTTTTTGTAGAATACATACCTGCAGCTTGCTGAGCCATTTTCAATCAAAACAATAATATAAACGTAAAAGGAGCACCAGAACAACAACTATTTATAATTCTAAACACAAAGTTTAGCCATTTAACTCTTATCTGTGGGAAGTAACAACTTTGACGTTTCGTTGAAACAAATGAATGCAACTAAACACACCCAGAGCAACGCCATTCATGGCAGACATGATTTAACTTATCATTTATCTTTTTTTGGGAAATCTTAAACACATTTGCTTTTTCGAATTTCCATCACCTTTTTCATGCTAATACTCCACTGTGCGCGGCGACCTAAGAAGAAGGGGTACAAAATTATGTGGGTTTATTTAAAAATAGGAATATCTGTCTAAAGGTGCGTATTCATTATCCGCACGAACGAACGAACGAACGAACGAATGTTCGCTAGTGGTATGGACGGGGACCGCACGATAGAACCGCACGAGAAGACCGCACGCATTTCTTCATTCGCGCGCCAATTCAAATCGTCATGATATTGTTATAAACCTGTTTTTTTTTGTTTATATACCGTCATTGAATTATCGCTAAGCAAGTTACTATGGAGCAGTGCATAAGGAGTCGGGCTAGGAAGCGAGAGACCGGAGTTCGAATCTCGGCCGGAACATCACTTTTTATTTTTTTTTTAAATACTGTTGTATTCTATAGTTTATTTTGTAGTATAAGAAAAGAACTATTTATTCTGTTATTTTTTAATCTCCGTTATTAATATAAATTGATTGTTAGTACAATACCTCATTTAATATAAAATAATATTCTACTTTTTGAAATGTATCGGGCCCTAATTGTACCTAAAAGTAATATATTTTTAGTGATATACCATATTGTAAACTATTTAATATTTTAGTCACTTAAAAAGTTAATTTGCATTGAATAATTGCCTACCATTAAAGGAAATTTGAGCTATATAATCCTTGATGGGCATATTCTGGGTATGCAAATACTTCCTTTAAATTTTGGGTGTCGTTCAACCGATTTATTCTCAAAACCAGAAACTTCTACATATAAAAAGAAGCAGAGGTCACTAATTATAATAAACTTCACCCTTGGTATTACTTCCACTAATTATAATAAACTTCACCCTTAGAATTACTTCTATCACAATTACAATACGTTCATCTGCATTGGCATTTTCTACTTTTCGATGGGAAACAATAAACTTCCCAATATTTTTTAAATGATGTAACAATTCCTCTTGTGGTTACTTTTCCATAGATATCCTCAACTCTGTCCTCATGTGAATTCAGAGGCAATAAAAATGAAAATTATTTACCATAAACATCGCAAACTAAAAACCGAATAAACAATTTTATACCGAATATAGAAATAAATTTAGTATTTTTACCTATTATCGTCCAAATCCATGTTAATATATAATTATTATTCTTAAATATATTTTTGGAACTGCTGGTTTTAGTAATTATTAAATTAAACGAACTAAAAAGTCTTAAAAATAAAAAATTCTTAACCATAACCTCAAAAATGCAGATCTCCTGTCAACTTTCTTTATTTTTTATTTATTCCTCATTTTCCTAGTGACGTCACAGGTGGTATGCGCGAACTGAACGAAATTGGAGCCGCTATCGATCATACCGTGTATTCTTTGTACCATGACGTCTAAACGCCTTTGATGTACCGACTCGAAGCGGATGGTCGAGCGCACGAACGAACGAACGGCCGCATGCGTTCGGTCCCCGTCTAAATATACCGCACTTTCATTCGTTCGTTCGTTCGGATAATGAATACGCACCTTAAATCTGAAAGCGCACGCAGGCGAACGCCTTTGATGTACCGACTCGAAGCGGATGGTCGAGCGCACGACCGAACGAACGGCCGCAGCGTTCGGTCCCTCGTCCAAATATACCGCACTTTCATTCGTTCGTTCGTTCGTTCATTCGTTCGATAATGAATACGCACCTTAAATCTGAAAGCGCACGCAGGGCGAACGCCTTGATGTACCTGACTGAAGCGGATGGTCGAGCGCGGCACGACCGAACGCACGGCCGCATGCGTTCGGTCCCCGTCCAAATATACCGCACTTTCATCTGTTCTGTTCGTTCGTTCGGATAATGAATACGCACCTTAAATCTGAAAGCGCACGCAGGCGAACGCCTTTGATGTACCGACTCGAAGCGGATGGTCGAGCGCACGACCGAACGCACGGCCGCATGCGTTCGGTCCCCGTCCAAATATACCGCACTTTCATTCGTTCGTTCGTTCGTTCGTTCGTTCGGATAATGAATACGCACCTTAAATCTGAAAGCGCACGCAGGCGAACGCCTTTGATGTACCGACTCGAAGCGGATGGTCGAGCGCACGACCGAACGAACGGCCGCATGCGTTCGGTCCCCGTCCAAATATACCGCACTTTCATTCGTTCGTTCGTTCGTTCGTTCGTTCGGATAATGAATACGCACCTTAAGACAATCAATCACAACCTCATCTCGACGCATTTGTAATTTTATCCGCCACATAAAGAGGATCTGTTGTCGTTTCTCTCTGGCTCTATGGAATAATGGCATAATAAGACGGGCGTTTTTTTCGCGTTTGAAACACTCTCGACGTCAATCTTCAAGAGCAGACTTTGTATCGACATAAAACGAGAGAAGAATGAGAAGCGGAGAAAAAAAAACGGCAAACGTATCTACCGAAAAGAATTAAGAGACGAAAGAAAGAGAGATACATAAACCAGTCTAACGTTTTCGCGGCGAGCTGAAAATGTTTCCCAGACGTGGGGACAGTTTATTTTAATGGAAACGTGGACAAGAAGTGCCACGTCTCGACGAATATGGCCATGTCTCGGCCGAACCGGATGGCCGTCAAGTGAAGTATCGTCCCGTTTCGGTTGCGGAGTATGTGGCTTCGATCTAACGGTGGAGAACGTGGTAAAAATCGATGCTTGACATGACAAAGTCGAATTGCACGCCTGTCTTTCAAACTGGACGATTCAGAACCTTCGTTTGTTGTGACATTTTCATTGTATATGAAAACTAAAAGAATTTCTGATTTCCATTGTCTATATTTTACTTACACAGTGCTTCGGTCAGATTTATCACTCACCATTATCAAGTGTGACCTCAACAAAATAAAAACACATTAAACACAATACCAAAACACTTCTTTATGATGCAGCGAAGTTAATTGTTAACAAGATCATCAGCAGATGATTATAACATATCAGGCATCTGCTTGAGTTATATGCTCCAGTGGGCAATGAGAAAGTGTGGCAGCCAACCGAGTCAGAGCCCACTGTAATGTTAGATTTCCGTCACTCAGAGAGTAGGAACAAAGAATTGAGGACCGTTGTCTCTGTACCATACTATCTTTACATTTATTAATCCTGATGCTTTCATATGCATCCCACTGCCTGTAATTTCAGACTTGTTTAAGTAATTATTGTTATCATACACGTTATTATCAACAGTTTGGCAACGCAAGATTTATCAGGTTCACCATATCTTATTCGAGCTAAATGTTCTTTAAATCTAAGTTATTGATCTTTCTAGTTTGCCCAATATATTTCTGATTATTACCTTTTAGAAATTTTGGAGGAAATACCACGATACCTTCAGTGGAGGTAATTATCATTGTCCTGGTTATTATAATATATTCATAATTAAAATTTTTAGATCACGGATAACTTCATCAATGGTCGAAATTATTTAGACGGATATTTAGATCCGACTTGAAAAAGTCGTCTTCTTCCGAAATCATTAACTAATCATTAATTCCTCAGGCGGAACTAGGTATAGGTTAATGATTTCGAAAATCTGACCTTTCAAGTGGAGAAAGATACGTCTAAATATTTTCGATACCGTTTGATAGAGAGTTATCCCGTGGTCTAAAAGGAATTTTTAAGAATGTCAATTATAAACTTGTGTATAGTGCTGATAATAAATTACAACAATTATTAGGTAATCCAAAGGATTAAACACCTCCACTGGAAAGGTCGGGTATTTATGAAATTTCTAGTAAAGTTTGTAATCAGAAATATGTTGAGCAAACTAGAAGATCAATATTAACTAGATTTAAAGAACATTTAGCTCAGATAAGATATGGTAGACCGGATAAATCTTGCGTTGGCGAACATATTGTTGATAAAGAACATTGTATAGATCTTAATAATTTAAAATTAATTAAACAAGTCTCAAATTACAGGCAATTAGATTGCATATGAAAGCATCAGAATTAATAAATGTAAAGATAGTATGAACGAAAACAACGGTCCAATTCCTTTAAGTTCTTTGTTCCTACTACTCTAGTGGCGGAAATCTAACTGTTACGTTCAGTGGGCTCTGACTCGGTTGGCTAGATTTTGCCACGCCCTCTCGGTGCCCACTGGGCGAGTATATAAACGCTCAACTTGTAGATTGTACTTTAGTTTATAATCATCTGCTGATGATGCTAACATGGTTAGCGAAACGCGCGTCTAGTGTAAAAGTAAAAGTGTTTTGGTGTATTGTGGTCATTTAGTGTTTTTATTTTGATCTTTTATACCCCAAAAATGATTTATTTAGTACTTTAATAAAAATACTTCTTAAATATCCAATCTACCGATTTCTACCAACTGAATTTTGACCAAAATATCTACCGAAAATAAAATAATAGGAGTGGCAACACTGCTGGCGCATATTATTCTGCATAGGCCGCTTCTACGACCACTTAACACTTTTAACAACAAGAAGGTCGACTCTTAACGTCTTATTTCTCGTTTTGTGTGTGCGTGTGTGCAAGTTTTTTCCCCTATTCACCTCGATACTAATGTTTTGTGTGCCGCAAAGCAGTTATTTTACGTATCTTGGTCGTTCGCTATATTTTCGAGTCGTCATTCTCAGGCGGAACTAGTTTTTCAGAACCGGCATATTACGGGAACCGATTACGTCTCGCCGTATTAAATTCGATAAAGTGGCACTAACGAGATTAGCTCGCGATTACCGTGCCGTGCCACTCGATATCTCGCATGAATTAATATCAATTTATGATGGTGGATGCGAAAAACGCCGCGCATCGCCTATTTCTCGAATCATTCTACAAACAGACTCTTTGAACATTTCATGCGATAAACCAATTTATGATTTTCGCAGATTGGCAAATGAAAGCGAACCAACAATTTTTTAGATTTTGCAGGATTCGAAGAAGAAGGGTTTTATCATAGTATAAGGAAACTAGTAGATTTACTCCTTGTCAAATCCTTTGTTCTTTTTCTGCCACTTTATATGACCTTGTTCTCGCCTCCCGTGACCACTGACGTAGCTGTATAGTTGTGGTCTATTAACTAGGCAAAGTATAGTCGTAGCACTCGCCGTAGTTTCACAGATATGTATTTAGAAAAATATGAGTTCCCAATAAAGTAAAATAAAATAAATTGATCATCGAGTAAAAACTTGCTTGAAAACAGAATGTTTTCACATTTCGTGTAGGTAACAATTCTTCTGTATCTGAAAATCTTCTGATGGGAACAAATGCGGAAAGTATATATAATGACATATTTTTATATTATTATCTATTTCAGAGATTTTATACAATTTTTTTTGATTTAAAACAAGTTTAATTTTCTGTAGATAACTGGATTCTATTTAAAGCACACTGCGGTGTTGCCATTCTATTTTTTATTTACTAAGACTTAGCTAAAGGATGAGATTTTTACAAATTTTAAGTTTTGGGTTCGTTGAAGGACTATTAGAGCTACAATTTAGAAATAATTTTACAAGATACAGAGTGTCCCAAATAAGTAAAAAATATCAAAATTGTATTTTTTTAAATGGAACACCCTGTATATTATTAAATTTCTAGTTTCTACGATTAAAATAAAGGTAAATTTGATTAAGGTTTATTATATTTAAACCTTACTGTTTTGAAATATTTTCAATTTTGTGAAATTGCAGTAAAAATTTTAAGGCTTCATTTCTCCAGGGGTATCAAAGTTTTTAATACTAAATATTTACTGAAGTTTATTTATTGTTCAGTTATTGTGTTGCAATAATAAAAAGTATACTACCTTACACAGAGTGTCTAAAAATTTATTTTAAATAATTATTAGCTTCAAACGGCAAAAAATTGTTTAATTTAAATAGAACACCCTGTATATTTTACGAGAATCAGATGCACAATTAAATTGTCTATCAAATCATGTTATACCATTTTTTACCTATCTCTTCTAAGTTTCCGTAGAAAATGCATTTTCTTGTAATTTAGAACTTATTTATCAATATACCCATGGAATATTGACATTTTAGATTCTTTTTAAAGATGTACCAAATTTTTAAAGAGTACAGATACTAATATTGTCGATATAATTTGTTTATTTCATTAAAAAATAAAAAAAAACTGTTTAAATATTTGTTAAAGAGGACCAATTAATATGATTCCAGTATTCAAACTATATTAACTGACTGTTTGCGTTGATTAATAATAATTGCTCCAAATACTAAAAAACTGAATTTTGTATGGATATTAGACAGTGTGATAAAAAGTAACACCTTAAAAATGATATTTCATTTTATAATAAATGTTTATTTATAACCACAGAGACTTTAATTTTGATAACTTATTGTTATATTTATTTTTGACTCAAATCCGTATTTATTTAGAATAATTTATTAACGAACACACAATTAAGTATGTAATTAATTAGTATATGGGCGGAAATAATGGTGTTATATTTAATTAATGGTATACTCTTTTATAAAGATTTAAATAGTTTCCTTGCATGTTAGTTGGTTAGTAATATTATCGTTTTTAGTAAAACGATAATATTACTAGTCTGTACATTTTGTACATTTGTTGCTTTAAAAACAATCTAAAATGTCAATATTCCATGGATATATTGATAAATGAGGTCTAAATTATAAGAAAATGCATTTTCTACGAAAACTTGAAGGGATAGGTAAAAAATGGTATAATACAATTTGATAGACAATTTAATTGTGCATCTGATTCTCCTAAAATATACAGGGCATTCCATTTAAATTAAAGAAGTTATTGCCGTTTGACACTCTGTATAAGGTAGTATTATTTTTATTATTGCAACACAATAACTGATCAATAAATAAACTTCATTAAATATTTAGTATTAAAAACATTGATACCCTTTGAGAAATGAAGCTTTAAAATTTTTACTGCAATTTCACAAAATTGAAGATATTTCAAAAACGGTAAGGTTTGAGAGCTATTCTTAGTGGGACACCCGGTACATGAAAATTTTAAGGTGCACGTTCGTCGTACCGGTGAGTGTATAATAACTGAACTTTGACAAAGGATGACTTTTTTTTGGCTTACTTCTTGTTTTATAAATCGTATAATCTATACTGAAAGGTCACCGTATCCTAGACGTGGAACTTCTTTTTCTTTGTCTGCTTCCGTTATAATATACTATCCACGTCTGGGAAACTTTTTTAGTTTTCGAAGAGAATTGTTAGGCACTGTTTATATTATCTTTCTATATCCAGACTTTGCTCTTCGCCTAACTGAATTTCTCTTATTCCACGCGTATTTTTCGACTTTCTTTTTAAAACAGAGTTGAATGGAATAACGATTAACAGAAAATAACTGTCTATATCGATACTGAAGCTCTGAAAACGTAAACTGGTGGCGTACATGTTTTTTTTTCGAAAAATATTCCAGTTATAACTCATATGCACGTCCATGATGAATTGAATCGATACTTTTTTAGCGTTAAAATATGTAGCTCTCATAGTAACTTTTACCTTCCAAATTTCATTGGAATTTCTAAAAGCACTTGGAATTAACTTATTTTAATTCTAAAAATAAGTACGTAACAGTACTAAGGAATCTCGTAAGGAATATAACTAGTCTAAGGAATATAGTTGACACCCTGTATATTGTTGACAGGTAGAATACTAAAGGAAGATTTTTTAACCAAGGAATTTGAGCTTAAGCTTATTATCAGGCGTTTTATATTTCGAAAGGAATTTATAAAATCCAGAAAGGCCAGAGAAAAAAAATGTCGAAATAAAAATAATCGGCCTTAATAAAATGAAAATCCGATAGCGTCATCAATTTTAGGGCACCGGAGGCATTACGATTTTTTATGTGGGGCTCTGATATTTTTAATGCCCGTAAAGAGGGGGCTATTTTTACGAATGCCCCGGTGCCTGATTGGGATGTAAAAGTTTATGCGCGAATGAAACTGACTGTATTTTTATGGGCGAAATAATTCTCGGCTTCAGTAGATTCAGTTAATACTGACTTGTATATTTTTATCGAATCAAATCTATGTATACTAATATACATATAAAATCCTTAAGTGACTGACATACTGATTAATCACGATCCTGCTCAAACCACTCAACGTAAGAAGCTCAATTTTGGCATACAGGTTGATTCTAGGGTGTAGAGGTTCGATAAGAAGGGATTTTTCGAAATGCCAGTTCCAAGAGGGTGAAACCACCCCTCAAATATTACAATATTTTTTATTTAAAAAACGGTCAAGTTTCCGAAAAAACGCTTAAACACGTATATTTTATTTCGTTTTTTTTACATATTTTAAGATTTTTTAAAAATATATACAGGGTGTTCCGAAAAATCTGGACATTGATCAATCACGATCCTGCTTAAAGCGCTTGACGTAAAAAGCTGATTTTTGGAAAACAGATTGAGTTTAGGGTGTAGAAGTTCGATAAGAAGGGATTTTTCGAAACTCGAAATCTAAGGGGGTGAAACTATCCCTCAAATATTAAAATATTTTTTATTTAAAAACCGGTGAGTTTTTCGGAAAACTCTTAAACACGTATATTTTATTTTGTTGTTTTACATATTTTAAGATTTTTTATACATTTATACAGGGTGTTTCATAAAATATGACCATTGAGTAATCACGATTCTGCTTAAACTGCTTGACGTTTAAAGGTGATTTTTGGCAAACGGATTGACTGTGGGGTGTAGAGGTTCGATAAGGAGGGGTTTCTCGAATCTCAAATTCCAAGAGGGTGAAAACGCCCCTTAAATATTACAATATTTGTTATTTAAAAAACGGTTAGTCTTTCGGGAAAACGCTTGGATACGCATAATTTATTTTGTTTTTTTTACATATTTTGACATTTTTTCATTTAAAAAAATCATACAGGGTGTTCCAAAAACTTGGGTAATTTGGTAACTGCCAAATATAATAATATCGCCATATTGTTTTTTTCTCAAGCTGACATAAATGTGAGAAAATTTTATCCGGTTTGTATGTTAATGGGAATTCTTGTATTGCTTTATCATCACCATTACAAATGATTAATTCAACGCGAACAAAGTCGCGAGTACACGTTAGTTTTAAATAAATCGAATTTTCATAGAGAGGGCTGTTTTTTTAACGATTTTAAACGATTTCTAGGCGAAAATTGGACCCAGTACTGAAAAAAATCCGCCTTTTGCGGGCTCACGCTTTTTAATATTATTATTACCTCGTAGTGCATGCCTAAAGCAAAAATTCAGGCAACGCCACTGCAAAAGCAGTTTCTATAGTAACCCTCCCAGACAAAGATTAACCCTTACCCCCCCCCCAGACAAAGATTTTCCTAGATATTTTAATTTATATGATTTTGCGTCAGTAGATCTTTATTATTTGAAAAAATCTAGGGTGGCTGGGTAATATTGTAGCGTTTTTTAAACAACTACCACTGCGAACGGCAGCTTTTCATCGGAGAGCAGTCGTGGATAAGGTATTTCATTGGAAAGAAAACTAATTAAGAACAATAAACAAAAAAATAGATATTGTGCGCCAGGCATGTACAGAGAAAGAAAACACAGTTGTATGTTACCTAAAATTAATGACTATATTTACTCATGATGTTCTTTGCTGGTATATGACATTGTAGAGTTCTAGTAAATATATATAGTGGTTATATGTCAAAGAAAGTGGTGGTAAGAGTTGTACTAAATATCTATGAAAACGACTATGATAAAATACAAGACATGTAAAGTTTAAGAGAATGTATGAAATGTAGCATTACTTTAATTAATTTGATCTATTTTATATGATGTTAGAGTGCAATAAAAATATCTATAAAAAAGTAATACTATTACAAGACATAATCCAATGAAACCTAAGATGTAAATTATATTTTAACTACTAAATCGACATGAATGTTCTTAACAATCTAACCACTCAACATAGTCTATACGATATTATTTAAGATGTACGTTATTGTTTAAGACTGTAAATGTTTTGAATGTTAAATGCAAAACTATAACTTAAATCTACACTTAGCTGTTCTTTATGCAATCCTGCTTTAAACAGTAACAGCGTGAGGTGGTCTCGCATCTCTGTACTCAGCCATCCAACACAACCAAAGGGGCCAGAATGAGGGCACCATGAATTGGTACAGCCGTAACTAACTAGCTTACAGCTGGGCGTTCCCAGCTTGCTTCGTTAAGCAGCATGGAACTCAAGCTACATCCACGCTGTGGCACTTATATGTAAGAAAAAATCGTTCTTACTGGGGACACTCGTCCACAGGACATCCGTACATAAGATAATGTCCGTACATAAGACACTACCCGTACCTTAGACACAGTCCGTACCTTGGACCCTAAAAATATGAAACTCTTGTTTAAAACCAAACAAGGTTGGAGTTGACAGAAGCGATGTTGACAGCGCGCGCCTCCACAGAATAGTAACAGGGTTGTGTCGAACGACAACAGGGTTGGCGACTAGGGAACGTAAAAATTACGCGTCAAATAAACTATCCGGCCTGAACGAGAGGGAATCCGGTGATGATAGGCCAGACATCATATAATATATATAAAAAAGACATGTAACGAACTAAAAACGTTACAATATACCTTTTGTTAATTTAACAAAAATTAAAGATCGTAGAGTAAATACTCAACACAAAACATATTTCATTTATTATAGAATTAAAACTAGATATAAACCTATAATTATGTGACAAAAATTAGCTAGATGAAATCAAATGCTCAAAATGCTTCCTTTCCTGTTAACTGCAGAAAACGATTGTTTTTTCGAAAAGATTTTTTCATTTTAGAAGGCATAGGCCTATGTGGAGTCTACCTCCAAAAGCACTTACAATAATTTCTCGCATGTTGTCGACAATAGTTGGTCGAGTTTTGTAAACACTCTCTTTAACATATCCCCATAAAAAAACCCAGACTAGATAATTTCATTTTAACTGACACAAAATGATAACTAGTTGTTAAAGTTGGACTAATTAGACAGCTATGTTGAAGTAACGTCAGACATATCACAGCCACCTAGATTTTATCAAATAATAAAGATCTACTCAGATGAAACCATGTAAATGAAAATATCTAGGAAAATCTTTGTTTGAGGGGTAGGCAAACTTAATAGTAGTTTGAAGAGTTATGAATTCTCCATTGAATATCGGAATAATATACTGGGTGTTTCATTTAAAATAAAAGAGGCTTTAAAAGGCGACCAATTCAACATTAATTTTGTCTCACTCTGTATAACTTTTTGGATCAAGTTTTAATTTGATTTAAAGTACAATATAGTTAATTTAACTTTTTTACATATTAGACTATACCGGGTAAATTCCAATTTAGGTAGCTTTTATTGTAATTTAAAAATTGTTCTTTATTTCTAACAGAATCCGAAAATCAATTAATATATAGGGTGTTCCATTACAAAAAACACAACTTTGATATGTAACTTTTTTTGGGACACCCTGTAGAACTCTTTATATTTTTAAAAAATGCTCTGAAACCTAATATGCTCACAAAATTTCATTTCAATACAAATTGTCGTTCTCCTTGGAGCCTCCGCGACGTATGAGAGGCGCCACCCTGTATAAATATATTAAAAAAATAAATATAAGGCTGAAATTGTTCAAATAATGTATTTGTTTATTATGCTAATTATAATAAAACATATTACTAATGCCATATTATTGCCGTTATAAATTAATTACAATACAATATTCCAATAATTGCCAGCATTCTAAATCAGCGATAGTTATTGTAATATCGGTAATCCTGGCGTTACGGCAATTAAGCATTGTCACAAAAGCAATAATTTGTATTAACGACCTATAGATTTTTCCAAAATCTGTTTGAAAACTGATTCGACGAACATTTATTAACTAAATCCATCGTTGGCCCAGTCAGTTTTGATTGAGAGTACCGATTGCATGTCCAATTAATTTTAAAATTGTGCCGTTTCATTGGAGGACAGAATCGAATAATTTTTTCGTAAAAAGTTCAGTTGAAATAAAACTTTTACTTATTTGTTGGCTACCTCTGTTTTTAATCAATAAAAAATAAATAAATAAATATAGTAAAGGCCTGCTCGTATAGGACGAAAAGTCTGTAGAGGGTTGGCTTGGTTTGGTTTCGGCCAGGAATTCGACGAAAAATAATATTGATGCCTGAAGCTCAATTTTTGTCGAAAATATGATGGTGAAAACTCTACACATCGATATTGTTACTGTTTTAGAGTTACGGGGTGTTTTTCAAAAATGTGCATTTTTAACAAGTCAATGTAACTTTTTGCTATGGAAAAGTTTGTATTTTTCAAATCATTTCGAAAGCACCTTTTTACGTAGAATTTGATGGTTTAAGTATATTTTTTTTAATTAATAATTTAAGAATTATCAACAGAAATTTTATTTTTTTATATGGTACGTCCTGTACACTTTTAATCAATTGAAAATAATTTAAAATTATATTTCCAAAAATATAGCACACTCGATAATTTGCTCGATTCCCCTTCGAGATATACCGTGTGCGTCTCAAAAGTGGCTCACCCTATAACTTATTACCCCTATACCTATTTTTTCAGATAAAATAACGAGATTTGGTATTTTAGTATATGACATAAATTAGGATTGATTGACATATTCAATTGTTTTCGGCCACTTCCGGTTTCACCGGAAATGACTACAGCTTTTGATTTTTAAATGGCACCCTCGGTATTTTTTAATTTTATTCGTTAGAAAATGACACTCTGAATAGAATGACATATCATATGTCAACTTTTGACATTTTCGCATATTATGGTTTATTTGAAATTATAACATGCGGTTCATAACGACAATTTGACTCGAAATACCAAGTGTGTGGTATCAAATTATTGGTAAAAAAATGCTTTTTCCGAATATGGTAATGAGCTACCCTCGTTCCGTTTGAAAAAATTGAGATATGACTAGAAATATGATTTGGGCGTCTTTTAACCAGCCAGGACAAGACACTAAAAATACTACACAGTCTTTTACTACAGAAAAATATTTTTTGTTGAATTTTGAAGCGATCAATAAAAACAGAGAAAATAAAAATCGATAATTTTCGGACTGTGCCAATTGGTTACTAATCGACCAGATACTTTTTATCTATTAGATCTGTTATAAAAGCTGATAATTATTCAATTCGACCATTGTAAATACCCGACAAATTCCGCAAGGCCGACGAGGCCGATGCTTTTCACTGATAAGAAAAAAAATTGTTTGTTTAGATAATTTTGAAGATATTTTTTCTTTCTGAATGAACATTTTTAAAGTATTTTATATTCTTTGTCAGCTTGATCTATTATACTGGTCGCACGTATCGAAGTTCTGTTTCTTCTAGCTTTAAAAAATGTTTTTATTTCTTTGTAGTTGTAGTGGTTGTAGTGTAAAATTAGATTAATTTTATTAAGTTTAATTATAATGTTTAGTGTAGAATACCAGAATTATTTAGTAGTGTTTTTATAGTTTATTATTTTGTAGTTAAGTAGTAGGTGAAGGGATAATTGGTTATTTTTTCTTTTTGTTTGGTTAATTAGTAAGTTTGATAATTTTTTCAGTGTAAAATACAAGAAGTAGTTGTGTAGTGTTTTTATAAGTTAAAATAATAATAGTTAGTTTCTAAATACTATACAGGGTGAGTTTCCTACAATGTTCGCTATGGGTATCTCGGAAACTATACTGGAGACAGAGAGTCGGTTAAATGGGGAAAGAATTGCAGTTTTGTGGGGTCATAAATATGCGCCTTTCGGATTTTTCGGAGAAGTTCAAGGCTTACTAGATATTTCCAAAAAAAAACAAATTTTAGCTATTTTAAAACTTGTCTCTAATTCCATTATAATCTACCGTATGATCTAATAAAAACGGCGTCAACGATGGCTATGAAATGAAGATCGTTGTCATTTTATATGGAAAATTATATGGGAAATATCATCCATCGTCATTTCATAGCCATCGCTGACGCCGTTTTTATTCGATCATACGGTATTTTAGACAAAAAGTTTTCAGATAAAAGTTGTAGATAATCACATACCTAATGAGTTTGTGTTTTCTGTTTTTTCTAGAGCCTGTCATTTTTGACATATGACACAAACATTATGTTTTTTTTTTAAATGGAAACCCTAGTTGGCCATGACTTCATAAAGAGCGCCATTCTTTAAGCTTTTCAGCGATATAGGTATAATATGTTTTTTTTTCGAAAAATTACAAGTTATAGCCAATTCTTTTCTTTCTTGGCTAATTCCCATACCAATAATACCATGCCAATTAGTTGGCATCAAAAATGTAAAAAGTTTTATGTTTTCAAAAAAAAAATATCGTAATGTTAGTAAAGCACTCAGTTTAGAATAAAATTGTCTAAGAATGAAATGATTCTTTTATAAACCTGCATTAAATCAAATTAAAATAGGTATGTAACTTTCTTTTAAATATTAATTAACAGCAATTAGCATTATCATAAATTATAAATAATGTACCAACATATCGAAATAATAATTTCTTTGTTAATACAGTGCCCTGTATATGCTCAAAATAAATTCGGAATAAAAATTTCTGACGTAGCATCCGTTAAGAAGGAATTAGTTTACAATTTATAAAAAAAATCATCAAAATCTAATGAGTGGTTCGCGAAAAATCCAACTTTGAAATTGGGACTAGCTTTTAGTGGCCGGTTTTATTTGCCGGTGAGTGTATTTTCAAAAATTAAATGAAAATATCATATTAAAATTCAGAAATACAGGGTCGTTGTTATGTACGGAACCGGTCGATTATTACCGCAAAAAGTTAAACATAAAAGTTATAGGGTTTATAAATATCTATTAATGGGTAATAAATTGAAGTATACAGGGTCGGTCATAAAATCGTGGCATATCAAAGTTTCGTTTTTTTTAAATAGAACCTCCTGTATATTATTACATATTTCAATTCTTCCTTCAATTATAAGCAAAAATCGAAATACACACAATGTACCTCAAAAACCAAACCAGACCAGAACAGCTCATCACTGAGTGTGCCGAGACGACAACCATTCGTGCCATGAACTTTGGTACGATTGATATTGGCGGTGAAGAACTATCCTCTGTAAAACCGCCCCAGATACTGACTTTTGTCAAAGTCCTGGGACTGTACGATTAGTTACTCAAGAAAGGGGGACACGATAGATTTGTAAGGTCGCAATTATTAACCCCCTTCCCACTCATTCTAAATTTGAAAATGGGCACTTCTCAATTCTAAAAAGGGCACTGTACCCATTTGTTATGTGCCTGTAAAACAAGTGACATTGTTTGGGTAAGTGCTAGTAATCAAATTGCATTTTGGAGGTCAAAAGCTTTAAAAAAATATTAGTAAAATATAAAAATGATTAAAAAACGACTTGGCTGAGTGAACGACTTTCGCATAAATAATTTATGCGAAAAGAAATATTTAAATAATTCTATTTCTTCTTCAGTTTTCATTTCAGAAAGCTGCGAAATACCTCAGATGCCTTTCCTCCGAGCTGTTTATTGTAAGCGAATATTCTTGTAATTTTAACCAGCTGAAATAGAATACTTAACTAAATATTGCCCGTTTACCCTAAGAGAGGAAACCCCACATGCGCGGAATGCCATTCGGCATTATTAAAGCCGTACTAAATTGTTTTTAAAATGCCTTCTTTGATTATATCCTGGCGGTAAATGCAGAGTTTTAAAATTAATGCATTTTTTATTGCTTCTATTTAATCAAAAATTCTTTAAGTACGTGTTTTTCTGTTTGTTTTTAAAACGTTTAAAATTTTTATAGCTACCTATACCGGGTGTTTTTCAAAAGTAGCTTACCTCTATAACTCTTTATTTTTTTCAGTTAAAAAAAAACGAGATTTGCTATGGGTGGTCAAATTTTTAGAGTTTTCATTATATCAAACAGCCTCTGAGAAATGTTTTCAACTCAAAATGCCTTTAATTATGTTTGACTACATCATTAAAAAGGGTCTTCAAATACATCAATGTGATATTTGTCTAAAATTTGCAAAAGAATCCGAATCTCTGGATTAATCGAAATTATTTACCCATTTAAAAGCCTTTGATCATGAAAGTGGAAAAATTTGTTCATTTTATTTACAGGGTGGAAAAATTATTTATATTAAATTTTGATGAGTTTTGCACTGAAGAAAACATTCAGAGGCTGTTTGATATAATGAAAACTATAGAATTTGACCACCCATGTGAGAAATTTCCTCTTATTTACATCATTAAATTATTTATTAGATTGAAAATATTTTATGCATTAAAGTTTACAAAAAATAAAGATTTATATAGCCGAAAAAAGTCCGATAGAACCAATAGAAATGTAACTATTTTGTCACATCTTTAATTACATTTTGTTAAATAAATTAATTTTTTATACTATAAATATCATTTTTTTTCCTAATCTCCTACGAGCTGATATAATATGACGAGCAATCTATTAAATTACTGTGAGATTATACAGAAAAGTCCACAGACTTCGAGACATAGGAAAATCAAGTCCATTTAGCGTTTGTCCAAATTTTGACAAGTTTTCAAAAATGACAGTTTTGTTTAGACTGACGTTTAATTTCACCTGACTTCTCAGTGAATGATTTCTTTTTAGTGGGTATATAAAATCTAAAATTTACGGCCATGAAGAAATTCAAAACTTGGAGCAGTTAAGGCAGAAAATATTTAATGCCTTTGACACTGTCACCCCTGATATGTTATCCAATGTGAGGAGGGGATTTTATGATCGTTTGGGTTATTGTTCAATGCAAGAGGGAGGCACTTTTGAACAATTTTTGTAATTTTTTAAATTTCATTATCCTGTTTTTTTACCGTTTACTCATTACCTACCTTGACGAACATGGGAAAACGAAGGTCCTTTTCAGGACCACAAATATTTTGATTGAGAAAATTGGTTGTTAATATAATACCAATTTAAAACTGTTTTAGTAGTTTTAATACACACTATGATATAAAATTTATTATTATTATAATATACATTATTAATACTATTGTTCATTCGAAATGGCATTAAGGCCCAATTGCAACAATGATTTAAATTTTTCTTAAAGATAAGTAGAGCTTAGAATGAGCTGTATTTATATTTACTTTAATATTCACCTTAAATGAGGGAATTTGACTGATACAATTTTTGAATTTGAATTGTTTTTAATGATGCTAACAATTTTAGTTCAATTTTTAATAAAATTTATTTAATATTATTAGAAATCCACGAGATTTGAAACCTCTTTTAGCGTTTTATAACATTCTCAAATGAATTACAGGTGCCCTTATTTTCTATGAAAATCACACAGCTTTTTTCATAGTCGCTGCAGTTGCTATAGCTATAAAAAACTAATTTTTTAAGGTGTGAAAATTGCGACACACGCTAAATGGACTTGATTTTTCGTATGTCTGGAAGTCTGTGGACCTTTTTGTATGCCTCGATAACATATTGGTGCAGATTATTTTCACCCAAACAAGTAATAACCCAAACTATACTTTGATGCGAATTGTCTATGAACTCTTTCTGACGGTCACAGGAACCTGAACGCGTAATTCGGTGTTCTTTCGCATCTGTTATAGGTAATTTGTGGTTTCTGTTATACGCTCTGTTTTCAAGGAATATAACTTCCGCGTAAAACAAGGGACCTCTGTATTTTTAAAAAATATACTGTTGTTAATTTTAATAATTATAGTAAAATAACGTTAATTAACTTGTGTATGAATTACTAAGTAATCATTCGATGAAGTTTTCAGTTCTCTCAAAGATCATATCGAATTATAATAATCTTCTAGCTTATAATAGTATTACTCTTACGTATAGCGCATTTAAATTTAGCTATCACTACCAACATAAGTAATGGAGGCAATAAAATACGTCTGGTGTGGGTTTAGCCTTACCAGTACGGTAAATCGTAAAATATATATTTTAAGGAATGACAGAACTAATATAAATTTCAAGTTCAACAATAACCTATTTGGATAGCCATTGTCTTCTGAACGCTAACGCAGTTCTCGCAAGTTTATAGCAGGAAGTTCACAGATACGAATTCTAATAATAGAGGTTAAAATTCCGTACGATTTATGCTCGAAATTTTCAGCCCATGCTGAATAGCATCTTGGGGAAATAAAAAAATAAATCTATTATTAAAGATAATTTAAGGCAACCGCAAAATGGTGTATAGATATTTATCGATACGGAGGATAATAGCAGCATTTTCAAACGATCCTATTGTTCTTTGCAATAGGAATTTTTTATTTGTCTTTAATAACGGTTGCACCAATAGAAACCATGGTAGATTTTTTGTAATGGGTTAAAAATAAGTTTCTTAAAACAAATTAACATTAATAACAGTCTGAAGTACTTAGTCAGCCCGGCTCCGAATATTCCAGGTTTGGCAAGAATGAATTTAAAAATCGTGCACTCGATTACGTAACTAAAAGTTTAATTCGTATGGAATATAGATAGTTCATACATTTTCTTATACTTATTTTTAGTGTAGTATAAATATATCGTAAACGTATGTCTTAAAAAACACCAAATCGGTCGGTATCCATTCTAGGAACTTATCCTACAAATTATGCGATATTTTCTCATTCAAACGACCGTACATGGCACATTTACATGAACTGGAATTGTGAACAGTTACGCCGCGCGCGAGAACTTTCTATTTGATGTTAATCACATTTAAAACGGCGCTTGTAGTGAAAACAGAGTTGAATTCGTATTATTTTGCCAAACGGGAAAAGAGACAGTAGTATATAGAGAACTAGAAGGAAAGGAAAATAAGAAGCAGAATATAGTTTGAGATCAAATCTTAATAAAAATAAAAATAAAAACAATATATTCCTGATTTCTTTAACATGTTGAATAATAAAATGGATACATTCAATAATTTGTTTTATTGTGTTGATGGTTAAGTTAACAAATAACAAAAATTGGTTAAAATGTAATATGATTAAAGAAATGTTTAGATAATTTTATTTCTAAGTTAAATAATCGTTTTCCTTCCATTAAATTTACACATGAAATTGAGAACAACGACAGATTACTATTTCTGGATGTATTAGTTATTAGAAATTCTAATAATTGCCTGGAATTTGATATCTATAGGAAAAATACCACTACACGCAGATATATTCCTAATGAATCATATCATAGTCACATCATAGTATTGAACATAAAATGGCTAGTTTAAATTTCTTAGTTCATAGATTACTTAGTTTTCCACTTTCCAACGAAAGATATGAAATAGAAAGAGATTACATTAGGAATGTAGCTGAGTGTAGTGGATATTCTCCTTCACTAGTTGATAAAATAATTAGAAAACGTAGGTATAGGTTAATGATTTCTAAGTGGAGAAAGATACGTCAAAATATTTTTCAATACCGTTTGATAGACAGTTATCCCTTGGTCTAAAAGGAATTTTTAAGAATGTCAATTATAAACTTGTGTATAGTGCTAATAATAAATTACAACAATTATTAGGTAATCCAAAGGATAAAACACCTCTACTGGAAAGGTCGGGTATTTATGAAATTTCTTGTAAAGATTGTAATCAGAAATATATTGGGCAAACTAGAAGATCAATATTAACTAGATTTAAAGAACATTTAGCTCAGATAAGATAATGGTAGATCTGATAAATCTTGCGTTGCCGAACATATTGTTGATAAAGAACATTGTATAGATCTTAATAACTTAAAATTACTTAAACAAGTCTCAAATTACAGGCAATTAGATGCATATGAAAGCATCAGAATTAATAAATGTAAAGATAGTATGAACAGAGACAACGGTCCAATTCCTTCAAGTTCTTTGTTCCTAATACTCTAGTGGCGGAAATCTAACTGTTACGCTCGGTGGGTTCTGACTCGGTTGGCTAGATCTTGCCACGCCCACTCTGTGCCCACTGAGCGAGTATATAAACGCTCCAATTGTAGATTGTATTTTAGTATATAATCATCTCTGATTTAGTGTTTTATTTTGACATATCGAGACACATATTAATTATTATAATAAGTGGGGAACCACGATTTTGACAAGGATTTTTTGATCCCCCCTCTGATGTCATGAGATTTATCTCAACCCTTTCCACCTACTGCTAATCTCACGTGAGATTTGTATTTTGAGTGTGTTGGATTTATTTAAAAAACATGGTTTGCTTAATTATTTTTATTAAGACTAGTATTTGAGATTGTTTAGTTCGCAATCTAAAATCACAGTGATAACATTCAATAATATTTAAATCGGAACTACTAAAATTAATAGGGAACATTCATTCTAAATCAGTTTATGGAAGGAAGTGCATTGTCTCAAGAGTTACTAAGTTCTAATTTAGCCACTCTAAACCGTTGTTACTTGCGCAGAGAAGTTCAGTAGCTCCGGTTTTGCGAAATTTAATCTGCGCGCCATAATGTTTCAACCTATAAGGAATCGGGACCACATTTTCGATCCAAAATAAATTTAAATCTATGCATAGATTTTTGACATACAGAAGAATTATGTCAGATTTCAACAAATTTTAGTTTAGAAATACGGTTTATTTTAAATAAATCTGATTTTCTTACATTTTTTGCCTGAAAAATTAACTCAAACAACGTTGCGAGTATCAATTAGTGTATGAATAAAAAAATAGTATTTACCTATTTTGTTTATTCAACCTGTAATACGAATAGCCTTTTGTAACATTGCAATATGGATTGAAAACAAAATATATAAACAATCGGTAAGGTTTCAGAGCTTTGCTAATTAATTATTCTCTTTGTTGGTCTAGAAAAATATTGAATGGTGTTTGTTGATTGCACATTGTGTGTATTTTCAACGGAACGTTTCAATTTCGAACATTTTTTCGTCTATTGTAGTTACGTGTGAAAGTAGGTCATCGGGACACGTGTCCGGCGTTTACATGACATTTGAAATCTTGTTTTTCTATTGTTGTGGTGTTAAAATTTTCGTATGGTATTAAATAGAGCAAAAAAGCGAGAATAAAGAATAACGACAACGCTCTTAAAATACATACCACCACCCCACCAACCCCTTTCTATTCCATATTTGCTTGAATAGTGTGAGAAACTAAATTAAAACAAATCATAGCCAAAACAAGAACAACATAACGAAGATAGTTATACACAGGTTAAGTTTTCTACGATGTTGTCTATGAGTATCTCGCAAATTACTGAAGATAGTCGGTTAAATGGACAAAGAATTGCAGTTTTGTGGGGTCATAAATATGCACCTTTCGGATCTTTTTCGGAAAAGTTTATGGCCTACTAGATACATATTTTGAAAAAAACTTAAAGAATTTCACATTGCAAAATAAAAACACTAAATCACCACAATACACCAAAACACTTTTACTTTTACACTGGACGCGCGTTTCGCTAACCATGTTAGCATCATCAGCAGATGATTATAAACTAAAGTACAATCAGAGCCCACTGCACACGCTTTTCTTCATCCAGGATTCGGAAGAAGGGGGGGCTTGACTCTCCCCCCTGACTGATTGAAAAAATCATATTTACAAATTTTACAATAATTATTTAGTTTCGTTCCGATAGAATATTTTTGTAATATAATCTCGATATCGGTCGACGATAAAATACCATTTTATCGCCTTGTATAAAAAAATAACTATTTTTAAACATATTGGGGTACAAAAAAATGGAAAATGTGAGTTCTGATGAATTGGGATTTTGAATAAAAGGTCAGAATTTATTCGATAAAAACAATGCAATTGCGGTTGTTGTAATAATTTTTCTATTTCCATTCTTCCTATAACATTTGTATTGACAACGTATATTTTTATCGATCAAAGTTAAATTTCTACAAGTTTAAATATTACCTTTAGGCATGGAGCAATAAAATGCATAAAACATTTGTGGCCCTAATAAATAACAGTATTTTCAACTTTCCGAGCTCGTTTCAGAGGCTCTATATTTTTATTTACGTCGGTATAGAAGCCTTAAGAAATACAGTTTCCACATACAGTTTTATTTATAAGTATGATTTTATTGTTTATTTGTTACCTTTTTTATTCCCGAAAATGTAAAATTGAGAATTGGACAGAGTAAAAATATTTAGAATCTTGGGATTGTCAGGGAGTTTCTAACAGAACAGTGTCTCCTCAATCAACAGCTCAGTAGTTTGAAGCTAAGAAACAACGGCGAATGGAGATTCTGTGTGGAAAATGGGGAAATACCAGGAACACAATGATGACAAGCATTCTTGTCATAAACTTTGGTACGACTGATATCAGAGACCTCTATAAAACCGTCTAAGATTACAGTTGAGGGTTGGAACCTTTTGTGTTACACAGCAAAATAAAATTACACTAAATCACCACAATACACCAAAACACTTTTACTTTTACACTGGACGCGCGTTTCGCTAACCATGTTAGCATCATCAGCAGATGATTATAAACTAAAGTACAATCTACAAGTTGAGCGTTTATATACTCGCCCAGTAGGCACCGAGTGGGCGTGGCAAAATCTAGCCAAACCGAGTCAGAGCCAACTAAGCGTAACAGTTAAATTTCCGCCACTAGAGTAGTAGGAACAAAGAACTTGAAGGAATTGGACCGTTGACTCGGTTCATACTATCTTTACATTTATTAATTCTGATGCTTTCATATGCATCTAATTGCCTGTAATTTGAGACTTGTTTAATTAATTTTAAATTATTAAGATCTATACAATGTTGTTTATCAACAATATGTTCGGCAACGCAAGATTTATCCGGTGTACCGTATCTTACCTGAGCTAAATGTTCTTTAAATCTAGTTAATATTGATCTTCTAGTTTGCCGAACATATTTCTGATTACAATCTTTACAAGAAATTTCATAAATACCCGATCTTTCCAGTGGAGGTGTTTTATCCTTTGGATTACCTAATAATTGTTGTAATTTATTATTAGCACTATACACAAGTTTATAACTGACATTCTTAAAAATTCCTTTTAGACCACGGGATAACTCTCTATCAAACGGTATCGAAAAATATTTAGACGTATCTTTCTCCACTTGAAAAGTCGAATTTTCAGAAATCATTAACCTATACCTACGTTTTCTAATTAATTTATCAACTAGTGAAGGAGAATATCCATTACACTCAGCTACATTCCTAATGTAATCTCTTTCTATTTCATATCTTTCGTTGGAAAGTGGGAAACTAAGTAACCTATGAATTAAGAAATTTAAACTAGCCATTTTATGTTCAACACCATGATGTGATTCATTAGGAATATATCTGCGTGTAGTGGTATTTTTCCTATAGATATCAAATTCCAGGCAATTATTAGTATTTCTAATAACTAATACATCTAGAAATGGTAATCTGTCGTTGTTCTCAATTTCATGCGTAAATTTAATGGAAGGAAAACAATTATTTAACTTAGAAATAAAATTATCTATGGTGTCATAGACTAAAAAAGGGATTTTGTTGGTATTAGTAATTTTATAGTATTAAATCCCAATAAAACAGTTTCTGCATGAAAATAACGTTTTTATTACATTATTATCAGATGTTTTTTCATATAATAAAGTATTGAATAAATATTGCATCGTGTCTCGGTCTCGGTCTCGTTCTCGGCCGAGAATTTCTTTTTCTCTCGGTCTCGGTCTCGGCCGAGACTAAAAATCCAGGTTCGGTCGGACCTTAATGATGAGTTTAACTCACGAAAGGAGGACACAATAGATCGATAAGATCGCGGTGATTAACAGTCAGTAAAGTTCGAATCGCTTTGCTTATCGCCATCACATTCAGAAGAAGAAGATTCACTAATTTAAATACCCCAGCGTTAAGTATTATTTATAGTTATCAGTCGGTAGTTGGTGAAATACATCCTTATTTTTAGAACGTATAACATTAAATAAGCAACATATATAGATAACGAAAATATACGTAATTGAATTTGCTGATGATAGAAAATATGTCGATACTTTAAAGCTTTATTCGAAAAGTAATAGTGCATTTCTCCTAGGCCCACATACGGACAGCTTCCTTTTACGACCGTTCAAGAAAAGCACATTTATCACTCACCAGAAGCCATTTCACAGACGTTATGACGTTAAGCGGAAATTATAGTATAGCAAAGCGTACTGTTACGATCTACCGAGATAATTTTTATTGCGGATGGGGATTTGCATCGACGCTTCTAATACACGAAACGTGATAGAAATTGGATCATTTACATATGTCGAAAGCCCCAATAGATTTATAGGATCAAAAATCTATTGGTTGGTTGAAATTATACATTCTTGAATCATCATACCGACTCAGGGTTTTGACAAGAGCCAGTATCCGAGATAGTTTTACAGAGGTTTAGAATTAGAATTTAGAATAAGTGGGAGGGGGGTTAATCTCTGCGACCTTAGAGATCTATTGTGTCCCCCTTTCTTGAGTTATAACTCATCATACAGTCCCAGGACTTCCTACGGAGACCCGTGTCTCTCACAGTCGAGGAGCTACGACCCAGGCCGGGTAGACGAAACGGTAGCTTTTGTCGCCAGTCGGTCCACTTCTACAGAGCCCCGCATGTAGAAGTAAGGGGTAAAATACAATGGGGTGCCCCCGGTGCCCCAAGGTTGAGGCTGTCCGTAGCCCCGCCCGGTATCGTTATATGTCTTGGTGCAATTCCCTGGCCACGACACTACCGTCAGAGACAAGACGATGAGTGAGATGCTTCTTAGACCAAGCCAAGTGCTAGGGGGGATTCCCCCCAGCACCTGACCAGGTGCTTCCCCACCAACGACAAGGTCTTGCATCTCCTAGGGGAAGTTTACAGAGGTTAGTTCTGCATCTCCGATGTCAGTCGTACCAAAGTTTATGGTCAGAACACCAGGAGTGGAACTCTGTAACTAAATAGCGATCAGTAGCTATATATGAAGATTGCTGTCGCTTGGCCTTTAGTTTGTACGGCCAACGTCAGTATTCGCTATTTAGTTACACATCAGTTCCACCCCAGAATGCTTCCTCATTTTCCCCAAAGCACGACGTATATATAGTTGAACTAGCCCGACGTCTACCCGTTGTCCGAATAGGATACGTCTCACTGATAATCCCTACAGTAACGTCCAATTATATTTTGTTGTATTTTTTGTTCATATTTATAACCTAATTTACGTATCTCTATTTACGTCCGTAAATACAACCCATTAAGTAGCATTTTCGGCCTAATAAACATCATGAGCATAACCTAATAAAAAGTTTAAAAAAAAACACTAAAATGGCATTTAGACATCTGCAGTATTGTTAGCATGATGCCTTGTAGATATGCCGGTAACTTTTACAATCCTAATAAACATCATGAGCATAACCTAATAAAAAGTTTAAAAAAAAACACTAAAATGGCATTTAGACATCTGCAGTATTGTTAGCATGATGCCTTGTATATATGCCGGTAACTTTTACAGTACAGTTGTATTTTAACCAGTTCTTTTTATCCGGAAGAGATGCTGATGCATTACTTTTTTTAGCTTAGGAAACCAGCAGACCCCATCCTCCTCCCATATGTGATGTACTGGTTCCAATTCTTTTAAATTTTGTATATATAGTATCTTAAAAAAGTGGCTGCCCAGTTTTTTAAGGAGAAATCAAAAACTTAAATATAATTGCACAAATCCACAAATCACTGATACGGAAAGTGAGGTTACGCCTACGAAACCGTTGAACCCTCAACCGTCAAACATTTTTTTGACAACAAACAATTGACCTATCATAGACCAATAATAGACAACGTCGGGAATCATTTACCAGGAATACGAAAAAATATATGCTCTGTGGCCGACGACGGATGCTCCATAACCTAACCGGCCGATCGCAAATTTTACGTGGCGTACGTTGGAATTATATACGTCATAATACGATTGCCGGTCGTCCGGTTTGATGACTTCCGTCGTGTGAGACGACTAATGTTGGAGACCCGGTCGGAATTGGTATATTGGTAGTTCATATTAAGTCGGACACAGAAATCCGCCATTCTTAACAAGTATCCGATTGTCAGCCATTTTAAAATCGTTTTTTGTTTTTAAAATTTTTATTCACATTCCGATTTCTTGTAGAATAATATTGAAAAGGTTGAGTTTGGGGGGAACCACAGTACAGTTTTATGATTAAACCAGCTAGAAAATAAAAAATATATTTTGCGAGTTACTTTTTTATAGATATTTTTATTTCATAAATCTACCTAATTTTAAAGGCGCTCGCTGTTTTGTGGAGTATTTTAATCAGATATATCAAAAAAGTGACTTCCGTTGACAAAACTGATGTCTGGATTAATGATTCAGAATTATTATAATATGAAATTAGATAAGCACTTATAGTTATATTCGAGGAGTGATTATGAATCCATTTGTAATTAGGTAGTTTGGTTAGGTTTTTATGTATTCTTGGTAGCGAATTTGAAACCGAACGTAACGTAAGTGCTTAGCGACGAATTTTAAGTGACTGAAATCCAACGTAATATGACATTGGTAATTGGTAGAATTACATTCCCTATTAGGTCAGATACCGACGTCGAGGCGACCCGAATCTGTATTTCCCATTTAGGCGCAAATAAGGGTCGTCAGGCAGTCGAACCGACGTTGGTACCCGATGTCGGGTTTATTGAACGCGACGTATACCCGACATTAGATAACGTCCAAATGCTACTTGGGTTACTGCGGAAAACGATTCCACTCTGACCGTATACCGTTAGTTATGAGCTCTGCCATCATATTTGGACCAAGTGTATAGAAGTTAGAGTTCTAAGAAAGTGGTAAGAATAATGAAAAATAGTACAAGGTAAAGGTGGTCGATGCAATTTTTACCTCGAATGGGGAATTTCTGCAAGAGAGATAAAGATCAGATTTGGTCGTAAAAACGAGATATATCGTTTGGATGTGGACTTGTTATCGATTCTTTAAGCTATCGAAAACGCGATGCGAAAGATCAGAGAGACTTAAGGCTATATGTTTGAAGGGAGGAAATATTTCGACGCGTTGAACACACGGAATACGAAACTGATTGATGCATATACATATTGGATGACGACTCTTTTGAACATGTAAAATAAGCGGTAGAATACGAATATGTCTGTATTTTCTGGATATAATTGGATTTATTATACTTGATTGAGTACAGAATACCTATATCTATTTTTAGTTACACAAAGAGATCTTCGTAAAAATCGATATGAGTAATAGTAATGGTTTTCAAGATGTCATTATTATAAAAATATGTTGAGTAGATAGTTATTAGACTGAATGGGCCAAAAATTCAAGAGAAACTGTTTTATAATATTTTCTTGAAAAATCTATGATTAACTTAAAAAAAAACAAAATGTTGCAAAATTTATGATTGCACTCAAATAACCGCGCAAATAACTATCTAGTCCACATGTTTATTTTTTGTCAGTGATGACATATATATATATATATATATATATATATATATATATATATATATATATATATATATATATATATATATATATATATATATATATATATATATATATATATATATATATATATATATATATATATATATATATTGATAATTTGTTAATCTAATATTTATCGACAATAAATGACAACGAACAAGAAATAATTATGAGCTCCTTGCTAATAGAAGAAGAAGAAATCACGAGAAAGAATCGAAAGTTATAGGTTCACAACATTGGCAAAGATCCACATTATTTCCATATTTAATTGAGGATGAATTAAACATTTTTCAATATTTCAATATGAGCCATGAAAAATTTACGAACTTTCTTGGCATATTGAATTTCTAATCTCCTCTTCGGCTACCTCCCAAGTAGCATTTGGACGTTATCTAACGTAGGGTATACGTCGCGTTCAATAAACCCGATGTCGGGTACCAACGTCGGTTCGACCGCCTGACGACCCTTATTTGCACCTAAATGGGGAATACAGATTCGGGTCGCCTCGACGTCGGTATCTGACCTAATAGGGAATGTAATTCTACCAATTACCAACGTCATATTACGTTGGATTTTAGTTACTTAAAATTCGTCGTTAAGCACTTACGTTACGTTTGGTTTCATATTCGCTACCAAGAAGACATAAAAACCTAACCAAACTACCTAATTACAAATGGATTCATAATCACTCCTCGAATAGAACTATAAGTGCCTACCTAATTTCATATTATAATAATTCTGAATCATTAATCCAGACATCAGTTTTGTCAACGGAAGTCACTTTTTTGATATATCTGTTTAAAATACTCCGGAAAACAACGAGCGCCTTCAAAAGTAGGTAGACTTATGAAATAAAAATATCTATAAAAAAGTAACTTGCAAAATATTTTTTTTTATTTTCTAGCTGGTTTAATCATAAAACTGTACTGTGGTTCCCCCTAAACTCAACCTTATCAATATTATTCTACTAGAAATCGGAATGTGAATATAAATTTTAAAAACAAAAAACGATTTTAAAATGGCTGACAATCGGATACTTGTTAAGAATGGCGGATTTCTGTGTCCGACTTAATATGAACTACCAATATACCAATTCCGACCGGGTCTCCAACATTAGTCGTCTCACACGACCGAAGTCATCAAACCGGACGACCGGCAATCGTATTATGACGTATAGAATTCCAACGTACGCCACGTAATCTCACTTTGCGTATCAGTGATTTGTGGATTTGTGCAACTATATTTTAGTTTTTGTTTTTTCTTTAAAACAATGGGCAGCCACTTTTTTAAGATAGTATATACAAAATTTAAAAGAATTGGAACCAGTATCTCACATGTGGGAGGAGAATGGGGTCTGCTGGTTTCCTAAGCTAAAAAATGAAATTAAGATGCACCAGTGTAATGCAGCATCTCTTCCGGATAAAAAGCATTCGTGGGTGGAGGGAAGACATCACTACTACTATCATTATTTTGCAAAAGCCTCGACCTTTTTCTGTAAAATGTAGATGAATGTCTAAGTGCCTTTTTTAGTGTTTTTAGGCATAATAAAAAAATTAAGTTTGTTTACAAAAACTTTTATTAGGTTATGTTCATGATGTTTATTAGGCCGCAAATGCTGCTTAATGGGTCGTATTTACGGACGTAAATAGAGATACGTAAATTAGGTTAAATATATGAACATAAAATACAACAAAATATAATTGGACGTTACTTTAGGGATTATCAGTGAGACGTATCCTATTCGGACAACGGGTAGACGTCGGGCTAGTTCAAGTATAGGTACGTCGTGCAAGCCAACGTTGGAACGACGTTGGGAAATTAATAAAAATGGTACGTTGTTATTTTGTACGTCGACAGATCGTTGGATTTACCGACGCGGATCCAACAACGTCGCTTTTAATAGGAAAGCGACGTCACCAGTCGTATCACCAGCACCCGACCTAAATTTGCACAAAGTCTGACGTTGCTTCAGGTCAGATTTAGTTCGAAGTCAGATAGATGCTACTTGGGCTACGCCACGTAGAGTGGAAGGAATTGCGTGTGACGTCAGCAGCAATAGCCGCATTTACCGAAAATCATTCTGGCTCAACAATGCTGGCCGCATTTTCGTCGATGCGATTCGTGCGGCTCTGGCTAGAGTGCGCATCTTCATTGAAAGTAACGCAAACAGTATTTTTCTTCGGCCGATGCTGCGCGTGCCGCTCTGGTCAGTGTGCGCGTACCTTAAGAACAATTGGAAATTGATAGTCAATTTATATCGACAAGTAAGAAAGAAAAATAAGGTGCCCGGTGGCGTAGAGGTACAGGCTCTCGTCTACCAATCTCAAGGTAGTGGGTTCGATTCCCACACCCGGCACTGCATAAGCCGACTATTTTTATTAAAATAAAAATAGTTTGGGTACCTAGGTCGACTCAGCCTTAAATGAGTACTTGGGATTCACAATCCTGAGGTAATAATACGCGGTTGAAGCGTAGTGGCTAGCCACATTACTTTCCTTGTATACCGAACGGCTCTAGTATGGCAAGCTATACCTTGCTACTCCCAAGGCGTTAAACGCTATATACGGGAGCTATTATTATATATAAAAAAGAAAAATTCCACAAGAGAAAAACTTTTATGGCATTTGATCAGATTTAGTTTAACAAATACCGGTCTCAAAGGTGGCTCACCCGTATAACTTTTTTTATTTTTTCAGATTAAGAAAACGAGATCCGGTATGTTAGTTACATAAATTAGGATTGATTGATGTACATGGTAAAAAGAATACAAGGTATGATATTGCGCAGGTTGGTCGCTACGTCACAGGTGATAACAGGCGCTATTGGTCACCACGCTCCGCCCGCCAGTTCAAATCGTCAAGATATTGTTATAAACCTGTTTTTTTGTTTATATACCGTCATTGAATTATCGCTAAGCAAATTACTGTGGAGCAGTGCGTAAGCAGTCGGGCTAGGAAGCGAGAGACCAGAGTTCGAATCTCGGCCGGGACATAACTTTTTATTTATTTTTTTAAATACTGTTGTATTCTATAGTTTATTTTTGTAGTAAAAAAAGAACTATTTATTCTGTTATTTTTTAATCTCCGGTATTAATATAAATTGATTGTTGGTACAATACCTCATTTAATATAAAATAATATTCTACTTTTTGAAATGTATCGGGCCCTAATTGTACCTAAAAGTAATATATTTTTAATGATATATCATATTGTAAACTATTTAATATTTTAGTCACTTAAAAAGTTAATTTGCATTGAATAATTGCCTACCATTAAAGGAAATTTGAGCTATATAATCCTTGATGGGCATATTCTGGGTATGCAAATACTTCCTCTAAATTTTGGGTTTCGTTCAACCGATTTATTCTCAAAACCTGAAACATCTACATATAAAAAGAAGCACAGGTTACTAATTATAATAAACTTTACCCTTGGAATTACTTCCACTAATTATAATAAACTTCACCCTTGGAATTACTTCTATCACAATTACAACACATTCATCTGCATTGGCATTTTCTACTTTTCGATGGGAAACTTCAACTTCCCAACATTTTTTAAATGATGTAACAATTCCTCTTGTGGTTACTTTTCCATATATGTATATCCTCATCTCTGTCCTCATGTGAAATCAGAGGCAATGAACATGAAAATTATTTACCATAAACATCGCAAACTAAAAACCTAATAAACAATTTTATAGGTACCGAATATAGAAATAAATTTAGTATTCTTACCTATTATGGTCCAAAGTCCAAATCCATGATAATAGATAATTATTATTTTTAAATATATTTTTTGGAACTGCTGGTTTTAGTAATTATTAAATTAAGCGAACTAAAAAAGTCTTAAAATAAACAATTCTTAACCATAACCCCAAAAAATGCAGATCTCCTGTCAACTTTCTTTATTTTTTATTTATTCTTCATTTTCCTAGTGACGTCACAGGTGGTATGCGCGAACTGAACGAAATTGGAGCCGCTATCGATCATACCTTGTATTCTTTGTACCATGATTGATGTATTCAATTGTTTTTGGTTACTTCCTGTTTTACCGGAAATGACTACAACTTTTGATTTTTAAATAACACTCGGTATTTTTTTACTAAATTCGATAGAAAATGGCATTCTGAATAGAATGACATACCATATGTCAACTTTTGTCATTTCTGCTTAAAAAACGCATTTTAAATATCAATCTAGAGTGCCGTGGCTGTGTTAAAAACACTAATTTTTCGTCAAGAAACCTTGGAAAAATAGATTTGATCGGCTAATGTTTTTCGTGTCTTGTTCTGGTTGGTTAAAAGATGCCCAAATCGTATTTTTAATCATATCTCAATTTTTTCAAATGGAACGAGGGTGGCTCATTAGCACATTTGGGAAAAGCATTTTTTTATGAATAATTTGGTATCACACACTTGGTATTTCGAGTCAAATTGTAATAAGTATATGCGAAAATGTCAATATATATACAGGGTGTTTAAAAACAAATGCGAAAAACTTCAGGGGGTGATTCCTTGTTCAAAATAAAGGGTAGTTTGATTCATAAACGTCGGGTCAAAAGTCAACCATTAGGGAGATATCGCGATACAAAGATGGCGGAAAAATAATGTTTTTATTTTTATCTTGAAAACGAAAAGAGATAGACTAATAAAATTTTATGGAAGCATTACTGTTATGAAAACACACTTTCTGGTAATTTTTTCATTTTTTAAAATGAGTGGAAGGGTTGAAATAAACTACCCCCTATCATTCTTGTTAACGAAATTTAAAGAAAATCTTATCAAACACATGCAAAAAAAAAAAAATTTGGATAGTTTAGTTCGTTTTAGAAACTTTTTTATCTCTTGTATTTTTTGATAAAACTCACCGATTTGAAATTAAAATAAAATGTAAAGCATTACATGTGAGGACAAAAACAATTTCTGATAAAGAATCTAGTGGGCTGCTGTAATTTTTTAGGGAAAAAATCTAGTCGGCCGCTCTTACTTACTAGGATGTTCCTAATATTATTTTATTTGACATTACTCTACTGCAATACGTTATTATCTAGATGATTATTATTATCGTTATTATCACTAGATTCTTAATCTAAAAATGTTTTTTGTCCTGACATGTAATGCTTTACATTTTATTTTTTAATTTCCAATCGGTGAGTTTTATCAAAAAAATACAAGAGATAAAAAAGTTTCTAAACAAACTAAACTATCCAAATTAATTTTTTTGCATGTGTTTGATAAGATTTTTCTTTAAATTTCGTTAACAAGAATGATAGGGGTAGTTAAAAAGTGAAAAAATTACCAGAAAGTGTGTTTTCATAACAGTAATGCTTCCATAAAATTTTATTAGTCTATCTCTTTTCGTTTTCAAGATAAAAAATAAAAACATTATTTTTCCGCCATCTTTGTATCGCGATATCTCCCTAATGGTTGACTTTTGACCCGACGTTTATGAATCAAACTACCCTTTATTTTGAACAAGGAATCACCCCCTGAAGTTTTTCGCATTTGTTTTGAAACACCCTGTATATATATTTACGTACCAAATCTCGTTTTTTTATCTAAAAAATAAAAAAGTAATAGGGGTGAGTCAGTTTTGAGACGCATCCGGTACATACCCGGATGCGTCTCAAAACTGACTAGATACATTGAATTAAAACCTAATTAATAATGGCATAGTTACTGTTTAATCGTTTGTAAATTATTTGTTTAGCAGAACCTGTTGCAGCGGTAAGCACCTGCCATTGAAACATTTCTTACATAGTTTTAATTTGTTATTGAGAGACCTTGGCTAAATGTTTAGTTTGTCGAGAGAACTATTATAGCAGCAATTACATTGATATTTTAATTGATTTTACTGTTTTATATAGATTCAAAAATATCATTAGTATTTCTTATTACATACTAAATCGGTGCAGTATTATTCAATAGTACCGACTATTTTAAATTCATAAATTTACTATTTAAATAATGATATTTTTTAGTTTATATACCTGTAATAGGAAGAAAAGTAATTTATTAAAAAATAAGTGTTTTATGCGTTTACCGCAGAACGATTGGTGTCTCCACCGTACAGCACATGAGACGTAAGAGGAAATCTCGGGGGAAATCAAATCAGCTTTGTCACGAAGTCGTCCATTAGGTTGCGTATCTTCCCAATTCTTTCAATTAACGTTGTTACTTTGAAGTTTGACTTCATGTAATATCAGTTTAACAGAACGTCAATGGTTGCATGCAATTCCCGTCAACTGTAATCGTCAATGGTTAACGTATTAGACGTATCTGCTAAAAACTGAAATGTGCTTCAATAGTTGTATTCGGATCTTTTAAATAGTATTTTCTTTGTTATCTTGTTTTTGCTTCTGAAGATGGGAGCAGATATACCTCCTGAAACGTTAAGCATTTTTGGTCGGTTAGTCAAATTTGTTACAATAGAAAAGATCCTTAGATAAATTATTATATTTACAAAAAAAAAATATTTTGTAAATTTTCTTCTGAATACACAACAGGAGCAATTTTGTACTAGAGTAAACTGAGCCTCTTCACAAATTTTATAACATACATTTTATAATTTATTTTATTCAGGCTTGAAATAATTTTCCAACGAACCGTAAGTTTTTTAAACGAACGAATAATTTCATTTGTTTAATTTAAATCATTACAATTAGTTTTGTGTATTTCCAGTGAGGCGAATGCCTAATTTTTACGGATCACTGAGTAGTAAGTATTTTAATATACTGGGTGGTCCGAACTGCATTCCGGAAACTTCGGCAGCATATTCTGCAGATAAAAATAAGTAAAAAAGTTCGTATAAATGCATGTCATAAAATGCTTATTTTCGGAGATACAGGGTGTAGAAATTATATTAGGTTAGCAACTTGCTGCCATGCTGACGCAATACCGTCGCTAATAGAACAGCCTCGGAGCGAGATTTATGACGTCACGCTAGTTAGATACTAGGGATTAATAAATATGTTGTAGAATACATGGAAAACATAATTATTCCTCGTATTTTTGGTCTGTATTTTAAAAATGATATAGTTTACATGAAATATTATACATAATATACAGTTAATAAATACAATATAATATATACCTATTTATTCTAATAAATACTTTGGCAAATAAAACTATGAACCATGCAAATGCAGCAAATGTTTTACAATATACAGATAATGAATAGGTACATAAGATAATGGGTAAAATGCAAAATATATTTTAAATTTTGAGGTTTTAAAATCGATCTAATTTAACAAAAAACATTCAATATCTACTAATAGTGATGTATTATTATTTACATTCACAAAATTTAGATTTTCAAACCTCAAAATTTAAAATATATTTTACATTATTTGTAGATTCGAAAACATTTGCTGCATTTGTATGGTTCATAGTTTATTTGCCAAAGTATTTATTACTATAAATACGTATATATATATATTGTATTTATTAACTGTATATTATGTATATTTCATGTAAACTATATCATTTTTAAAATACAAACCAAAAATACGAGGAATAATTATGTTTTCCATGTATACTACAACATATTTATTAATGCGTAGTACCTAACTAGCGTGACGTCATAAATCTCGCTCCGGGGCTGTTCTATTAGAGACGGCATTGGTCTGATATTTAGAAATGTCAAAAGCTGATGACTTTTTACTTTTGACAATTATGACATTTCGTGTTGATTTTTGCAAGAAGAGGAAGAACTGTCACTTGTTTTATTATTTTCCTTTTCTATTTCACGAAAGTAAAAAGAGTTACCTATCTGATTCGTTCAGGCACTCAATTTAAACAATATCAGTAACTTTTTTGACAGAGGGATTTTATATTTGCCATGTTGGGAAAAAATAACGGTCAAAATTGAAAGTTATTCATCTTATAGACTATATATAAAATCCTTAAGTGACTGACATACTGATTAATCACGATCCTGCTCAAACCACTCAACGTAAGAAGCTCAATTTTGGCATACAGATTGATTTTAGGGTGTAGAGGTTCGATAAGAAGGGATTTTTGGAAACTCGAATTCTAAGGGGGTGAAACTATCCCTTAAATATTAAAATATTTTTTATTTAAAAACCGGTGAGTTTCTAAATATGATCATTTGAAAAAATTGAGATATGATTAAAAATACGATTTGAGTATTTTTTAATCGGCCAGGACAGGACACTAAAACATTAGACGATCAAATCTACTTTTCCAATGCTCCTTGATTAAGAATTAGTATTCAGAATGGCATTTTATATCGAATAAAGTGAAAAAATACCAAGGGTGCCATTTAAAAATTAAAAGTTGTAGCCATTTCCGGTGAAACAGGAAGTGACCAAAAACAGTTGAATACGTCAATCAATCTTAATTTATGTCATATACTAACATACCAAATTTCGTTTTTTTATCTGAAAAAAAATATAAAAAAATAGGGGTGAGCCGCTTTTGAGACGCGCCCGGTATATCGTGAGCTGATGGATACCCCAGTACCAGTATGCAACAAGAGTGTCAATGTATTAAATTTTATTTACAACGCTAGTAAGGCGCAGTTTATTTTTGTAATTAACTTTGTGAAAGTTGACTAAGCCTCGAAAATCGTAAATCTTTCAAACAAAATTCCCAGCTCATTAAATCTCTTTTCTGTAGTCGCTTTGAAAATGGCCCGAACTCTAAATTGCGTTTTATCTATAGTCCCTAAAACCCTTTTTGCCCTTGATTAAAAGTGTTCTCGGTTCAGTCGCCAAAACTTTAAATTGGCTTCGTAATTTCTTCGAGTTTGCCTGCATCGAAAAAGGGACTTTGTCAAGGTGATATTTATGATGCGGTGCGGGAAAACGCGGAAAAGTTAGTCGGCGAATGCATTTTGCGTCATCCATTTTACCGAAAATACCTGCAGTAGTAGAAAATATTTCCCGGCTACCAATTTAGCGCTATTTTACAATATCCTGCTGGTCTGGCTAAAGTCGTAGCCTCTAAATTGAATTGAAGTCAAGGGAGTTTTTTTGTCAATCTTTGTGGTAGGCATGATAGTCTGGAAGCCAGACGAAAAAGCTGGAAGTAAGGTACTGTAAAATTTTTTTTGCGGTTTTAGGTCACTAAGCAGGTCTATTTTAAGAATCCGATTGATGCCACTTTGTCACCCTTGAACATTTTGAGAAATTCAAGATGACGCCTAAAAATGTCTGCAAAAAATACAAAAATTAAATATTTTAAAAATATGGGCATGTCATCGATCGGGGGAAACATGAAGGCACCTTGTGTGATATTATCACTGAGAGATGGTGTAGAACTGTCGGGCTGAGTATCAACTCAGACAAAACCGCGATAGTGCCATTCACCAGAAAGCGAAGTCTGAAAAACTTGAAAAGAATCCAACTAGATGGAAAGGAAATACTGCCAACACAGGAAGTTAAATACCTGGGAATAACCCTGGACAGTAAACTCCTGTGGAACAGGCATATTAAGAACACTACCAGCAAAGCCATAAAGGCTCTCATGATATGCAGAAGACTGGCCGGAAATAGATGGGGCTGCTCCCCTAACATTTTGCGCTGGATGTATACCATGATAGTAAGACCCATGATTACTTATGGAGCAGTTGCCTGGTACACAAAACTAGAGCAACGGACGGCAAGGCTAAACCTATGCAAAGTCCAGAGACTAGCATGCGTTTGCATCACAGGAGCCATGAGAACCTGTCCAACAGCAGCAATGGAGGTCATTCTAGATCTAACACCACTGCACATTGTCATTGGTAGATATGCCAATGCGACAATGGTCACAATGAATGGTCACTAACGGAATTAGTACTGGGAGAATTGTCAGATCAGGGGCTTGGAACACCCTCATAAAGGAAATACCACTCCTGCAACTCCCAGTGGACGATATGCCAAGAACGTACAACTTTGAGAAACATCTCAATGTAGTATTGAGCAGTAAAAAGGATTGGAAGAGCGAAACGCTTGCCCAGCAGTTACCATACCATAACTTGGTATACTGATGCTTCCAAAACCAATACGGGAACAGGGATCAGTGTTTGGGCCGAGAGCTAAATACTCGAACCAATGAGCACTTACCTAGTATCCTACAGGCAGAAATCTACGCTATCGAAAGATGCGTACAACTTATCTTAGATAGGAACTATCGGAAACAAGAAATAGCCATCTTGTCTGATAGTCAAGCAGCATTAAAAGCGATCAACTCAGTATCAATCAATTCGAAATTGGTCAAAGAATGCATAGAGAAGCTGAATAAATTAGGCAAAAGAAACAAAGTCCTCCTACTCTGGGTGCCTGCTCACCAAGGGATAGAAGGCAATGAAAAAGCAAATAATCTAGCTAGAAAGGAGCGAACACTCCACTAATTGAACCAGAACCGTTCTGCTTTCCAAGTGGTAACCAACTCAAGGCGGAACTCAAGAACTTGGAAGATTCCATCCGCAACCTGGAATGGAAATCTTGCAACGGTCTAAGACACTCGAAGAAGTTTCTGAGGGCTTATGATCAAGAAAAAGCACAGATCTTCCTGGGTTTAAGTAAGAACAATCTTCGGATTGTCACGGGGTTTTTAACAGGACACTGTCTCCTCAATGAACACCTCAGTAGATTGAAACTAAGAAGAAACGGCGAATGCAGATTCTGTGGGGAAGATGTGGAAACACCAGTACACCTCATCATTGAGTGCGCCGAGACGACAACCATTCGTGCCATGAATTTTGGTACGACTGATATTGGAGATGGAGAACTACCCTCTATAAAACCGTCCTAGATACTGGCTTTTGTCAAAGCCCTGGGACTGTATGATGAGTTATGACTCAAGAAAGGGGGACACAATGGATCTGCAAGGTCGCAGTGATTAACCCCCCTCCCACTCATTCTAAATTTTAAAGTTCTAGCACATCGATTTTAGGGTTTTTAAGCCTTCTGAATTTAAATTTTTAGTTAAAAATGTTTGTTAAAAATATTGAGTGGGGGGTGTTTTTTATGTATCGACATACACATCTCAGACCCACATTGCCAGATTGTTCAAAAAAGTAGGAGACAAGAAGGATCTAAACCAACAGAAGTGCGTTCTGCGATCATTTACTGCGTTCAATTTTAGAGAAGACTGCTTCTTGTGCACCGAAAAATGTCGTGAAAAGGATCCTAAAAACCCAAGCCGATTTAACGAATTTTATATTGTACTTACATTGGACATAAATCAAAACATTCTGAAAGCCTGTGAAAAACTCCAAGACAAATGAGCAGAAGAAGTGAGATCTAGGATCGTTCAAGCGCCAAGTGACCTCCATGCGGCAGATGCAAGATGCAAACCAGTCAAATTGTTTAAAAAAAATTATTGGCCACAAAAATATTAATTATATATAATAATATTTCTCAGGGTTTCATCTTCACGTTGGTGGCACGCACTAATTATTGCTTGAAGTCGTTGTTCACTGATTGTCAATAACTGTTCGGATTTCTCACACTGAAATATGCACTTTTTTATGTTCACTTTTAGTTTCTATCCTGGCGTTGATAGTCCTGCAAAAAGAAAAAAGTGTTTTTATTTTCGAAATTGTTTCAATATAAAATAATTTCAGAAATAAAAAAAACCGTTCCTGAAAAAATAAATGCTGAAAAAAAAATTAATATTGTAACTGTGAAAATTACTACTAACCAGAACTTTTGCTTTGATATTAGTATTTATTTGCACAATTACACATTGGGATACGTAGGATGGAGATATTTAGGTAAGGGTATTGGAGTAAATGGTAATCTTGTATATCTTTCTAGGATTTATTCAAAAATCATATTTTGACATCAAAATTGTAATTTCCATCCCAAAAAACCTATAAAAGACGTATCGCACTTGTTATAATTATTATCTTTTTATTAAAATGATCAAAATAAAGCACTAAATCACCACAATACACCAAAACACTTTTACTTTTACACTGGACGCGCGTTTCGCTAACCATGTTAGCATCATCAGCAGATAATTATAAACTTTTGTAAGTTTAGTACTAAGATTAGGTTATTAGGAGCAGATATTTGGTTTCTTAAATCATGCAAAGCCAATTCAGTTTATCGTAGTTTTATTAAAGTTGATATTCTAAAAAGTAACGTTAGTGATAAGGTAGAGAAAATTGCAAAACAAAAATGGCTTGATTTAGAAATCCAATTTCTATATAGTAAACGAAGTATGCTTGAAATTGAAGCCTATGGACTTACTTATAAAAAACTTACTTATAAGCTAACTAATGTAGAGTATGAATGTTGGTGTCTCTTTCAGAGAAATATGTTTGTGGTTATCAATTCCAAATTTGTTAAGAGAATGTCCATTTTGAATAATAAGTTTAAAAAATTAAAAAGCTCTAAAACCAAACATGTTTTCCAGAGAGACATAAACATAGTAGAGAATCTTTCTTCGCAGACTTTTGATAAACAGGAACTCAGTTTATTAAACAAAGGTTTAAAGTTTGCATTGCCCAACTCTGGTAGCGCTTTGGAGAAAATCGTCGTGGGTGTTGAAACTGCTATTCAGCACTTACCCGAGGCTTCTAGGGTGTTTACAAGAGAGTCTTGTAGAAATCAGTTATCAAAAAATATCGTTTCAAGTAAATCATTAAAATCTAACAAGGAGCACAATTGAGTTTATAATCATCTGCTGATGATGCTAACATGGTTAGCGAAACGCGCGTCCAGTGTAAAAGTAAAAGTGTTTTGGTGTATTGTGGTGATTTAGTGTTTTATTTTGCTGTGTAACACCAAAGGTTCCAACCCTCAACTGTAATATTAAAATGATGTTGTTGTCAGCGCGGGTCTTTGATTTGTATTATTCTTCTGACCGAGATCGAAAGATCGAAATCGGTATTATATCGGTAAGTCGGTAAAACAGCAATCGAACTCGACCAACAGTGTACTAATTGAACTGAACGAACTAGTATTTTGAACTATTAACTTTAGTCAACGACGTTGCGAAAGATGGAAATCAGTCAATGTCTATTGGTTAATGGCAATACCAATCGTACATACGCCTTCGGGAAAAACTGTATGTGTGTTGCTACCTTAATAAGAGTATATTTATATGAAAGTATACGTGTTTTATAAATTTCATAAATAGATTAAATTACATAATTTTTCTCTCTCAGAACTGGGAGCATTGTTAAAACCACAATGATTTATTGAAACATAACACTGCAACACGTAATAGTACTTAGTACGGGGATAACAAGATATTTAATACAAATTACATAGCCGGTAAAAAATACAGAAGTAAACGTAAATGGCAAAGAGCAAATAAAAATCCTTTCAATATTTATTACGAGGCGTGTGGTATTCAGTCTACTTGGAAAGTTCAAACAACTCGATATAAATTATTAATGTATTAAACAGGTTATTTAAATGCCTTATATAGGGACAAATTGGTTTCGTTATTGCATCACGTGTAACTGTTAATGTTAACTTTAATCGGGAATATCTGAATTTTATTAAAATAGTGAGAGAGATAAATTAATTAAATTAATAATAAAGACACGTTAGACTTTGTACAGGGTGGGCCACTGAAAACTTACAATGGCTATAATTTTTAAACCAAAAAAGATATCAAAAAAAAATAAAAAATACCATTTCTATAATATCAAAGGGGAATACATATGACGAATTTTTTGAACCACCCCGACCTACCCCTTAGGCGGCACCCCTTCTCACTTGAAAATGTTAAATGGCAACACCCTACTTGTGGTGTCTTTTTGGAAAGCCCATGAGAAATGCTAAACGATGATCATAACGTTTTCAGGGTGAAATTGAAAAACTACCCCTTACACGAAAAATTAGGTGGACATTAATGAAAAAAGTGATTTTTTCAGCATAAGTTAGAAATTGGGACCCAGCTAAATGAGGCAAATGAGGTATTTTTCAAACCACCCCTAGGTGCCATCCCCTCACTTCTAATCTCATCAATGCCATTTTTAAACCATTGCCATTTAAAGCTAAAAATAAAAAATGTAGATAATAAAAAAGGCAACACAAAGATGTTTTACTAATCGTTCAGCCTAATTTTACGATAACGCAAATTCTTCCTTATCATCTATTTTTTTACTTTCAACTAACAGGAATCTTAAAACGGCATATCTTTGCGTTTTTGCACTGTCTTCTATCGATTTTCAATCGTTTGCAAATTTGATGGTATTTTACACGTTTATTTGATTCGCTTATTTGAAAGAAAAATGGTTTATACTGTGGAAGAAAGAATAGTTTTTCTTTATGGTGCTGAAGGTATGTGTTATTTGAGAACGGCCCGTGCTTTCAATGACAGAAATCCAGACAAACACGTAAGTCACGTTTATGTTAGAGAATTTATGAAATTAAAGTTTCAAGAAACTGGGTCGGTCAAAAATAAAAAAAGGACAGGACCCAGGGTACTGAATGACGAAATGCAGATGGAAGTTATTGGTTAGGTATCGGTCAATCCAGAAGCATCAACACGCCAGTTGGCATCAATCACAGTATACCTCGAACATCTGTCAGGAGAGTATTGAAAATGCACAAATTCCATCCCTACAAAATTAAGATTCTGCAGGAACTTGGCGACGACGATCCAGATAGAAGGATTCAGTTCTGTGAACTAATGACGGAGGAAATTCGAAGGAAACCTTCACTCACTAAAAATATTTGTTTTAGTGATGAGTGCTCATTTTTTTTAAACCGAATTTAACTGCAGATACTGGAGCGATGAGAATCCGCATATTGTTGTTGGAGGACACATCCAACATCCCCAAAAGCTTAATGTTTGGTGCGGAATACTATGCGATAAAATTATAGGTCCATTTTTCATCGACGGAAATTTGACTGGTGAAGCTTATGCGGAAATGCATAACAATTTGATAGAGCCAGCCATTGTAAATGAGGTTAAAAATCAAAGAGATTTGGAAGGACATTTAACTCTTAATGAAGACCTCATACACTTTCAGCAAGACGGAGCCCCTCCGCATTATTCTATTGTCACAAGGCGGTGGTTGGATAGATATTATCCAAGGCAGTGGATTGGCAGAACGGGTCCAATCGGGTGGCCGCCAAGATCACTTGATCTCATTCATTTAGTCTTTTTCTTGTGGGGTTACACTAAATCCATAGTCTACAAAACAAAACCAGGTTCGTTGCAAGAATTGCGGCAGAGAATAACTGAAGCATGTCGAAATATTCCGAGACAGACTTTCCAAAAAGTGAGAGAAGAATTTGAAAATCGTTTGTATTTTTGTATGGAACAAAACGGCTGTCATTTTGAGCAATTGTTACAATAAATTATCATTTTAAATTTCTTTCAAATTGTCACACCTACATTTCTTATCACTACTTACCAGTAATTGTTGAAAGAAGACAGAAGTTGAAATCTGTATGACCATCGTTTAGCAATTTCAATTAGCTTTCCAAAGAAGTGTCACAAGTGGGCTATCGCTATCTTGAGATTAGAAGTGAGTGGGTGGCACCTAGGGGTGGGTCGGGGTGGTTTGAAAAATACCTCATTTGCCTCATTAAGCTGGGTCCCAATTTGTAACTTATACTAAAACATCACTTTTTTCATTAATGTCCACCTAATTTTTCGTGTAAGGGGTAGTTTTTCAATTTCACCCTAAAAACTTTATGATCATCGTTTAGCATTTTTCATGGGCTTTCCAAAAAGGTGCCACAAGTGGGGTGTTGCCATTTAAGATTTTCAAGTGAGTAGGGGTGCCGCCTAAGGGGTAGGTCGGGGTGGTTCAAAAAATACGTCATATGTATTCCCCCTCGATATTATAGAAACGGTATTTTTTATTTTTTTGATATCTTTTTTGGTTTAAGAATTATAGCCATTGTAAGTTTTCAGTGGCCCACCCTGTATTATTTTAAGAATTAACAGTGACTTTTTTTGTAATTTACTTATAATATATTTTTCTTTTTTTCAGGTAAGACGATTTATAATACCTGAGTTGTTGGAGGAAAAGTAAGTATAGTTGCTTTGGATTCTAAAAGGCATCAGCATCTAAAGAATACAAGGATTAATAACATCCGAGACCAAATTGTTACCATGTCTCCAAACAGTGTCGTACCACATATTTTTCTTAACTTAACTGCTTGAAGAGATATTTATGAGAAATGTTTTGACTATGCCTATAGTGCATTCTGCATATTTAGGTGGTATCATACTAATTAATTATTAAAAAACGTATTAAATTGTTAACAAAAGGTACAAAACTAGTATCGGCGGTATAGTAGTATTCACATATCAAGAACATATAATATCATAAAAATAATTATGAAATTCAATAAAAAAAACGCTAAAATGGTCGAGTGGATCTATGAAACGTAACTCATGATGGCTCTTTCTTATTGTTGCGATTTTTACACTTGAAAGCTGATCAAATCACAATTATAATAAAATATATACAAAGTTCTCTACACAAAATAATCTATTTCCGGTGACACATTCGTTGTCTCCAAAAAAATGGCGTCTAACAACACAAATTCTGCACTGAAAAAAGGAATGAATATGACTTTGACCCAAAAGATTAGCGCTTTTGAATAGGGCCAAGAACGACGTTTCTTTGCCTAAAGCATTAACTATCTTTTCATAAGCTTTAAAAAATTACTTTAGAGAATAGAAGAATCTATCTGTCCAAAGTATTTCACTCTTGACCCAAAATGAATATGTAAAGAAGTTCTTGCTTCAAGAACAATAGTCTCTTTGATTCTTTTGCATTGCATGAATTCTTGATTGAAAAGGGACATTTCTTGATTAAAGAGACACTTTTTTTAAACCAATAGCGAATACTATTGACTCAACTAAAATTTATTTTGATCTAAGAGAAGTCTATACATCATATGCAGGCATATTACGAGGTATATTATTTCCTGATAAATTTAGGTTTTCCTGGTCTGTAGTAAGTAAAGGGATATTATTTTCCTCGATAGTAGTTATTTCTGCTTCTTCACTCCTTGGTGTTTTTTGGGGTGGTTCATCACTCTACAAATTATAAAAAAATGTTACATCACGATTAATCAAAGTAAAGTAAATAAATTATTAGCTTTGGTCACATTTTGAATGTTTTAATACGACGCGACGACTTGAAATTCTAAAATTTTTGTAATTATTTGCATAAGAAAATCGATACCTATATTTTTATTCTATCTATAGTCACGCATGCATTATCTAAACAGGTGCATTAGGTAAATGTGTCTTATCTTCAAATATAGCAAATAAATGCTCTAATTTCCATTTTTTCAGAAACTCCTTTAAAGAATCCATATATCCTAAAATTTGTCCATAAAAAATGACAAATGCATGTTAATAACGATCACTAATTAACTTTTTTATATGATATGCATTTAAAAAGCAAATTATGTAAAATTCCAAGCAACAAAACCTGTGCGTACTATCGTTGATTGAAAGAACTGTGAAACGGTACTATGATGTGCGACCTATGAAATGCGACGTACGACTGATCGCACTGCCGACTGATTGTATATACCGTCCTTCGTCATCGTCTTTGCGTGTCGTTATTATTTTTCATCAAAAGAGTATTTAGCTATTGGAAAAATGGCCATGTTTCTTGAATGAAGTACTTCCTAGCGCATTTTTCTTATTATCTTAAAACAAAGTAACTTGCACTTGGTTGAATGAAAATAGATTCAAGAGAAATTTTCGAATTTTTCAAGAGAACCAGTTTTCTTGAGTTAAGAGAGTTTTTCTTCAGGCAAAATATTTTCTTTTACGCTAAAATAAATTCTCTTGCCACTCAATTTTTTTTTCAAGAACGATGACGACTTTAGTTCAAGTCTATCTTTTTTATCAGTGTATATGGTTATATATAACTAATAATATATAGATTAGGTTATATATGGTATATATGGTTTTAATTTCAACTCGATGCCTCCACGCGTTCCCGAGAGGACAGCCAACAAAGTGATCCTATTTTCTGAATCCTACTTAAGGGTTCTGTTTTTTTTTGAGGTACGGAACCCTAAAAACAACGATAATGTCGTAGATGGTGAATCGATAGGTATTATAGTGGATATTTCCAAAGTTTACGGTGTATTTATTCTCTAAACTTTGATATTACCTTAGAAATAAATGTAAATAAATAATAAAAACCTCTTTCAATAATTCCACAAAAATGATCGAAAAAAGCTTCCTACAATTCAATTTGTATTTATTGTCTAGCCAAAATAAAGAAAGGTAGAATTAGTTTATACTGTCACTGAAAGGGGAGAGGGTATGAATATACCGATGATTTTCACTGAAAACGTGTTCTCAAGTTCATTTTATTTGTTCAATAATACTGTTATCAGCCAGAGTTTTTAGTGAGACTGACTACAGGTGAGAGCGAATCTTTAATAAAGAAAATCCGTACTAAAAAATGTTTATTTTGTGTTTTTGAAATATTCTATCACAAAGCGATAGACAACTCCATAAAACCTTTATACTTTCACAGAGAAAACACTGTCGTATCTACAAAGATAATATCATTACGCCAAAGATACACTACTACCATTCCCCGATTATAATAGTGTTTGAATCAAAATTAATCATGTTATTGCTTATGGAATGTACACTATCACTGTCCCAACTATAGGAATTCATTCGTTTCCAGTACATCATTTGACGATAACATTAATTGGATTTCAATATTTCAATAGGATGTCTCTGCAAAATATGTAATATTAGCAGTAACTATTAGCTACCTTATGTTTAATTAGAGGGATCAGTTTACCATAAACGAATGTTTTTATTCGCTGAATATGATTTGTTATAAATCGAATAATAACATGGTGTCAGTTTTAACAATATGTCTATATTTAAACTAAAATGATTACAATAGTTCTGCTAACTGCACTATGTGTGAATGGATTTGCTCTGATTAATAAGACTATTGTTGAAAGTACTTGAAATAAATAAAAAAGAGAGAATCCACTTTATATTCCTTTTCTTGAACTTGTGCCTCTCTGGCCATGATTAAATTTCCGGTATTGTGTGATATCCGGGTGGCGACATGACACTGATGAAGCATCAGTCGCTTGCGTTCGAAACACCCGGAACCTATGGCCTGGAGCGTTAATGATATTATCGATTCTCATAGTCCCTGTGAGTGTTGTCGCCGCGTCATTTTATTATGCACTCAATTACATTTTCCCGACAATAATTATTATTTCTGTTACACGTGATGATTTTCGGGTATTTGTGTCAGTTTTTGGTTAATTACTGTTCGTTTATTGTCAAATGTATATTGATGATTCCCGCCGATGCGATGGCAGATTAGACGGTACTAGGATTTTTTTGAAAACTTGGATTTGAAAAATTTGGAAATGAAAACTTGGAAAACTTGATCGAGTATAATCTTCAAAACGCCTAACGTAATTTATATGGAGCTTTTATCCAAGATTTTAAAAAAGGACATAAAAATCAAGGTCTCTATTAAAAAATAAAAAGATGATGATGGTTCTGGAACAAAGAAACGTCAATTTGAATCCAGTTTTATGTTGCAGATCCTAAGATCATAAGATGTTGTATCCGAAAGTCATTTCTTACTTTTCAATTTTGAAAAGCCCAAGATCTCCATCGATTTCGCATTAAACGGAACTTTATAGTCTTTTAGCCATTAATAAATATCTATAGAATGTTTACTGCCCAGAACAATTCGTCTGCTTTATCGAATTTACTCGGAAGGCATTTTAAAAGTGTCTCGAAATACGAAGACTGTTAAGGAAATATTGAAATTCAATTTGAAAGGTTCGGAGTTCCGGTGCTCCAGAAATAGATCTGTTCAATATATCATATTGACCGTGTCCGGGCACAGAAGGAAATATTGAAAAATGGCCGTATAATAATGAATCATTTTTGAAATATCGCCATCGTTCTTTATTAAATGATACATGGGCAACGTGTCACAGAAAATATTAATCTTTATTAATTATATTGAAGTAATTTTTAGAAATTAAATTTTATGCTTGAATAAGAACTAGAAAACTGGAAAATAACAAGTAATTTAGAATTTGTAATTTCATTGTTTATATCTGTAGGGCAAGGTTTTTTAGAGGGACTAGAGGAAGCAGCAGAAGCCAACATCAGCGACATCGGGAACTTTGCAAAGAGCTGGAAGTGCTTTAACGCAAAGAAAGAATGAGAGGAAGGTTTGGTACAACAATAACAGGGGTATCGCAATACCATTTTATCATCTTGTATAAAAAATAACTATTATTGATTCGATTGTAATTAGAGGAACAAAATTCTATCTGAGTCCATAAATTTATTCCACTTATTTCGAAGTTCTGAATGAAGCTTGTAACTGCATCAAAACATATAATTTTTTTATTCTTTCGTCAAATTTAACTAAAGTGATTGGACTATAAACCATACGCTGCTCAGTATAAATAAAAGTGGTTAATGGAAATGAACCATACAAAACAGGCCCTAACGTAATTACTTAAGTACAACACAGCCATTCTTCGAGACGAAGAAAAAAAAACAGGAATATTAATGTGGGAAAAATAAATCTTCGGATTCGTATACTTAACACTGTAAACAAGAGTTACTTCACGACAAACAAACGATTATTCCTTTTACGGATATATTCAATATAAAGATTCTTAAATATGTTTTAAGAGTAAAAATACCGGTTAATTATATTAAAGAATATAATATTGAGAGAGTTTTATTATTTTAGTTAAGTAGTATTAAGTAGGTACATTACAAATGTGTGTTAATTTTGCTATTAATCATTGAACATATCTGGTTTATAGATATAGACACTTTTTATGTTTTTTATAAAACCGCAAAATCAAAACTGATCCTTGAAAACTGTTTCTCAAGGAAATGGTCAGTATTATTTAAAAAAGTGAACAAATACACCTAAAACCACAAACTGCTTTACACAAGAACTAAAGTTATCAGAGACGTGTTGGTTTCGCTTGCGGTCACACGCTACAGAAACAATTGCAAGGAATTTCAGTTCGGATGTGAACTAAAAAAACGCAATAATACCACAGCATATTTCTTAGGCAGCCGGTCGAAGTCGCTAGTTTTTGAGTTCACTTGCCTCGCCTGTTCTCGTACACTCGATAGTTTTTATAAATGGAGCCTTAATGGAGCTCAAAATTCCAATTTATTATGTAATAAATTGGAATTCTGAGGGAACATCTAGGTATAGAGAAATCAATCAAAGTTGGGGTACACGTCATCAAAAAACGTCGAAACTACACTCATATATATAAATTCGGATCAGAACGTCCTACGACGTTGTCCGATGCCTAACTTCCACCCTGTGCGATTTTCCCATTGATCTTCGGTCAGATTTTTCTCGCTCATCGACCTTCTTATTCCTTCCATCCATGTTTTCTTGGGACGTTCTCTCTTTCGTTTACCAGGTGGTATCCAATGAATGACTTGTTTTGGAATTCTTTCTTGTGCATTCTCTGAACGTGGCCGTACCATATTAATTGTTTTTGTTCTATATCATTTACTATTGTTCCCTCTATTCCCATCTGTTGTCTAATGTCTTCATTTCTGATCTTATCCCTACGTGAAATTCTCATTGCTCTTCTAATCGCGTCCATTTCTGTTGTCTCTAATTTCCTTTTATTCCTTTCAGTGAGTCGCCATGTTTCACATCCATAGAGTAATATGCTTTTAACTAGTGTCTCGTATATATTATATTTCCTGTTTTTTGTAATTTCAGTGCTCCATAGAATGCCATTTATGCATCTGATAACTCTTCGTGCCTGTATTACTCTGTTGTTTATTTCTCTATCGTCCGTTCCATCTCCTGTAAATATCGATCACAGGTACCTGTAATCTTCACATGCCCTAATTTCCATATTATTGTCTAAAATAAGATTTTCTGTATTAGCTCCAATTGGAAGGTATTTTGTTTTTTCTGTATTTACTGTGAGACCCCATTTAGCATATTTTTAATTATGGCCTGGTCGTCTGCAAATTGCAAGGTGTATAGGCATATGCCATTTAGTTCTATACCCATTCCGTTACATTTTCTTTTCCATAGATGTAAGGCCTTGGCAATATACATTTTAAATAGTGTTGGGGATATACAGCAACCCTGTCGGAGCCCTTTAGTGATAGAAATTTCCTCTGAGAGACCGTTGAACGTTTTTATTTGTGATTTTCCTCCATGGTAAATATTTTGTACAGCTTTTATCAGAGCTGCGTTAATTCTTGATTCGTGTAATACTTCCCATAATTTTATTATTGGCACTGTATCATATACTTTTTGTAGATCGATGAATGTTATATGAACTTCCTGGTTCATTGCAGATTTCTTCTCGATGATCTGTTTCAATGCAAAGATATTATCTGTACATGATCTTCCGCTTCTGAAACCATTCTGCTCTTCTTCTTCGTAGCTGGAGTATTCCTCTTCAATTACGTTCCTCAGTATCCTTCCATAGAGGCGACTCATAGTGCTGGTGACCGAAATTCCCCTGTAGTTATTGGGATCCTTCCTTGAGCCCTTTGACAATATATATAGAGGAGATATATGCTTTTTTCCACTGTTCAGGTACTGGATGACCATTTAAGCACTGGTTAACTATGTTTGTTAAGATTCTAAACAGTTTTTTGCTTCCAGATTTTATGAGTTCCGCATATACTCCCTCTGGGCCAAATGCTCTTCCATTCTTTAAAGACATTATAGCGGTCTTTATTTTGTTGGTATCCACGTAGATTTCCTCTCCTTCAATGTTTATTTCTGGCTGTGGCGGTTCTTGATAGTCAGGTCTGTTCTCTGACAACAATTTGGAATAATATTTCACCCATTCTTTGTTGGTTATTATTTCTATAGGGGCTGACTCCTGTTTTTCAGTTGTTGTTTTTATAAATCTCTATACTTCCGTATTCCTTCTTCCGCCTATATACGTATTAATTTCTTTGCATTTGTCATCCCACACTTTATGCTTTTCTTCTTTTACCATTCTCTTCACCTCATTTTTCTTGTCATTATAAGTGCGCTTGTCTAGTTAAGATTTCGAATTTAGCCATTTCAAATACAGTACCCTTTTTACCCCTACAAGTTTTTCAAGTTCATCAGTCCACCACAACTTTCTGCTCTTTCGTCTCGCTTTTATTCCTAATGCTTCCTCTGCGGCTCCATGAATACTGTCAATTATATTATTGTATGTTAGGTGAAAAGGTCTTTCCGAATCTTCTATAAGTTTTTCATCAAGCCTGTTCTGATAAAGATATTTGACGCTGTCATGCATCGATATCAGACGATGTCAGATATTTGACGCTGTCATTCATGCGAAACTACACTCACGGACATGAAAAACAGGCACCTTAAAATTTTGATGCATTTTCAAGTTTTATATATTGAATTCTAGTAGACGGATACCAGCGACTTCGTTCGCGTCGAATTAATCATTTGTAATGATGATGATAAAACAAAGCAAGAATTTCCATTAACATACAAACTCGATAAAATTTTCTCACATTTATGTCAGCATGAGAGAAAACAATATGGCGATATTATTATATAACTTGTTAATATTTGAGGGGTAGTTTCATCTCGTTGGAATTTGACTTTCGAAAAATCCGTTTGCCAAAAATTAGCTTATTACGTCAAGCAGTTTAAGCAGAATCGTGCTTAAGAAATTACCCAACTTTTTGGAACACCCGTATGATTTTTTAAAAAATTTTAAAATATGTAAAAAAACCAAATAAATTATGCTTACCCAAGCGTTTTCCCGAAAGACTAACCGTTTTTTAAATAACAAATATTGTAGTATTTGAGGGGCGTTTTCACTCTCCTGGAATTTGAGATTCGAGAAACCCCTCCTTATCGAACCTCTACACCCCACAGTCAATCCGTTAGATTGTACCAAAAATCAGCTTTTTACGTCAAGCGCTTTAAGCAGGATCGTTATTAATCAATGCCCAGATTCGAAACACCCTGTATACATTTTTAAAAAATCTTAAAATATGTAAAAAAACAAAATAAAATATACGTGTTTAAGCGTTTTTTTCGGAAACTTGACCGTTTTTTAAATAAAAAATATTGTAATATTTGAGGGGTGGTTTCACCCTCTTGCAACTGGAATTTTGAAAAATCCCTTCTTATCGAACCTCTACACCCTAGAATCATCGTTGAGCAGGATCGTGATTAATCAGTATGTCAGTCACTTAAAGGATTTTATATATTAGTATAGATTATTTTCTATATCAAAAATTTTTGTGGATTTTTTCAAATGTAGAGGTTTTTTAACAGAAGTCCCATCTTGATTGAGTCCCTTTTTGATGACCATTTTTTAATACACGAAGATAGTTCTTCTTACCTTTACCCTCCATACTTAATTGTACTAAATTCGTCGAAAAAAATAACAGTAACCAACGATATATTTTAAATTGTTTATTGGTCTAACCTAACCTTAAAAATAGATATAAAGAATAAAACTTATATAAATGTATAAAAGCAAATAAAATATTTTTATTTTATTTGCTTTTGCGTTTCATCTTTCAAACAACACTATTTTATACCATGCCTAGTACATAACAAAAATCACTATTTCGAAAGTAACGTAGCGACGGGAGCACCAACGCCAATAGTAACCGACCAAATCGCGACAGGCAAAACCGAAACCCTAGAAGCGCTCCAGCGACTGCTGGAACGAAGTACGTGGCCGCTGAGGTCGAGCGTCAATAATCAGTTACAGCAGTTACTTCTCTACGCGACAGGGAGCTAAAACACTAGGAGCGCGACGGCTGGAGCAAAGTAGGTCGCCGCGCCGCCGAGGTCGAGCGTCGATGCCCAGTTACAGCACTTACTTCTGTTCGCGACAGGGAACTACAACTCTAGGAGCGCGACGACTGGAGCGAACACGTCCCGATCGAGATCGCGCGGCGCTACGGACATACCAGTTCCAGATACTACTGTGGGCGACCGACGAAATCGCGACGGCTGGAGTTAAACACGTCGCTATGCGGTTACTACGGTTCGAGCTAACTTCAAGTGCGATTATAAATAATTTATTTGCAAATTATAAATAATTTATAATTTTGTCGTCATTATGATCGACGTTCTTCAGTAACAGGTTCCTGATTCGTTGTGGAGCGCGACACGACGTTACAAAAACATACCGCTCCAAAATCTTACTCAATTACCGACACATCACTACCCTATATACTTAAATTTATTACCCGCTTAGATATTTATAAACTCTATAACTATATTAAACTTTTTGTGGTTATCCTATATTTTACCTAATTATCGACCGTTTCCATACATAACAGCGATCCTGTATATATCTTATCTATACTTGGGATGCAGATTAGATTAGAGTATTCCCATTCCAGGTTAGGGATGGAATCTTCCAGGTCCTTGAGTTCCGCTTTAAGTTAGTTTCCACTTGGAAAGCTGAACGGTTCTGGTCTAATTTTTTTTTCATTAACTTCTATTATTATCGCATCGAAAGAAATATATTGACTTAAAATCCGACACTTAGTACCGAAAATAGTACCTGTTCGTTAGTACTCCTTCCTATTTCCGGTCTTAATTAGCGACCGTTTTACTGTCGTCACGACGCGGTACCGATTTCTAAAAGGAAGTCGATCCACCGACAGTCCTCATCATCATACTCGGCTGCGCACCCACGTAACAACAACAATAACGCTCCGATTCCGGTGTTCCGGAGTCTCGGTTCTGGGGACTGGCGGAAGTCAAGCGAAGACACCTTCACTTTGACTGCTAGCTACCACCTCAGAGTAACAAGAAATCAAGGATAAGTTATTTTATTTTCTGATTCTACTTTAGTTTTGAATGGCCTGAATAAATACTTCTCAATCAATTCGTCGTTAATTTCAGAAACTGACGTATCTCAAAAAATGCCTGTTTTGAGATACAGCCACAAACTCAAACTTAATATGATACTCTTTCATCTCACGAAGTGTCGTATCTCTGCATCCTATATTTTCCGGCAAGTAAATAATTTAGCAAATGTTTATTTACTTTAATCGATATCCAAAAGTTAACAAAATCTTTAAACCTTGTAACGATTTTAGTTCGTTACATGTCTTTTTTATATATAATATATGATGTCTGGCCTATCATCACCGGATTCCCTCTCGTTCATGCCTGATAATTTATTTGGCACGCTTGGCGTAATTTTTACGTTCCCTAGTCGCCAATCCTGCTATCCTTGTTATATGTCAAGGCGGCTCTCCGCGCTTAACCTCACTTTTGTTCACCCGACTTTTAGAAATGGTAATTTAAATCTTGCTGCAAAATCTGAATCAGCTGCCATTTCGAAGCTACAGGTAAAGATTATTATCTTTCAGAGTTATTATTATCAGAGTTATTATCTTTTATAGATTCAATATTATTATTGAATATTTTTAGGGTAGAGTTTTGGATTGACCCACCTTAACTCGTATTTGTATTTTGCTGACACGTTGGTGTACTTTTGCTGTTGTCCTCCAGAATGTTAAATGGAAGAAAGGACAGTTCTTTTGTTTATTATTGAGCCCTCGGAAGTGTTTCGAGGTAGGTTTATTTTGTTTATTAGACCTTCTTTGGTTTTTTAAACAAGAATTTCGTATTTTTAGGGTCTTATGGACGTACATTATCTTATGGACGTACATTATCTTATGGACGTACATTGTCTTATGGACGGACTGTGTCCAAGGTACGGGTAGTGTTCCCCTGTACCGTTATCTTATGGACGGACTGTGTCCTAGGTTATGGTCCAAGTTACGGACATTATCCAAGGTCCTAGTAGTGTTCCAAGGTACGGGTAGTGTCCCCATATTGTATGGATACAGCGTAAGCCCCATGCTGCTTCGCTCCCATTTCTAAGCCTAGTCAGTAGCTACGGCTGTATTGATTCATGGTGTCCTCATTCTGGCCCTTTTTGTTGTTTTGGCCAACAGGATCGCCGACAGACAGTACAGAGATGCGAGCCCACCTCACGCTGTTACTGTTTGAAGCAAGATTACACAAATAACAGCTAAGTGTAGATTTAAGTTCTAGTTTTACATTGAACATTTAAAACATTTTCAGTCTTAAACAATAACGTACATCTTAAGTAATATCGTACAGACTATGTTTAGTGGTAAGATTGTTAAGAACATTCATGTCGATTTAATATTTAAAATATGATTCAGATCTTAGGTTTCATTATATTACGTCTTGTAATGGTATTACTTTCATAGATATTTAGTACAACTCTTAACACCATTTTTTTTGACATACAACCACTATATATTTATTAGAATTCTACAATGTCAGGTACCAGCAAAGAACATCATGAAATATAGTCATTAGTTTTAAGTAATATATAACTGTGTTTTCTTTCTCTGTACATGCCTGGCGCCCAATATCTGTATTTTTTTGTTTATTGTTATTGATTAGTTTTCTCTCTAGTGAAATACCTTACCCACGACTGTTCTCCGATGAAAAGCTGCCGTTAGCAGTGGTAATGTTTATAAAAAAACACTAACTAAACTAAACAAAATTTGTTATACTTATTCATGGCTAAGTATTATTAAAACACACATAATAATAAAATTATACTTACATTTACATTCATTAAAATCTCATTCGAAAAGCATAAAATGTGATACCAGAAACGTCAAAAACAAGTGCGTTAACCTAACCTAACTTCTTATACCGTATGATCGAAAAAAAAGATGTCAGCGATGGCTATGAAAAGAAAATCGCTGTCATTTTATATGGGGAATGTGATCGATATTCATTTGCAAGCCAACTAGACGCTGTTTTTTTCGATCCTATGGTATATTTGTTATATGTATAACTAATTAATATTAACTTGCAGAAAAAACGTTTAATCTTGACTGAATGATTGACTGCAATGTTGCAAATGTAATGTGAGGTTTTTTGCTTGGTGGGTAGGTAAATTACTTGAAGGAATGAAATATTATTTTAAGAAATGTTGAAACCTCTACCACGTCATATTTCCGCATAGAAGATAAATACGTTTTAAACAACTTCATTACCACTCCGATCTATTCGAGTGCCTCCTTCAATTAGACGCTTCCTTATCGAATCAAATATTTATTTAGTCAGTCGGAATAGGGCGCGGAAAAACAAATAACGCGCCGTACCAAATTTGATCCGCACGCCCACTTCCAATCAATTAATGCCATCTACTACTATCCCGAGGATTAATATATATTGTTGAAGAGAGACCGTAACGCCGTTCGTTCCCATATAAAACGCGCGATCTAACAGAACCATTTTAATTAACCACTAAACTAGTAGGTTTACTACGTTCCCGACCGCCATAAAACTCGCGAGACGGTCTAATAGCAAATCGCTCTGCTAGCTGCCGTTATGTCTCTCCGCGAGAGGAAGGCAAAACGACCAACAGGACTGTTGTTAGTAGTTGATTCGATCGGCTCAAAGGGCTTTACAGTGCATAAACAGAGCCCAATCGAGAGTACTTTCGACTAGAGATGAGCAAATCTTAAATTGAAACTGCGGTTGCGATTTTCAAATCGCTACGACTGTAACCTGCGATTGCGATGTTAATATTTAAAGATTGTAATAAGTATATAATTTTCTGTGTATGTTATATAGGTACATAGTTTAAAAAAGTTGATAAAAACCAGTTGTTTAGTTTATAAGTTTTTTTTTAACATCTGTAATGCTGGAAGTACACACTCGCCGAGACGACCCGAGGCGCGACAAAAAAGACGGTCCTAACCAATAACAATGTAAAAAGATAATAAATGAATAAATGCCTTTATTGTCAAAAATGTTTACAATTTGTAGACAAAGGTAAAGTAAATAAACAAAAAAGAATACAAAACGAGTATACAAATTACATTGACAGACTTATTGTTTTAAATAAACATTTATAAATGTTTACAATGTAAAAGAATAAAAAAAAATAAAAATAAGATTCAAAAAAAATATTTATTATATTTATAGTAAATATAGTAATAGCACAGATTATACAGATTATAATCTTTGTTTTTTCTTTATTGTTTTTCGTGGTTCCAATTTTCGGAATCGGGCACTAGTTAGGTTACTAGTTTGCGCACATAGCACGCCCACTTATGGTCTCTGAAATTGTGCACAGCGCCTGACCGGCACAGTTATTAGAGAGATATCGGAAAACCGAATAGCGTCATCCAGTATTTACGCGTACCTTGTCATGGTTACGATATGCGCGAGTCAATTTTTAACGCAACACCCGCTAATAACGTTACCGCCTGGCGTAATTGGCTGATCAATTAAACCAAGCGCTCTTTCTGATAACGTTTAAAAATTGCATAAATGGGCATGTGCGGGTATTTGACAATCGGAGCCGGCCGGCGAGATCTTTTATTTTAGGTTATGTTTGAATTGTTTTGAATTATTGCTTTAGTTTTATTTGGTAATTTGATATTTAAGTAGCTGGGATTAGTTTTAATTAAATAAATATGGCCCAAAATATGGATTCCACCGCTTCCAATACTAAAGAACCCATAAAGCGTCTTAGGTTTACAGCAGATGACGACTTAGCCCTTCTAAGAGAATTTGTTGCTTGTTGCCCTAAACCCATTGGCAGACGTTGAACAATAAAGCACTGGAAATAAGCATTTTAGCCGTTTAGTTTTAAAATACCTAGTAAACAAAACAATTTCAAAGTTTTAAATTCAAAAATGAAGAGAGTTAATACCACCTCACGTAAAGGAAATAACACCTGGCCTTATTAACGTCCATGAACGCTATTCGGTTTAGCGATATCTCTCTATTACGCTGTTTATTGTTATTTTACTCGAGTTTATTTTTGCGCACAGGAAATTTGACTCGTTTGCACATCGTCATAAAAAACAATTTTCGTACCACGAATTAGGGACAAGATTTTTATCTGTATACTTATAGGATACCTAATCTGTGGTAATAGCAAATATTAGACCAATGTTTACAAGATCAAATCGATCATCAAAATATAAATCATTTACGGCGTAGAAAGCCTTGTCTAGTAAATAAGATTTCAAAGCTTTGCGAAATGAAGAAAATGATGGTATGGATTTGATTTCAAATGGCAGGTGATTGTGCATTTTTTTCGAGTTGTATAATATTAAACTTTTAACTAACTCCGAACGTGGGGTTCGAGCTAACTTCGAGAGCGATTATAAATAATCTATTTGCAAATTATAAATAATTTATAATTTTGTCGTCATTATTATCGTCATTCTTCAGTAACAGGTTCCTGATTCGTTGTGGAGCGCGACACGACGTTACAAAAAAATACCGCTCCAAAACTACTTACTTTACTACTAACTTTTCTACGTAAAAAGGTGCTTTGGAAATGTTTTCATAAAAATACAAAATTTTCCATAGCAAAAAAGTTACAGCGATTTGTTAAAAGTGCATATTTTTGAAAAACACCCCGTAACTCCGAAACGGTAACAGATATCGATATGCGGTTTTCACCGTCATGTTTTTGACAAAAATTGAGCTCCAGACACCGATATTAGTTTTCGTCTATCTCCTATAGAAAAGGGTGTTTCCATTTAAAAGCGTCGAATTTGACCCACCCTGTACAATAAATACCACCAGCGGTTTGCCTCTCGGTCTCAAAGGAAACATATTTTTTTGTAATTTTATCTCGAAGGACCAACATTTTTAATTTTAGCACAAATCAACCCTCAAAGAACGAATCGCCTATTCAATTGAACTAAGCTCCTCTAGCGCATAAACACAAAACTTCTCTGTTTTAACGGTAAAAAACAGTACGATTTCAATCGCATGCATCGGTGGGCAATTTAAGAGGCCCCATTCATGAATTCCGACTACGGCAGTTAGCGGTGTATCTCCCGCCACGGCCGCTACGATTCAAACACCGGATATCCGGACGCCTGCTGTTGTCGGCACATTCGGAACTTTAAAATACGTTTCCGGTTGGCAGCCAGCAGCCGTACAAAAGGGGTATCGAGCCCGCCTACAGGTGATTATACCATTCCCATTGAAAGAAGTAGGTGTGTGTAGTGGGTTTAGTTAAATAAGCTTTGCTCGCTGTTAAGTCGAAATGAAATCGATATCAGCAGTAATCGGATAATCAAGAAAAAGTTAAGCAATCTATTATTTGTCTCACATGAATTTTTATATCAAGCTGTTTGGTATATGTGTATCATTAAAATGGAGTAACTAATAATGTGTGTTTATAGTGTATGGGTGTGTATACGCTTTCGCAAGAGAACTTCCGAAAATTGTCTATTCTTCAATTGTCAGTTTGATTTTTCGGTTTTGATAGTATGTTAAAATTAATTTTGAAGTATTATTTCACCTGTTTTTATGTAATAGTACTTTTTTTGCAAAGAGGTTCTACTTAATATATCAGTTTGCATAGCATAACTTTTTTATCAATAAACTTTGTAGATTTTCAGATTATTTAATTCCTTTTGTTTCCGTTTGTAATTTTATTTTTAAGACATATTATGTGATTGTTTCACATAATATGTTTTAAAAATAAAATTGCAAATAGCGAATAAAAATAATTAAAATAAAAAAGTGTATTTTACTATACCAAACCAAACCAAACCAAACCAAACCAAACCAAATAAAACTGCATATAAGTGAACGGCGCACTAGTGTCAGAAATGCAAACGCGTATAAGCGAAACCGCGTACAAAAATGACGCGTAAAACGAGAGACTCCTGTATATTATTTTCTGTGTGACACGTGGCGTTATTGTTCCGATATAGTCGCTACATGACATTGATCGGCTTTCGGGGATTGTTTCAGAGACAGCACCAATTTCCATGATAAGCGAGATTCTGGCTTTAACATAAATCGCTGTTCTCCCGATTGATAATTTTATATTGATCTCGCAATATACCGAGGGGTGCATTATAGTTAGAAACATAAGAATTTTATGCATGAAAATTATTCAATAGTTATTTATTATACAGGTATGTTTCAAACTCGACTCTCACATTGGGATATCGGAAAGAGATACAGGGTGGTATTATTGGCTTAAAATGAAGCAAAGTTGTCTCTCCAAAAAATCGTAAATGGGTATTTCGCCACTGCAAGAAAATCTGCAAAATAAAATAGTTATTTTTTGTAAACACTTCCGCGTTAATCCAAACGAAAACTACTTGTCAGAAGTTAGGTTTACAGATATATAAATTTGCATAACGAACAAAAAAAAATGCTTAACGTTTCGGAAAGTGTATCTCTTTCCGTCGTTGGAAGCAAAAAAAAAGAATAAAGAAAAAACTATTTAAAATATTTAAATTCAACTATTCGAGAAAACTTTAGTTTTTTAATACAGATACGTCTACAAAAACCGTTGGCGTTCTGTTAAAATGACATTATATCAAGTTACACTCCAAATTAACAATTACTACCTCATAACAATTACTTAATAAGGTAAAACCAAAAAGCGCCAAACGTTCTGTATGATTATTTTTAATTTTTACGTATGTTAAGTAGCATATTTTCCGACTATTATCCAAATCACCCTTAACGTAGCATTGAACTAAATAAATTTTGTGCTTCCCTAAGATTCCAAAACAGCAAAAAATGTTATGTTAATTGAAATCAAAGAATGAAAGTGAATTGATATTACCATAGAAACGCCTTTTGATTTTTTATGCTTCTTCATTAGGCATTTTGAAGATTGACTGTAAACATGCAGTAGACGGAGAGCTGGCTACATAAAAAACCTTATCATCGTTACATGGCCAATTTTTCTTGTGAAGTATCCTTTTGTGTTGCCATTACGAAATAGTCATGTCTGCCAGCGCGATTCCGGGGCTTGATTTTGTTTTGTAGTTTTATTTATAGTTTTTATAGTTTTTTTGATAGTTTAGAGTTTTTTATTTATAGTTTATAGAAAATTAACTAATAAACGTCGTTGCTTCATTTTTGTTTATGTTATTTACAAATCTATATTTTAATTGTTGTGTTATGTTTTTATATCTTTTTGAAGACAAAAAAATCGCCGTCGTTTTAATTCGACAAAAAAATTCCGACGGTGATTTTTTTTGCGACTTAATCATAGTACCACCCCCATAGCATACACCTATCTACGCCCCTGGTTATTCCACTCTCACCGTGTTTATTAACCTAACGATTGAATAATCTGTTCTAAGCCGCCACGTTTTCCTGCCGGATTCTTACGGTAAATAAATAATTCTATAACATAAATTATCCATAAAGTACGCTATAGCGTAGATGCGCCACGGTAGCAGTAGCACTATCCACGACGCGACGGACCATACATCATTAGTAATCAGCGGATGTAAATACAGGATGGCGCTACGATACTTTTAATTTCCCTGCCTGGAGGAAACGCACACACAGAAAAAAAAAACTTTCATTCAACGTAATTTATATGCAGGAAATATAATAACTTGGCAATTGCACTATTTCATATTCTATATTAATTGAAGAACTTTATTTTTAAGTTTGGTTTGTAGTTATATTTATTACCAAAATAAAGATAATCTTTAAAAAAATAGATCTAATATTGATGCTAACAATTTATAAGAAAATTGTTGAATAGGTGCTTACAGAGAAACTAAAATAAACTCTACCTCGTATGCAACTAGAGCGCAGTCAGCGTATTGAAGTTCTGTGATGAATTTTGTACGTGTTTTTGCCCTCGGTCTTTTTATGTTGAACAGATCTCCGTCATATCTGTATCTAATGCCCAATCCTCTCTCCTGCAGTTTGCTGTCCACTATAATGAAGAGGCGCTAAGACACACATCCCTGCCTAACTCCCGTATTAGTCAGCAAGGGATCGCTCAGTGATCCATGATGTCACACTCTTGACTGGTTGTTGTTATGGAGGCTTTTACACACTGTAAAAGTGTATCATTTACTGAAAATATCATTTACTGAACAAACAATATCATTTACTGAATCCATAGTCCAATATCGTTTACTGAGTCTCACAGAAAATGCGAAAATTGTATTATATCAAGCTGATGTCCTTAAGTTTTCTACATTTGCCCGTTATTGCCCATGTATTCTCGTTCGTTCTCGTAGAAAGGCTCCCAAAATAAAATTCTTTAGCATTTTACAACACTAGTTTTCGATATATATAGTAAACGTCCTTGCGTGTATATTAATAGCATAGTAAGAATTAAGGTTGATCATTCTTTTTAATTAAATACTTTTAAGTCTAGGAAGTGCACGCTATAATATTATGCTCGGATTCCCATGGTTTCAGTAATTAGATCTTCGCAGTATACAATTATTTTATCTCTACTGCTTATGCAGGCACAATTAATTAAGACGGTATAGTCTACAGAGTGTTATGTACTTCTTACGATACTAAACGAAACACACTTGAACAATTCATAATGTCTTGAGATAAATCTGAATGTTTTTGCATTACTTGTATTAACAGTATTGATAGATACTAAACTGACTAATATTTAATAATTTAATCATGTTTCTATATAACTATATACCGGGTGTTTCAAACGTTTCAAATTCCACTCTCAAAAAATGATATTTGCTATGTAAAGCCGCGTCCAAGCTACTCGAACAAAATGTTCGCGAACATATATAATTAAACAGATACTAAGTGAAAATTGTGAGTTAGGTAGATTTATAAATAATAAAGCCAACAAGTACAGCTAGCCTAGGCCTATTAAGGAGCATGGAGCGCGGAGCACCGAGCGGCTAGCTTGTACGCCAGAGCGTGCGCGTTCTTTTTCCGACGGCTGTCGGTAAATCAAAAAGAGCGAATGGCGTGCACTTCGGCGGACATTGTACCGGACACTTGGAAGGGTCTCATTTAATTTCGGGCGTCCATCTGTGATTTTTATTTTTTACCGAGTATTCGACAATGGGAGACGCACTTATTGACTGGGATAGTGAAAAACATTTACAACTAATTTGTTTACACAAAGAAAAGATTTTATAATTTTAATTTTAAACTTTTTAGACTTCGTCCATATAATTTCATTTTTGCTAATAAAGACCTTTATGATTATTTTTATTAAAAACCGGAATTATGGGATTCTGAAATTAAAAATTACTACTTAATAGGAAGTTTGACACCGGAAATGAAATTTTACCATTACATTTTTAGAAATAAATATACCGGGTGTTTCTGAAAAGTGGTTCACTTCTATAACTTTTTTAATTTTTTAGATAAAAAACGAGATTTGGTATGTTAGTATAGGACATAAATCAGGATAGATAGACATTTTCATTTATTTTCGGTCACTACCTATTTCACCGGAATTGACAACAACTTTTGATTTAAATGGTACCATGGGTATTTTTTTACTGTATATGATAGAAAATGACTTTCTAAATAGAATGATATATTATATGTCAACTTTTGACATTTTCAATTTAAAAATGGCCATAAATAAACGTTAAGGCAATTTTACTCCAAACACCAAGTGGTACCAAATTATTCGTAAAAAATGCATTTTCCAAATATGCTGAGCCAGCCTCGTACCATTTGAAAAATTTGAGTTATCATTAAAAATACGATTTGGGCATCTTTTAAGCTGCCATGAAAGGATACGAAAAAAAATTACACGATCAAATATATGTTTCCAAAGTTCTTTGATTAGATCTTTTTCAGTGAAGAAATACCAGGGTCTTTTGCAACAAGGTTGACGAAGTTACAAACATCAATCTCTCCCTCAAGTTCAGGAATATAACTATCTGAATTTTAAATGTAACTCAATTATATGACAAAACTTATTCGTCCCCTTTCCCATTCCTCACTTAATAGATAGTTCCCCTTCATCTTCGAATATCCAACTTGGAAACTGATAATAGGTACAGTTTCAGAAGTTTGTACGAGCAATCTCGTTAGTTAGATTTGCCTAACATAATGCTGGTGTCTATTCTAAACTATCTGCGAATAGCTGGGCTGCTCTAATAATGATAAAGCCCGAGAACAATGAATAATAATCAACGTTCTTATTCACAATCATTTTATAATGGTAGTTATGTCCACTCATATGAAAATTTAATAAAAAGTTTGTAGTTTACTTCCCATTTTCGTAATGTTCTCTAGTCTTCGCAGGCAATAAATGGGTATAGTTGATTCTTGAGCTTCAGTCACAAATTGCTATAGGAATACCATTATCATCTTGCATTTTTTGTGGTTTTTAAAAAACCTTTGTAAATTCTTATGAGACAAGCACCGAATCTTACTATTGTCAAGCTTTTGTTTGTATCAATACTAAACAACATCTATAACTATCATAACAACAAATGCAATTTTTATTTCAATTTTTGAAGTCGCACTTTTGAAAACTGTTTACCGCTGACCATAGACAAACAAATAAAAAGAGACTGGCAAATTAAATGGCAAAGAGGGGGACAACGTTCCCGTAGCGCAACTCAGAACGCAAAATTTCGTTCTATTTATGTTGATCTGCGCATTGCGTCTATTGAGCACAGTATCTCATTCTAATATAACAAGAGAGAAAGAAGCAGCCATATAAAACGTAATTTCTAAATAGAAATTAGAACAATCGCCATTCCTTTTCGTCATCAATGCATCCAAGATGACAACATCATGACAATTCGTCATGTTTGTTAATTTACCTTTTTTTCTAAACTCTCCATTTTATTGCCTTATGAATATGGATAGGGAACAAATTCCTTTGTTCCAGATAGGTATTTATATTTTGTTACTTATAATTTTAGGTGATACTATTTGTTATTTTATTTGCTGCAGGAGCCAGTATCATCTTTTTTTTTATATGTATTGGTACCCCCTTTCTCTGATAGATATGTTAAAGACACCCGGTAAAATAAAAATAAGTAGTTATATTTATCATCTTATTAAGAAAAAAGTAGAAGTAGTAGTGTCAAAAATATTTCGAACCTGTCTTAACATAACAAATTAATACAATTAATTTTTTTCATTTTTTGGGTAGGTAGTTTATAGCTGGTTTATAGTAACCAGAAACTTTATTAATATACCTACTTTACTTTTGTTTTAGGATTACAAAACTGGACTGAAAATGGTTCAGGATCATGATTCTCGTAAAGTATTCTTTGCTTGGATATTCACTTTGTTGTTCCAATTAGAAGGCATTTTTTTTCGCAAAAAAGAGATTTTTAATGTCGCTTTAAAAAAAAAATTGGCCGATCGTTTCCTGCAATCAGTTCAGATATCTTATTGCAATATAATTGGTAGGTGGGTGGATACCTGTTTTTTTTGTTATTGCCCATATTATAAAAAGTTTATTTATTTTTAATGTAATAATGAAATATTTTTTTTTTTTTTTTTTTTTTTTTTTTTTTTTTTATAATTTCCCTTATGATAGTAGTATTCTTTCTTTCGGAAAGAAACTGCAAATTTTACCGTAGATTAAACTGATTTATTCCCTACAACACGTTCCCTTTACGTGGTATCACGGAACTAAATCTGTTTAAGTGAAAATTTTCGGTTTCAGAATGAAAGAATACCTACTAAAATCGCTAATCTTAAATTTCCCGCCAGCCAGCATGTGCGATAATGTCTTACGATACGTTTTATAGCTATCCTCTTTTTTTCATATAACACGCCAACAATAATAAAGAAAGATAGCAATAAAGCCGTACGTCCTGCCATGGTCCTGCTAATTGGTTTCAAAATTGTTATTCTGAGTTTGCGCTACGGGAACGCGGTCCCACTCTTTACCATTGGATTTGTCAGTCTCTTTTATTTTGTTTGTCTATGGCGTGACTGAGCCATGATCTTTTTATCTGTCTTTTTGTATACGGCTTTTAAAATAAATAAATATGACATTCCACCAAATGGCATGCATGTATGCCATATTTTTTTTTAAATTATGGCCTTTGGAAGTACTATGGCCTTTAGTAGTGTCAAAATTTCACTAAAGTTTCAATTAAGCCCCGGAATCGCGCTGGCAGACATGACTATTTCGTAATGGCAACACAAAAGGATACTTCACAAGAAAAATTGGCCATGTAACGATGATAAGGTTTTTTATGTAAAACAGTTCCGGTTACTGCATGTTTACCAGTCAATCTTTCAAAATGCCTAATCGAAGAGCATAAAAATCAAGGCGTTCCCTATGGTAATATCAATTCACTTTCATTCTTTGATTTCAATTAACATAACATTTTTGCTGTTTTGGAATCTTAGGGAAGCTTCAAAATTTATTTAGTTCAATGCTACGTTAAGGGTGATTTGGATAATAGTCGGAAAATATGCTACTTAACATACGTAAAAATTAAAAATAATCATACAGAACGTTTGGCGCTTTTGGTTTACCTTAAGTAATTGTTATGAGGTAGTAATTGTTAATTTGGAGTGTAACTTGATATAATGTCATTTAACAGAACGCCAACGGTTTTGTAGACGTATCTGTATTAAAAACTAAAGAGCAATACGTAACCCTTC